>NC_085846.1:73229566-73552899 GCF_035594765.1 Anolis carolinensis
CCTTTTATTTCATCATTTTCAGAAATTATTTTCTACTTTCTTTATTTAACTGGAGCACATCTAGCCCTTAGCCACCAGCTGTCATGATTATCCATAAGTTAAAAGGTGGAACAATAACAAGCTTGTATTGTTGTGAGATCTTAATTTAAACCTTCTGAAGTATACTTCAAATTCTACAGAATTATTCATTATGTCAAAAAAGATTTCAAGTATTAGTCCAAGAGTACCCTAAATTCTCATTAGACCACTTTTTGATACCATTATGCTGATTCTTAAGACCTCAATTTGGTACATTATTTAAGTACACACTGACATTTAACTATACATGTAAGTTTAATTAAAGCCACTCAGAATTATGCATATGCTTTATTACTTTACTAAATCTCAATTCTCTATAATGTGGGATGTGAAATTTAAGTAAGGTTTTCTTAATGGCTTTGGTCTGGCTTGATGTTGGGAAAGAAACAGCTATTAAAAGGATGGAATTAAGTTTGGGTGAAAGCATTCTTGTTGCCAGAAAATCAAATTATGAAGCAAATTGTAACAAATGGTAGAGAATATGGTTCCTGCCAAGTGCAGTTCCAGATAAGTAAACTGAGCTGATCAGACAGAAATTAAATTCTACATTACAGAAATAATTGGAGATCTCTGCCTTTAATAAAACAACCAACTGAAGAACACCATCTTACAGCAGCAAAAGTCTGGAGTTTAAAAAATATGAGGTAGTGGCATGCATTAAATGCCAGACTCTCTCAAAATTCTGTTTCAGAGATACCACAGTTATTTGCTATGCTTAGAATAGGAAATAGCTGTGGCATCCCAAACGCTACAATGTGGTCAAGTTCTCTCTCCAGAAGTGAGTCAATTATGAGGCTGTGGAATATGAAGATAGCTAGAAGCAGATGCAATAGCTCCTCAGCCTCTTTCTGTACATGCAGAACTGATGTAGGTGCTTGCTGTCTAAGGATTTTTGTGACAATAAAGTAAATGGGTTAACAAACAGCAAAAGGGGTGAAAAATTGAAACAAAATTCAAGCAGAATTTACATAAAGTGCATCTTCAAGCTCCCTTTCAGGCCAATGACAACAGCAAAGAAGTGCCCTTTCTGTCACTTCTCAACTTCTTAGTTCTGTTTAATCCAGTGTTCTGACCACTTCGTGCATGGATTATTCCATTCAGGCCAGAAAAATGACCACAGAATACTTGGACAAAGCATCAGGAATCAATAAACTTGTCATTTGCCTTCTCCTGTATTTATTTTTCCCCTTTCTCTTAACAACAAAACAAAGCCTTGACAGTACTTTCAGTGGCAAGTTGGCTAGCCAGCTCAGGATATAAACTGCACCCACGAACGACAATATATTTTCTTATTATTCTCAAAAATATTTTTGAGAAAGGCTGTCCCCATGATTGTGGTTAGAAAAACTGCTGCTTGACACTGAAAATCTTGTATTTTTAAAAGGTAAAATATTTATACGAACACAGAGAAGTGAAAGGACTTAGAATTTGGTTTACCTCTCAATCAACTCAACGTTGAAGGATACATTTTAACATCGCCTCCACAAAATACCCCTCCCCAAAGGCAGGCTGAATACTTTGACCCAACCCAGTGTAGAAAATGAGCAAATGCCAGATTTCTATCTGTTAATAAGGACTCCATTGGGTTCCACTGGAGGACTACAATAGCTGTCTTCATAGTTTTTTCTTTTTTTGTGTTTGATGATTTATAACATTTTGAATTAATAACTCCTGAGAGTTCATCTGATCCCCTAAGGATGTCTAATCATTTCAGGTGGGAGCCTTCAGCATACAGTAATTTTAAAATGTTTGGGTTGTTGTATGTCTTTCGGGCTGTGTGGCCATGTTCCAGAAGTATTCTCTCCTGACGTTTCGCCCACATCTATAAATGTTTGTCCGTTCGAGGATTCTAACCCCATTCCAGGGTCCATAGGATTTTCGTCCCTGTTTGTTACCTACATTGGACAAAAAGAAAAGCTACAGTCTGTGATACCCTACTTTTTCACCTCTGATACATAAACACTTAGGTTGCAGTTCATGACAATCTCCTTCCAGACCTTCTCACCAAAACAGGGTGGCGATACATGGATTTATACCCTTCTTACCATCCTCCGTGCTATTGTTTTTAATTATGGTGTACGTAATAAAAAGCCATTGAAGAAGCGTATACCTTTTTCTATACCAAATATTTATAGTTCACTGATTATTTTGCAACGAAATATTTTCAACAAATACAAAAATTACTGGCTTAGTCCTAAATATAATAATACAGCATTAAATAAAATGCTACTTTCTATTCTGCACAAATGCAGTGTTAACTTAAACTGCTGCAAAAAGTGGCTTTGAAGTACCCTTGGCAATTACAGTATGCTTGTTCACACTGGAAAGCACTCACTTATAAATTGAGCAACGTGCATTTCATAGTTGTGGTTGAACAACTATTTAGGGTTGGAAATTTCTGGACTACAAAGGGAAAATAAGAATTGATCTCAGTGCAAAATTTAACTAATTTACTATATTCAGACTTCCTGTTTTTCATGTATAAAAGGCCTGAAGATCATGCAATAACATTTTTCAAATACAAAGTTACCCAATCCCTCAAAATGTGTGTCCTCTTAAAATATTGTTCATTACTGTCATATCATATTTTACCTGACTCAGAGCTGAGAAACTGAATACAGATTCAGTAAAGAATAGCATTTTATGATCCAGCCTCCTGCCATCTTGGCTAGTATTGCATTACAGAAAGTGATCCTAATCCTCCTGCAGTGCATATCATAGATGACCCAAGGATGAATAGTGGCATAGCACTGCTTTCATATGAACACATCCTCATAGACTTTGCTCATTATACCTGGCCTCCAAGTGTGTGCATGCATGTGCGTGTGTTTATTTTAACTAATTTATTTTAACTAGTGAAATCCTGAAATAGTGGATTGAATTTGTTACACTATGTAATAAATTGTGAAAATGTTTCTGTTTCTGGTTTGAAAGTGTTATTCCCTGTTTAATTCTGTGACACAAACTTTGAAAGTAGTTGTTATACTCTAGAAACTTTGTTTTTGTGGCTGCCACAAACTATGTTGAGACTCGATGAGATATTAATTGAAAAACTATAGCAACATGTGCTCCAGGATGTCTCAAAAAACTAAGTTATTGCAGTTTAATCAACCTTTCCCATTTTTTTATGATAGAACCAGTTAGGAAATGAAATTTACAATCCAGGAACAAAAAATCGTGCTACCTTGTGTTAGTTTACTAGCTCGGCCTGTAAATTGAATTATAGCAGGTAGCTAATACGAAAAGCTGAAAGGCAAGTAAAACTAATGGCCATCTCAACACCAGATTATCACTTTTCATTATTCCTAAAATATACCAGGTTGTAACCGCAATACCTAAATTATGACCTGATAATCCTCAACCTATGTCAGATTGTTCCTTGATCTAGTCCTCTAGCTCACTTCAACAATCATGAAGACACTTGTGTGAAATCAACTGTTACCACTGTGGTTTGTCTAAGAATCTTTATCCTTCTTGGTCATAACAAGGCACAAGGAATGGCAGCCTGTGAATCCACTGGCAAGGGGACAGCCAATCTACCCTTGACTATACTGCCACTCCTTCCTCATCTGGTCCACACTACTGTATACAGGAACTAGGTTAACCCTCCAACATTTCACAAAGGAAAACCAGGATGCATATGGCCAAGTGACACCATAGAGTGGTCGAAATGGAAAAAGCTATTAATGAGGAAGGACCCAGAAGCAAAGAGAGGATGCAGAAATTTGCTTTTGCCTGAACCTACTGAGAATTGCAAGATTCTGCTCATTTCCTTCCTCTTCCACTGGTGAGTCAATTGTGTACAAACTATTTTTGCCTTCTGAAATCAAGTTGCATTATCTGAAGAAAACTGAGAATGAAAGGGAAAAATGTAACCTGAAGAGAGAAATTGGAACGCTGCAAAAGCAGAACAAGTGGGATAATAGAGAATTAAGCAAGATACATGGAGGGTATGTACCAGTTGCCAGGAACTTATAACAGTTGAATTATAATGGAAACAATCAAAATCCAAAAGCACTAGTTATAATAAAATAGCTAGAAAGGCACAGACCCAATACAAATACCCAACAAAAAGCTTATGCTGTAGTCAGTCAAATTAAACTCATGGGAGAGTGGGAGTTCTTAAAGGCTCAAATCGAGCCAAACACTTATTGAAAGATGGGAGTGGGAAACAGCCATGAGTTAAAACAGCCATGGAATAAAAGAGGATGCTAACTGGAGCAAATTACAGGGAGCGGTCAGCCCCTCTGTCCAAACAGCTCCACTGGCTGCCGATAAGTTTCCAGTCTCAATTCAAAGTGCAGATTATCACCTATAAAGCCCTAAACAGTTCAGGATTTGTCTATCTTTGCGACCACATCTTCCCTTATGAACCTGTATGATTTTTAAGATCTTCTGGGAGGCTCTCCTCTCACTCTCACCCCTGTCACAAGCACGGCTTCTCAGTGGTGCCCCCCCCAGTTCTGTAACTCTCTCCCCAGGGAGATTAGGCTGGCATCCACCCTGTCCGCTTTTTGTAAAGATCTAAAAATGTGGCTGTTCCACTGTGCTTTTGATTAGTCCGTTCCCCAGATAATTTTGGCCCTAGCTTTGACCCAAGATCTATACTAACAGTGTGTTACCTTTTCATTACACCACATATCTGCTGTTTGAGGTGGTCTCCTGTCCACATAACCATATAGGACTAGGTCTGGTGTGAAACTAGTTCTTGTTTAGGCAAAAAAATCCAACCCAAGCTGAATCTACAAATGCAAAATATTCTTTTAATAACTGGGACTATTTTTGAGCATGTTGAAACAAAAACTTTGATGACTTCTAAAAGGTAAATCTCTATGGTATGCTTTTTCATAAGAAAAATACTGTAGAATTTTCAGCCATGACAACGGCAGAGATACTGGGCTAACAATAAATGCTTTCCAAACTATATAACTATGAAGATTTTACATTAACAAGTTGACACGATCCATTCTGAGTCTTTTGTAAACATTTCATTTCAGTGAGTGAGGATAACTGATAAAGAAGGAAGCATTTTCTGTCAAGAATGGGTTTGACTGACACTTACTGAAGCAATATGATGGGGAGGTTCCATACCGGATTATATTATTGGTCTCATATTAAACATTTTAGGTACTAA
Organism: Anolis carolinensis; assembly: GCF_035594765.1. NCBI lineage: Eukaryota > Metazoa > Chordata > Lepidosauria > Squamata > Anolidae > Anolis > Anolis carolinensis. The sequence goes on from NC_085846.1 coordinate 73,234,779, forward strand.
CATAGCTTCCTGTTTGGATAACTACAGTTTGGCTTGTGGCTTTATACTTGACAACTTAATCCAGGTATTTTTGTATCACACCTAATGTGTCTATTTTGATAACAGCTATTATTATATACTTACTGAGAAATGAATATTCCCAAAGTGTTACATTAGGGTTCCCCACTTTCTCATTCCCTCTGGCATTGCGGTCTTTACACAACAGCTGGAAACATTAATTAGTTAAGCTATACTTTTAAAAAAAATCTAAAGTTTCATCATAAACAATTGTTTAACTCTTGGGAGGTCTGCTTCAGAACCCAATAGTAGTGCCCCAAAGCAGCATGAGCAAACAAAAAGAGATGGGATCTTTTTCTTCTTTTTATTTTTTGCAAAGTGGAATGTGCTTTTCTTTTCTTTGTCATCCATCAAAACCCAGCAATTTAACAAGAACGGATTCAGTTTGCCACAGGGGTATACAACTATGAGACTGCTGAAAAAATCCAACTACTGGTCTGTGGGCATTTGTGTGTGTGCATGGATTCAGTATTGCAAGGGTAAAAGAGCCAGCCTTTCTAACACATGTTAAATCTCCCTTCGAAAACTGTGGAATGTGGATGGTCTCATTACAAAAGTATTCTGAGCAATTCCCATGCTATGTAGGATCCCAGCATTTCCACAGAGGTCTTATCTAGTCCTTGAGGTGTTAATGAAGGCAATAATTTTACGGAAGCACCAATAGTGAGTCAAATAGTGACTTTGGGGGAAAATCATTTTATTAAGAAGATGAGAATAGCATTTAAGAAATTTCATTGCTGAAGCATTCTTACTATCCTGCTGTGCTATCGTTAAGAGAGAGAAAAAAGGACAAAGAAAATAACTTCAGCAGACTTTATTTTGTTCAATACTAATTATTATATTCCCCCCATTTGAAACAACTTTTTATGGTAATAATTTATCAAAACTCTATAAGTCTCATAGAAAACATGCCATCTATGCTATACCCTTAAGCACAATGTTAAACAAACTATAAAAGTAAAGAAACATTAACCATCAGGGAAAAAAGAAAATGCCAACAAACAAAGCGAAAGCTTTCAAGAGTCAACCACTTGATATAAAGCTGCCTGGCTGTTTAATGCAAGAGGAAAAATCACTGTAAAAATCGGTATAGAAGATTTCTTCAGAGAATTATTGTGTGTAGGTGGACTATACACGTCACTGTTTAAATTACAGTATTTAGTAAAAGGCCACCAATGTCCCAAAATGAGTTGGCCAGCTTATTATTACTCATATCTTTAGCATGATTAGTCAGTTTTCCATAAATGCTACCTCCCTTAGTTTATTTAAACAGTCATACAATGTAAGACTCCTGTAGCATATTTCCAGTGCTTAGTTTTTTAATCTTGTGTTGAGAAAAAGTGACCTATTATTTTTTATGTGAAAGCACTCCATTTTCATTAGCAAATAAAATGTGTAGCAAGTAATGCTACGATTGGACGAATTTTCTTGAAACAATTCGCCTGGACTAGGATCTCAGCTGATTATAAGCTATAAATGGTCTGATTTTGAATGAGACATGCATCAATTTCTAAATATTCCCACTGAACTGAAATAAGTCAAGCTAAGAAAGAGCCCAATGTCACAGTTTTCAGATTGTTGGAAATTTAAACTTTTAATATAAGTGGGATAACCTATTAGACTTTCCTCAGTGATCCAGAAGTCATTTATGTTGCTTGATGTTTGCGTCTATCTCCACAGGTATCTGTCCATTTTCAACCTGTGGGTACCTCTCACCTGAGATCTGAAAATACAGTTAAGTTTAGGTTTTTATCTCCCTTTGTTTAACCTTTCTTGTTCAATTTCTACCTCCTCAGTGCACACTGCTGTGATTTCCCCCTATTCTGCAGTGGAGGGAAATCACAGCATGCTTAGAAGGCTAGGGTATTTTTATGAAGAAAAAAAAAGATAGCTGTGATTTCAGATCCTAATAATAGGTCATGCAGAGTGGCTTTCTAGGTCATAAACTGACTTGGGTTCATTGCTCTTTTCAGATGTGACAATTGTGCTTTTAACAGTGTCTGCTTACATCTTGAAATTGTTTCTTGATGTTATTAGCTGGTTTTTGATTGGTTTAGCTGGCTATTTTGTAAAAAAAATGCAGGTTACTAATTTCATAAAATGAATAAATATCTATAGGTTTGCATACATATTAGATATAGGTAAAATATAGCCATTTAAATTCATGAGACTTGAGGCTTTACTACAAATATAATTAGATGCACCCATGGTTATTTATTATGACAAGATTTAACACTTTCTATAGCCTGATTACTGTCTTGTACAATTTAAAGAAAGTGGAAATTTAACACTCCTCAATTTGCAGTGTTACCAAAAATAAGGTTTGTGATTCCTCTGACAGTTCAGTAGGTATAATACACCCATGAACATTCGCTATATAAGTTGTCAGAAAATGAAGGCTATAGTGGTTATAATTTAATGAAATGTTATGCAGGATAGAAATACTGTTTGCCACTTTTCATTTTCTGGTCAAAAGGCATAGAGAGGCTCCTGACACACAGTAAACCCGGTCTGAGAGAATAACATAGTGAGGAGAACTTTCAGTTTTCATTCAATAAAATGTTTGGAAAAATTATTCTGAATGAAAACACTTATGATTCTGAATGTGAAAACACTTTGTGAGCAAAGTTTGCACATGTTTCTATCCTTCCATATGTGTCTCTTTCTCACAGACACATACAAACACAAACACCATTTAACTTCAGCCATATGTGATTTTGGGGGTAAAATACATGTATTTGCACAAAATTTATGTACAAAAGTTATGAATTTTTGTTCAAAAGGATACACTTTTTGAATGGAAATACATTCAAAATATCCAAAACTTTTGGCCTAAAAAATGTGGTTTTGTGCACAAAACCATCTGTTTAGTTTTTAAAAAGTGTATTTCTGTAGAGAATTATTTCTCCAAGCACTTCATAATATATGAAATACATTCTTTTTGTCACAGCAGAAATTACCCACACTCACTAGCATGGGTGAAATTGTTGTCTAGTTTAAAGGCAGAAGGTAAACAAGAAGTGAAACAAAGCTGTTACTGCTTCAGGTTCACCATTTTTGTCATGAGGTATTGAGCGCTAGACACCTAAAGCATTAATCTTTTTTCATGAGCTTCATTAGCTTTATTATTCACCTTCAGAATGCTAGTTCGTGGGTAACTTTGGGTTTGTGGGCAAATTAAGAGGAGAAGACAGCATAAATAGTAAAAGTAGAACTGCAATCCTTCACTAATTGAATTCTTGAAGGAAGTAATGAATTGTTTTAGAAATTTTCTTCCTGATGCAAAAAAGTGTTCAGTAACTGTATATTTCAAAGACTATTTTGAAATTTGAGACATATCTTGTACACAATTCAGTTGTGATTTTTACAAAACAATATTAATTTCAGCATGAAAAATGGTGTTTCATAGACAGAAAATGTTCTGGGTGTGTATTTATCCTGCATAAAATTCTAGTGTGTGTGTGTGTGTGGGGGGGGGGGGTTGCCTCTATTTTCTGAAACAAGAAAAATTTAAGCATTTCTGTTTTCTGCACACACAGGAAATATGTGCGAATTATGAGCAGAATTAGCTCTAAAATGTAAAGATGATTGTCAGTCTGTTTTTCAAGATTTCATCATATTCAAAAAAAGTGTTTTTGACCATTTTTAAGTATTCTCAAGTATTATTTCCATCTTTTAAGTAAGAGTAAAACATTACAAGTTCCTATTGTTGGGCTTATTCCACAGCATCTTGCACTCGATTTCCCCCTGTGATTTTTCTCTGCACATAGTAGCACAACTTTTAGTTTGTGCAGCAGATGGCTTTTTCATAGCATAGAGAATTTTACTCAGGTCAAACTACTTTTGCTCATTTGGTGGGTAGAAACAAACAAGATTTCTCCAATCCATATTCTATAAATGCCTGAGCATATAGGGCAGCAATAACAAATAAGGTAATCAACGAGCAAGGGGAAACAATTCCAGCATGGTTGAAGGGTTTGAATTCTCCTTCAATGAAAGTCACTGCTATTCAGTAACTCATAGCCACGTGTCCTTTAATCAGGGGGCACCACCAACTTTAATCCTCTCTAATTCTCATTTTTGTACAATTTTTGAAATGTAGATTTTTGTTATGTAGATAATCCTTGCTGCAGCCTGGTTTACAGTGACCTTTTGAGACCTAATTAATATTGGGAGTATGCAACGTGGGATTTTCAACTGAGGAAACTACAGGAATTCCAAATTGCATCAATATTTCATGCTTTCTGCATTGAGATCCTGATCCTGGCTGGCATAATCATTCAGCTAATTCACCCCTTGTGACTCATCTCTATAAGCAAACTTTGCAAAAATTTTCTGGTGAAAATATTTCTAAGAAACAAGAGACAACAGTATCAGAAAAGGGATTGCTAGTCAAGTGCATCAGTTAGTACAGGGGCAGGCAATTTGATATCCTACAGTTAGTTTAGATTAAAACTCCCATAATCTCTTATCACTGGTCATGCTGGCTGAGCATATTTATTATTTATTTATTTACTGTATTTTTACTCCGTTCTATCTCAACCCTGGAGGGTTGAGAATTTATAGATCAGATCTGGCTAGGTGACACTGCATTGACTGTTTCTAAATAGACAGATATCACACTTCATTGATTTACACCTTTTCATGTGATTAGAAGAAATATCAATAAGATATTTTTTTTTCTACTGTCATGTCTCAGTCATCTTCAGTATTTGATTATTTTATATAAAGGCTGAGTTCCCTTTACCTGAAATGCTTAAAACCAGAAGTTTTCCATATTTCAGATTTTATTTTTCAGATTTTACTAAACTGTACACATATCTGTACATACAATGGCATAGGGCAGCAACTAAAGTGGCATTAACCCTGGGCCACCAGTCACATATTTTTCATGATCCCCACCACCAGAGAGAGGAGAAAAGTGGGAGAGAGGGCTACTGTGGCAGTAACTGCTGCTATTGGCGCTGCTCCTCCATCATCCCTCTCCTCTTCCCTCTGCTTGCACTGCCAGACCCCTCATCCCAGTCAGTGTCTTTCCTATCGAGGTCTTCTTCAAACGGGAACTCCATAAACACAAGCCACTCTGACAGCAATGGTGGCGATAGGACTGTCAGTCACTAATTCCATGTTTGAGGTGATGGCTTCAGCACTCCTGCTTCAGCTGGACAAAGACAAAAGAATCTGTAAAATGGAGAGAGGTGTGAATTCCTTCCATTTAACAGATCTTTATATCTCCCTCCAACCACATCTCTCTCAAATGATCTCTCTCTCCAGTCCCACACAAATTCAATACCTGTACATAGATGTGGTAGCATCTATAAGTTTTGGAGCATTTGGGTTTTTGTTGTTTTTTGGAATTCTGGATAAGAAATAATCAATCTATATTGCATATCTCTAGATATTGAACTCAAAGCAGTATTCACAAGTGATATTAATACACTCTGGTGTATGAAGATTCCCTTCAATGTACAACATACTTCTTGCAGCGGCACATACTATATGTTGCAGTAATAGACAGAGCATACTGGGATGTCAATCCCAAGTATTGGATAACTAGGACAAACTAACTCATCAAATAAGTGTCCCATCTCTGATGAAATCAATTTAAATATTTATAAATCTTTCACGCACGCACACACGCACATGACTTCTAAGGATAAAAGTCAATTCCCAGAAGCTTCGGAATATTCTATAGCATGAAAAAATTTCCATAACAATCTCACCAGTATTACTAATAATAATCTTTCCATTAATTAGATTCTTCACCGTTAAGTCTTTAACAATAATTTCCTGAAAATTATCTTTCAATATATACTTTGAAAATTTTCTCCCAAGATACACAACAACATGAAGTACATATCAGAATCTATCAGGCCTGAGGTTATGTTTTTATATTTACAGGCAATTAGTGTACATGGCTAGAAGTCTCATAATTTGTTTGCAGCTGCCAAATAACACGATTAAAACATAATTTCCACATCATGAAATTAAGGATTTATACCAATTTCACCATCTGAATCTATGATTATAATTCCAATTTAGACAACAAATCTGGTTATGTATGACAGTTTTTATTCAAAACCAACGCAATCCTCAGCAAAAGTCTGACCAAATCTTTCTTCATAAATTGTTTATAAATACAAAAATGTTGACAATCAGGAGTGGCAGGATGCTGAACACTTAACAGCACAAATATGACACAGAAAGATGCTAAACATTTACATAGGCTAGTCTCGCTCTCCTTTTTTTACTGCAGTCATGTCAACACACACAGGACTCTCCAGAAACGAATTGTTTAAAAGAATTGAAGAAGCAGTTGGCTCTGTAGTTGACACATGGTAACTACGTTACAGGCAATCTAAATGTTCCTTGTGCACAATCAGATTTCAACAAACAAATTCTCAATAAATGAGGTCCAAAGAATGCACATTTATAATTAATATTTGACTTGAGGGATATCCTACTTGTAAAGATGTATGTTCCCCTATCTTCCATAAAGTGCAAAAGTATTATATTCAACTGAAACAATCAAAGGGCAAACAGTTAAAACCCTTTTTCTACTTTGCAATTGGTTCACTCTGTTTTAGTTAAAGACATCATTACAAACAACCTCCCTTGTACAATATATATGTTTGCTAAGTCATTTGCCAGAATGATAAAAGTCTTCAATAAGCTCTCGGGTCCAGAGCACAGGTAGTCGCCACATCTCAACTCGCAGCACAGGTAACTTACTTTTCTTTCCAGCACCCCCAACACATTGTCATCTTTAGTGTTTGAATATTAGTGTTGAAGCAGCTTTTGACAAATTTGAAGAACTTTTTCTTAATTCTTCCCTTCAAACAACAAGAATGTCCTTGAAGGGAATATATAGACAGACAACACATATATGGCCAGCATTTGGGACCACAGCCATCATAACACCACCAAATCAAGGAAAAAGTCAATTGACAGAGCCAAAAAACAAAATTGTTCAAGTAAATAAAACCAGATTCCAAGGGATCATAGCTTACTAAAGAGCAAGAAATTTGAACTCCTTTACAACTCAAGTATTGAGAAATACCACGAGAAGTAATGAATGAAACATTGTTCACTGGACAGTCTTACCTTTGCCATCTGGGCTTGCACTCCATTTGCCTTAAGAGATGCTACTGCTTTCTGTGCTGCTGCTGGACTGTCAAAATCTACAAAACCATAACCTGTGAAAGAGAAAATACAGAATATATTATTATTATTATTATTATTATTATTATTATTATTATTATTATTAAAAAGTTAAATGTTTTCCAATATTTCAGGCAACCTCTTTATCTTTAACAGCTACCATGTTAGCTGTTTCTTTCATTTTCACCTCTCCAAAATCAATTATGGTTATAAAATGGTGCTGGAAAATTCTTCAATAGACACTAGTTTAGTTAGATCCAGTAACATAAGAAATTGCCATTAACCAAGAGAGACAATGTAATCCTTTATGGTCTGTTGTAACTGAGAGCATTTCCACTGGGTCTCAGAGATAACCATTATCTGATAAATGATCTAATAATCAAAAATGACTCCATTATATGAAGCATATGCCTCATGTCTGAGCTCTAGCCACTTTTTAATATTCTGTCTTCTGGAGAAAGCACACTTTCATGCTGAATGGTTCAACTTTGGGAAGGCAATTCATAGCCCCCACTCCCTCAAAAGGAGCCGCAGTGGTGCAATGGGTTAAACCCTAGTGTCGGCTGGACTGCTACCTTGAAAGTTGGGTTGCTGACCTCAAGATTACCGGTTTGAATTCCTGGGATGGGGTGAGCTTCTGTCTGTCAGCTCTAGCTTGCGGAGACAGGAAAGTAGCCTCCCATCAGGATGGTAACACATCTAGGCATCTCCTGGGCAATGTCTCTGTAGACAGCCAATTCTCTCACATCAGAAGCGACTAGCAGTATGTTTGTCAGTTGCTTCTACATGATAAAAAAAAGCACGCACACCCTACCCCCAACCAACACAGACACTGGTCTTGCTTACTGAAACATTCTGGGAGTTATCTAAACATATGTGCTCCAAACTATGCTTTTATTTTTACTCAGGGCTGTAAAAATGATCCTACTAAAAATACTTCTGTTACTCCATCAGGCATGTCATTTCTTTCTGACCAAGCATACTTTTCGTCTCTCTTCTGTTCATCATGTTACTGATTTCAAAAGACTACAACAGCACGACACAACCAAGAATCACTACATTTCAATGAATTTTGGATTCCTAATGCTTTTAGGTACTGTTACATTATCCTGGTTGAGGCCACCAGGGGGCGCTAGAGAGAGACAAATATTCCATTTTATGGGGGGGAGTTGAAGGAGGAAAACTATTTCCCCCTATTTTTGCTGGTCATTTCCCCTCCCACCTCCTCATATCATAAACAAGATGGGGACATGGATGGGAGAAATAACAGGAAAACAGGGAGAAATGGTTTATCTCCTTCAACCCACCCTCTACCGCCATATGGACTATCCATCTCTCTCTAGCACCCCCTGGTGGCCTCCGCCCGGATATTGGAACAGCACCTACTTTTAATACCTATCTTGAAAGTATTTTTGAAATATGTGTGATGTGTCATTTTGCTTCTTTGAAATTTTTGCTACAATCCATTCAGATAGCAACAACATGTCTATAATAATACTTGAATTAGAATAATGATTGTTTAACTGCATGAGATCAGACACCTCCATTTATTAGATCAATATCCCTTAATATAGAAAGTGGCTGTTTCATTTACTGTACTGCATTTTAAAAACACGATTAACTCAGAGACTTGCACGTGCATCAAATACAGGGGGTCTGAGTAGAAAGGGGGGGGAAGAAAGGTGTTTAAGTACTCTAGTAGAATCCCAATAAAAATACAATTCCAAGAAAACACAACTCTCAATCCTATATCAAAAATCTGATATGTTATACTAATAATTCCAATTATGTCCCTATTTACCAAAGACTGAATCCTACTGAATTTAATGGGATCATTCTTTAATAGGCATATACAGCATTGAACTAAGCCTGCAATCAAAAAGAAACTAAGCTGAAGAAATAAGTCCATTTTAACTATATAGATTTATTTCTTAGGAGAAATATCTATGATTAAATTATGTATGCTTTGTGAGTGAGGGAAATAACGTAATGTTCAAGAAGCAAATCCTAAAACAAGAAATAAACAAATAAACAACCTTCTAACAATCAAAAGAGGTCATAGAGACTGACTAAAGACCTTGGGATTTGTTGGGTTATTCTTCCATGCCTGGGTAGCACGTCTCATACCTCAGGGCTCATGTGGGTTCATAGGAGGAGATGTGGACAGCTAGGTAGGCTGGACCAAAACCATTTAGGGCTTTATATATAGGCTAGTGCCTGCACTTTGAATTGCACCCAGAAACAAACTGGAAGCCAGTGCAACTGTTTTAACAGGGGGGTGGTTCTTTCCCTATGACCAGCTCCTGTTAGCAATCTGGCAGCTGATCTTTGAACCAGCTGAAGTTTCCAAACACTCTCCTGTGGCAGCCCCACGTAGAGTGTGTTACAATAATCTAATCTGGATGTGACCAAGGCATGCACCACCTTAGCCAAGGCATTTATGGACTTTTTCTGCAGTCAGTTTCCTTGTGCCAGTTACAAGGCACAAGGAAGTAGTTCAGGAACTGCAAGTGTCCCTCCCTATTAATTGTGGCCATTCAAAATCCAAATTGAACAAGTGCACAGAACTTTACAATGAATGCCTTCAAGATACTGACAGGCTGATGAAAGAATTTGACATGCGGTGTAGAACATGGGAAAAGATTGCACCTGCAGAAAAAATTATCAAATGCACTGGAAGCATATTCTTGTCTGTGATGGACAGATTTTTCCAAATGTGAAGAAATATTTTCAGATTTCTGCAACATTTTCAGTTGTCAACAGTTACAAATGAAAGGTTGTTTTCAATTCTTGAACATTCGAAAACATGCATAAGAACAATAGGGCAAGAAAAACTGATTGGGCTTGTACTCTTGAGTGTCCACCAAAGTTTATCAATGGAGCCTGACTTCTGTCAAAGTGTATTGGTAGTTTCCAAAAAGGCACTGTGATATTCTTTTGTAACTACTAAATTACCAATTAAGTCATTTCCAGTTATATTTAGATTTGAAACTTTGTAGCTAAAATAGAAATTTAATTTAATGAAGTTTATACAGTAAAAAAATAGAATGAGTCATAGAATTTAAATTATTTTGTATTATGGACCTACTCTTCATGATTCACTAAAAATGTTTCAGCCACCCTCAAATTATTTTTCTGGCTATGGGCATGGGAAGGAGGTATGCAATTTGGGCACTAAGGATGACACTGTGGTGCTTTAGAAAAGTTCTATGGGGACCATGGGTTGATAAAAAAAGCCAAATAATTGGATCATGGAGTAAATCAAGCCTGAACTCTCCCTAGAAGAAAAGTGAATGAACTGAGGGTATTGTACTTTCAACATACCATAAAATGATAATGTTTGGCAAAATAATGCTTAGGTTAATAAAAGGCAGTTGGAAGAGAGAAAGGCACAGATTAACTCAAGAAAGCCATGGCCCTAATTCTGCAAGACCTGAGCAAGGCTATTGATGACAATGTGACTTGGAAGTCTCTCATTCATAGGCTTGCTAAAGTCAACCTGATGGCAGTTAACAACAATACCAAATATGCCAAAGACACCTGAACCCATCTGATCATAGGAGCTAAACAAGGTCATCCCTGATTACTGCCTGGATGGGAGACCATCAATGAATGCCAAATGTTTAAGGCTATATTTCAGAAGAAGGAACTGGGAAAAAAATAATGTCAAAATATTCCTTGCCTAAGGAAATGCTATGAAATTCATGATATTGCCATAAGTTTTCAGCCAACTTAAAGACATGCTCGTGCACACACACGCGCGTGCACACACACACACACACACACAAAGAGATTGAATGCAACTGGTGTTCTGAATCCATGGATTCAACAAACCATAGCTTGAAAACATTTCACAGGGCGAGGGGGTATTAAAAAAAAAAAACAAACCTTACTTTTGCAGTGTGCCAAGCACTATGCTGTAGTCTCCTGCCATTTCATAGATTCTCGAACTCTCTCCAGCATTTGTTTGAGTTGTTTCCTATTTTATACTATTTAAGGGACATAATTTTACCATTATATATACTAATGTTATAGAGCCACTATATATAATAATGTTATGGAACTACAGCACCCCCCTCCATAAAAAGACTCCAGGCAAAATATATGACATTTTCTTTATTTTTAAAATATTTTCTGTGGCTCTAAAGTTGCGAAATATCAAAGCATCTAGCGGTTCCGAGATGGACCTAGCAGCACCTGTGTCCTAAAAACTCTATCATATCTAATTCTTCAATAAATGTATCAACTTGATATTTTATGTGTAACTTGTATCATTTGTATATTGTGTCAATTCTTAAATGTATAAAATGTATCTTGAAGGCAGTTACCTTCCTGTGCCCTCAGTTTGCATAATCCCTTAGGAACAGAGAACATGGACAAGATCCCTCCAACTGTTTCCCACGTCATATAATATCAAAACTTTTGTGTATGTATGAAAGACAGATGATTTCCTTTGTCACTGGAATGAGCTCAGGATGTTTGTTTATTCAATTAAGGCTGAGAGTATGCCACTCTCGGGGAAGAAGGGACTCAACAAACATGAATTCATTATTTTTCTGAATGGGCAGCCAAGTCCTTGATTGTCTGGAATTACCACCTTTATCTTTTGAGTCTTACACTCTTTGTCTCACACTGGACACTTGATTTAATCAGAGATTCATGAGCATATCCATGTCACCACTTCTTTCAGGTCATGCCCTTCCATTGGGCATCTGCTTCTGTAACAGATAGGTCTTCAAACTCTCCAGCCACCTACTGTCTTTCCTCCCGTCACAGGAATTTCCTTCTGCAGGCTGTGACATCAGGGGAACCAACGACCAATCAGATCCTAGCCTGCCTCTCTTTTTAGCCAATTAGGGGAGGCAGCAGAAAGTCTGAATAGCTGTCAGAATGGCATAAAATGTCATGTATTTTTTCTGTGAAGTTGTTCTTGTACCTTTTAAAGCATATTGCTTGTACTTGCATCACATTTGGAAAAACTGTAAAACCTTGCTAGCTTTACCTTCAACCTGGAGTGCTTGTTCGCAATCTGGGCTGATCTGGTTTAGGAGAAGCTCGCCGGGCACAGACCACCTTATCCGTGGTCCTAGCTGAAATCTCTAAAATAAGACTTGATCCTGGAATCACACCCCAGCAGATACTCAAGGAATTCTAACTGAAATTTCACCAGACAACAAAGTAGAATTGGTATAACTGCAATAGCATGGCTTATTCTACAGCCTTACAAAGCTTCTACATTTTGATTTTGATTGCTAACTTTAGAAAACTTGAAAAACATAATATATTATTTAAGAATTGTTAGCCACCTTGAGTTATGTAAGAATAATAATAATAATAATAATAATAATAATAATAATAATAATAATAATAATAATAATAATGTAATCATGTCACTGCAGCTAACTCACCTATAAATGATGCCATATAAATATTATGAGCAAAGTTAATTAACATTATGCATTCTATGTTTTAATTAGAAATTTCATTCTCTCAATGATAATTTTTTGCTTTTGTTTTCTCACAGCATGTTACAAAGAAAGGCATTTGTTATACACAGCAGTCTGCAAAATGTTCTGCAGAGAAATTGTGAATTTTGAATAACTAAGGCCACAATCCCCCAAATGCTTGTTTTGAACCAGAACTATTAAGTTCATCATCAAATAAGTAATTGTAGCAATGCTGACTAATAAGACCTGTGAGTCATACAGCATAATCCTTTGCATGTTTACTAATAGTAACCCCCACAGAGTTCAGTGGGTTCTACTTCCATTTCAAAAGAGTGTGGCCTTAATTTAGTATTCTCTATGGAAACTAAAGAGGCTTAAGTATGGCAACAAATATGAAATGGCATACTCTTTCACTTGCATAGTATATACATGAGCAGAAAAGCAAAATGAAGGTGGCTTGCAATTTTTGGGCACCTCTATCTAGTTGCCTACCCTTCAACTATCCCAGATTATAGTACAGGTTAATCATTAACAGTGTCAGGAGTTGATTTTTGATTACTTGAAAGTCCCCATAAATCTTCTCCTTGACATCTCGGAGACAGAAAGGGGTGTCAGTTGAACGTTTTTGAGAGCAACTGAATGGACTGATATTTCTCATGGGAAAAAGACTGATATGGGATTTTAGAGGTTGTCAGACTGAGAAGAAAGAAGGGGGCTGGCCAAAAATCGCCATTAGTGTTTTTTTCTTGAACTGTAGAGATCTGAGTAATAAAAGTGAAATCCAAAAGACTTCTGTGAGTGGCCTAAATTGCTAGCTAGATCCTTCAGTAGGGACATAAAAATGCTAATGGCAATATACGAGTATCTTTTCTCTGTAGTACCACAGCCTGATTTTCTCATTCATCCTTATGATCTGGCAACCACATATCAGTCTTATATGTATTCTGAAACTCCTTCAGCCAATTATGTTTCAACACTTTATTTTCAACCTCGTATGGGCCCTGAGATTTTGATTGGGAATGGGCTCAGACTACTAAACCCAACACTGTCCCCACCACTTCTGGTGCTTTGCTGTCATGCTGTGGCCTTCTAGACAACACATCCAGCATGAAATTACTTCTGCCTGGGAAGTAATTTAACGTGAGGTTGGACTTACTGAAGAATTTGGCTCATCCGACTTGTTTTGGGCTCAGTCTTTGGGGCGTTTGTTTTGTTGTTGTTGTTGTTATTATTATTAACATTATTATTATTATTATTATTATTATTATTATTATTATTATTATTATTATTATTATTATTTGGGGGGCATTTGTAGGGCCTTCAGATTTGCATGATCTAGCCCCTTCCAGCAAATGTCACCAAGCCAGCAACGCCCCTTTTACAGCAAACACCTTTTTCTTCCAAACTGGCCACTTTCTCTTGGTTTCAGAGAACTTTTTCAGCGAGTAAACACACGGTACTAGTCCCTTCCCTGGATGATTCTGGAACAGAACTGCCCCATGGGCTGTGTCAGAGGCATAGTAATGAACCACCAAAGGGAGCTCAGGGTCGAGATGTGCTGGATGAATGAAGTTTTTAATTCATCAAAAGCTACCTGACACTCCCTAGTCCATTGCAGCTTGCTTCCCAGGGACTTCACTTTAGCTGACTCTCCTTTCCTCTTGCTTTTCCATAGGTCTGTAAAGGGGCTGCTATCTTGGCAAAGTCTTTGATGAATTCCCTGTAAAATTGGCAAATCCCAAGAAACATTGCAATTGCCTCCTGGTACGGGATGCCTCCCAATCCAATACATTCTACACTTTATTAGGGTCCATTTTCACTCCCTCATGGGAGATCTGATATCCCATGTAGTCTAATCCCTCTTTGTGTAACTCACACTTTTGAATATAACTGTGCCCCTCTTAGTCTTTTTAACACTAGTTTCACCAGTGGTACATGTTCCTCTCATGTTCGTGAATAAATTAAGATGTTGCCTAGGAAAATGTGCATGCTCTTGTAAAGCAAAGGATGTTGACTCCCATTTATCCTTTGCATGAACACCTGAGAAGCCCCAAACAGGCCAAAAGACAACAAGTTATACTAGTACGCTCCCAGAGGGTAGTTGAAGGCAGTCCTCCACAGGGGTGCCAGAATATTATCATGAATATCGGCATGTTTTTGATTAAAAGGATTCCAACCAACTGCTCTCCAATAGAGAGACTAGTCATGCCATAAACATAGACCCACAAGTGAGACTACCAAAGCCTAAGATGTGTGCTATGCCGCAGAGGGAGAAAGACTGTTTGTGGAAGTTCATCAACAAAAACTTGGCAAGAGGGTTTATAGAGCTGGCCAACTCTGTGCCGTTTAGCCAAAGAAAGTTGGAACTTTGAGATTTTGCACTGATTTTAGAGGCCTGAACGCCATATGCACCTCCAATTAGTATCCAATTCCTTTAGTAAAGGATATGCTGGGACATATGTTGGGACATTTATCAAAAGGAAAGATCTTTACCAGTGTCTCAGATGCTTTTAAAATGTCCTGATTTCCCTCTACTTCTCCATTTTCTTTCTTTGTCCTTAACTTACTTCAGTTAATACAAACTGAGTAAGTACAAACGTAGTTGACAATTAACTCAGGCTAATTGTTCTGCATGTTTAAAGTGTATCAAATTCTGTCTTTATATTTAGAAGTCCAGGGTAGGGAGATATATAATTCATAGGAAGATATATAGCTTGTATTGACCAAATAGCTCAATAGACTGATCTCCAGTTTGGCAGATAGATTTGTGGACACTTTGTGAATAGAGTAATCTCCACTTTCATAGGAGTTGGGGTGTTAGACTCCTGGCAAAAATGGGAAGCCTGTGAATTTTAAAAACCCTAATAAAACATTTCTCTAGAAATCTCTAGGTCCTCCAGGTTGATTCCTAGAGGGGACATATTAAAGAAACCCACAAGTAATAAAATTTGCAAAAGTTAAACCCTCAAATGTTGTGGGCTAGCTTTACTTGAATATTTGAGCCATATTTTTGTCTCTTGAGAAATAAATCGGAACCACAGGGGTAATATTACTTAGGTTAAGCAATTTACTTGCCAGTTCTGGCAGGGTTGCAATGTATTTGTTTTCAATTACTTCAAAGTTACCAAAAATAAAGGGAGATTTCTCTGTAAGTTCTCTTCTGTCAGCTGTGGAGAGGGTTGGGCATGCCATCTCGGCTACTTTGTCAGTGACTGCTTTCTGGGTGATGCAGAAATAGTTGACACACTATCAAATTAAAACCTCTCAGACTTTATGTCCATCCAGAGTATGCTTTGCCAAGGATACCAGAATATGACTGAAGTCTTTTCATCAGAAAAATGGTAGTTCAACAAGCCAGTTACCTACTAATTGGTGGAAGCAGCTGGAAGCAAAAACTGGAAAGCATCCAATTTTATTCAGAGAAGAAACAAGGGGCACGTCTTATGATGTTGCAAACTATGTAACTTATTGGTAGAGAAGCATATGAATATTGGTTTCAATGAGCAACCATTTTTGAGCATCTTCAGACATTTCTCTTGTTTCTTCTGTTATATAAGCAAGTGTCAACTTCTGATATCATTCTATATTGACTTCCAATCCTTTGAAAAGTGTCACATTCTTTTTTGCAGCAGCAGCAAAGAGTTTCACAGTTTAGTGTTCCTAAAAATGTATGTGATTTCATATACTGTAGTTCCAAATGGTGTGTGATGTCTTATTAATAATGGTGTTTCCTTTCTTTTCCTGTTAAGTTTCCCATTTTTAGTTTCAAGTTTGCATGATCAGAAGGTTTTAGGCATAGCCTTCTCAAAATGTAATTAAATTCAATTAACAGAAACCCTTTCATGTTGCATTAAGGGCTTTGCATGTTCACTCAAGCTCAAAAATAAGTAGAAACTGCATCTGTTAAGAATCATGCCTTTAACAGAAGCATTATTTAATTAATACAGATATTATATTGTATCCTATACTGTGTTACTTCCAGTTTCCCCACTGCCATGGACTTGAAGGGCAGATTTGATACAGGCAGTCCTTGAGTTATGAACATCTGACTTACAAATTACTCATAGTTAAGAATGGGACTGAGGCAACAGGAAATGAGAGAAATCTACCACACAGAAGGAAAATTCACTCCTAGAAGAGTTATCATTCGGAAAAGATGTCTCAACTGAAGCTTTCTCACCAATCTTTGTTTCCACAACAAGCCAGAATTTTCCAAATCCAATTTTCACAGGGACACAAAGTCTCACAGGGGCACAGACAGCAAAACATAGCCACTAATATCTAAAGCATGCATGCATGCATACATACACACATACACAAACACACACACACATTAGAGAGAGAGAGAGGGGGGGGGAGGGAGGGAGGGAGATGTTTAAAATGTACCTGTTCTGATTTACATACAAATCCAGCTTAAGAACAAACCTGCAGAATCTATCTTGTAATTTGGGGGATGACTGAACTTCACCAGAATACACACAAGGAGTCTATGAAACTAAATCTATCATATAGCTGAACTTCCATTCTATTGTTATAAGAATCCAGCTTCAAAATCAAAATCATGAATGTACTGGTCACATAAATCCATTAGCACAGCATATTAAATTCAGGTCCGGTTCTTTATGGACGCCGCTGAAGCCCCCGCCTCAGGCGCAGCGCCTTCCTGGGCGCACCCGAAGTGGCAGTGACGGCAGCAGGCGGCCACGGCAGCAACCACTGGGTCACTCGCCACGGAACCAGGAAGTATTTTGTATTCTCGCAATATTTCTCGAGATCTCGTGGAAATCTTGTGAGATCTCGTGAGAATACAAGCTCTCACGAGAGCCCACTGCTGCTACCGGTAAGTTAGGGATGGGGGGCGCAATTTCGGGCGGGGGGCTTACCACCTGGAAAAACCTAGGGCCGCTCCTGATTAAATTGAATGGATTTTTTGGTTACTTGGATCTATCCATGTGTATTTGGAAACAGAAGCAACTACTAATTTCTAAGAAAAAGAATATGTAACAATAGTTCTGTCCTCTTTCTCATTAACTCATCAGAATGAGTTAATCTAGTAAATTAAGTGATATCAGTGCAAAATATATTGTTAAGAACTGAAGGTGCTAAACTGAAAGGTTATTTCCAAGCTCTGACCCAGCTGAACATAAAATACATCCATTTCATTTTCTTGCTACAAATAAGTTTTCATAATATTCTTGCATGTTTGGGAAGCATTTCTGTTGCTTTCGTGCAGAAATCTTTGGAGGCCATGAGAAGCTTATTCTCCTACTGCTGATGAAGGGTTACAGGGAGAGTAACAGAAACAGAAATAACAGGGGGGAAAAACTCATAGGGAACATGATTTCATATTCCAATATGTCCCCCATGTAAATTATTTTATGATAATGGCAGTACATTCAGGTTTGGGCCTTAAAAACATCTTAGTTAATTTCATCCTTGATTTGATGGGATAAAAGAAAATGCAGAGGGACAAATACCAATTAAAATTAATCCTTTTTGGTGGGCAATAATAACACATTCTGACAATAAAAGGAAGCCAGGAATATTATCAGTTTATACTAAGGTAAATTTCAAAGTAAGTATTTAAATTAGCTTTTGTATTCCATTTCTATGATGTAACACCCATGTTGCCTAAATATGTCTGCAAATTGTTAACATCTCTCTCTATTTTTTTTTAAATTGGTGCATTTTTCTTTAACATACTAAGGGTGTAGGGTTGTAAGATTTCAAATAACTGACTGATATACTGCCTCATTACACTACAGCATGGATCCACTTTAAATCCGGTTTCTGCCTCCTGCAGAATTCTGGGGTTCGTAGTTTAGTGAGCCCAGGACCTGTCTGGCTGAGTTGTTTAAAGGCTCCTCCCTAACTACAAGCCCCAAAATTCTGCAGGAGGCAGAAACAGGATTTAAAGTAGATCCATGCTCTAGTGCAGGGGCTCCCAAACTGTGCGCCACTGAGCCTTTAGAGTCCTGCAGATGATAATGACGGGCTCTGCAGTGCCATGCTGCTTCCCACCTCCTCCTCTTTCCTCTTCTTGAGAAATGTAGGGAAATGAAAGTTTTGAGCTGCCAGAAACAACAGCAGCAACGTCCTCCTGGGGCACAGATCCTTTCCCCAACCTCCTTTGCTGCCCAGACTTTTTCTCACCACCCAGACCCTCACTCCCGCCACCCATGCTTCCTTTGCTTTCAAAAACCTATTTCCCTCCCACCGCTCAGGGGGTGCTTTTATTCTGTTTTTCTTGCACGACAGAAGGGGCTGGACTGGATGGTCTCTGTGCTTTCTGCTACTGCTGCTGCTGCTGCTGCTACTACTACAAAAGCTGGATGGCCATCTGTCAGGGGTGCTTTGATGGTGTTTTTCCTGCATGGAAGAAGGGAGTTGGACTGGATGGCCCCAGGGGTCTTCCACATAACTACTGTTAAGTTTATGTTGGTTAAAAGTTGTTCTTCATTTTAAGTATTGTATTGTTCTTTCTGTCCTGTGTGAGTTAGTTTATGCACTCTCCATCCATCTGCTCCTGGTTCGATCCATATCGAGATTTTATATATATATATATATATATATATATATATATATATCCCTCCCTCCTGCTACTTCGCGGTTCGCTTTTTGCGGACTCCAGCTGGGCCATGCCAGGAAACATGGAGGACTCGGAAGAGGGGGCAGAAACCGGACCTGACTGCCTCTTCCAGGCTTTTGCTGCGGCCACTGGCCTTCACTCTCTCACCCACCCACCCTTGCTCACTCATCCAGCTGGAGCAGCATTCTTTCTTCCCTGGCTGCAGGGAACCAGCCAGAGCAACATGACGGGCCCAGAGCAAGAGCCCAGCAGGCACTGGTAGGGAAGGTTTGCAAAGGGGAGAAAGGCCACATAACAATCAAAATAATGTATAAATATTAAAATTAAAATAGTGTCCCTACTTTCCCGATTTCCACTCATCACGGTAGGTCCTGGAACAGAACCCCTGTGTTAACTGAGAGAACACTTATATATATATAATATAATGTAATATATAAACAGCGCTCCATGCAGTCATGCTGGCCACATGACCTTGGAGGTGTCTGTGGACAATGCCGGCTCTTCGGCTTAGAAATGGAGATGAGCACCAAACCCCAGAGTTGGACACAACTGGACTTAATGTCAGGGGAAAACCTTTACCTTTATCTTTAATAAATAAACATTTATTGGGGCTCCACAAGAAACTTTTGCTTCAAGAAGGGCTCCACAACTGAAAAGTTTTAGAGAACCCCTGCTCTAGTGTGAAGCAATCTCTAGAATAGGATTACCAGATATCAGCAGTTTTGATGAGACATCAGATAGGGGCATACAATTCTCCAGTTTTCAGGGGGTTATTTTCAGGCAAGAGGCAGAGTTACATGCAAACTTCCATTCAGGCTGACATCTTCTAACTGTCCTGCACTTAAATCAAATATTTAAATTTGCAAATGAACTTCATTTCCAATCAACAAAATATGTTCTGTCTAAGGCCCTATTCCACATAACATCACCAAGAACTGTCCATAGTTCTCACTGTCTGGGATGATCCTGACCTGGAAACTCAAATGTAGAGTTGGATTCAACTTGAATTATTTACACTTCATCATAAGTTAATTTGCATATTTATTACACTGACACCGAAGCATAACCCATTTAGGTAGTATACATCACATACCCATTTGTTTAACATATAGATTTGTATTCTGGCTGTTTTGTTGCCAGACCAAGGCTCTAAATGGCAGTCATGATTTTCAAAATAAACTAACTGTGGCATGTAGCTACAGAAGATCATCTGTGACTTTTATGAATGGACGCAAAGCTCCATGCTTGCAACATTTTAGGAATTTTATCTCATGGAGAACTTGTATGAAAAGCGATTCATGCACTTTACTATGTCTATTTTCACAACAACCCTATAAGGCGTCATCTACATGGGCTAGTTAATCTAGGGCCAGTTTGGAGCAAAAATGCTCTAGATTGATCTCAGAGGTGGCCCATGGCAGCAGGTTGAAGTCCAGTTTTCCAGATGGGTAAGAACACATGTGACAGTTATTAGTGTGTTCCCCTCTCTGCATAATGATTCTCAAAGATCATATCAAAATCTATAATTTTGGCCCCAAAACCTGCCTTCAACTTATACATGAGGTTGACTTATATATGGCACTAACCATCAAGAGCATAAAAGAAGCTTAGTGACCTAA
Source organism: Anolis carolinensis (assembly GCF_035594765.1). Taxonomy (NCBI): domain Eukaryota; kingdom Metazoa; phylum Chordata; class Lepidosauria; order Squamata; family Anolidae; genus Anolis; species Anolis carolinensis. The sequence continues at coordinate 73,255,652 of NC_085846.1, forward strand.
TTTTAATTTTGCTTGATGCCATTATAGATTAATAAGGAAAGAGATGAAGCACTACCTGCTTCAATGGAAGGGAAGGGAACCCACTTAAAAAAATCAGCAAGGAGAATTTAATATGTCTCTAACAGTGGTACATGAAAACACAGTTTGATTCTAAACACCTATGTCTCCCACAACCGAAATGGCTGGGGGCCTGCCGGGCTCAGTTTCTCAATGCTGTAATTAACTTGGCAGCAGGTTCAAATGAATTAAAACTAAATGTCACTATTTTTGCAACAAATCCCTCATCCTTGTTTTTTCCTGCTTGTCAGGAGAAGACCAGCAGAACAGCAATTAGTGGTAAACAGAGCAGTGAAAAAGAACCAAGTATACACTAATTAGGTCACTCACCAAGCGCATTCATTTCATTGGCAGATTTAATCAATGTTTTCCTGAAATGCCTTAAATCTCCTATGCTAATTTAAAGTTTTGTTATTATTGTTCTTTTAAACACAGATGGGACGCCTGGAGATTTTCAAGTGCTTTCTCCTTCTCCCTTGAAAAAACACTTGCTAAATACTATCCCTTAGAACAAATCACGCCAAGCAAACCCTGTGATAGGGTCGCCTTAGGTCAGAAACAACTTGAAGGTATACAACATCATCTACTACTGATCTGTATTACCAAGATGCAGTCACAAGGAAACTGCAACAATTTCCTGTCTACAGTTAAGATGAATAATAAATAATTGCATATGTGTTACAGAAAAAAAAGATATTATTGTGTATAGAAATATAGTCATTTAATTTCTGCTGCTGTTAGCCATAATCTAAAAATTCCTTAGTATTATTATTTTGGCTGGTGTAGTGTAGTAGTTTAGCTTTTGCAAAGGACTCCAGGAAACAAGTATGAATCGCCACTTGGCCATGGAAATCCATTGGGTGACCTTTTCTAGACTCGGAGTAAGAGAAGGGCAAACTGCCACTGAATAAATCTTGCCAAGAAAACTATGTGATAGAGTCACCTGAGGGCTGCCATAACATGAAGGCACATAACAACAATAACAATAACAGATGATGATGATGTGTGTGTATCCCCAGCTCACAATAGCTCCAACAGCGATGCATAATAAATATGATCATTTACAACAGTAAGTGACAAAACACATTAAAACACTCTTTACAGTGTTTTAGAAATAGTCCTTTAATATGACTTTACCACAAAAAATGAAACAGAACAATTTCAAACATCACCAGACACTGCCTTCCAGAAGCACAAGCCTAATGGAGTCAGCCTCATATCCCTTGGAAGAGAACACCATAATTAGGATGCTTCTACATGTCCACAATATTCTATATTTTCAAAGTACTGTAAAATGATAACAGGATCTCTGCTCAGGATGTCTCCCTCCTCAAACTATGTGTAAACAATTTGGAGGATTGGTCATGCTAAAGGGTAGGGATCTTGTAAGGCAGATCTGAATTGTGATTCTCAGACTGAATAGGTTAAAAATTGAGGACATTTCTAGCAATGTATAGTTGAAGGCTTTCACGGCCGGAAGGACTGGAGTGTTGTGAGGTTTCCAAGCTAAATGGCTATGTTCTAGAACCCTTTTCTCCTGACGTGGCTGGCATCTACAGAGGATCTAGTTGTGGTAAAGCAAGTGGAATACCACCCAGATACTGGGACCCCCTCCCTCCAGGCACCAAGCAATCAAGGGCCAGTGAATACCACCCAGACAGAGGATGCCTCCAGACAATAAACAATCCAAGGGAACAAAGTCCAGGCTATTTCCATGCAGATGCCCTCACTATCAACTATGATACCTTTTCAGTTATTCACATGCTAATGGATGGATCCCACTCAAAACACCTGAAAATCAGACTTGCTAACTGCACCCTTCACACTTGGTTAACAGATTGGTTCTTTCTCCCACCCTGGACATTCCACAGGTATATATACTCCACTTGCTTTACCACCATCACATCCTCTGAAGATGCCACCACAGATGCAGGCGAAATGTCAGGAGAAAATGCTGCTAGAACACGGCCATACAGCCCGGAAACCACACATCACTCAAGTTCTAACAATGTTTCACATTTACATATATCACTTTTTTTTTCGTGTCAGGAGCAACCGGAGTTGCTTCTGGAGTGAGAGAATTGGCCGTCTGCAAGGACGTTGCCCAGGGGACGCCCTGATGTTTTGATGTTTACCATCCTTGTGGGAGTCTTCTCTCATGTCCCCGCATGGAGCTGGAGCTGAAAGAGGGCGCTTATCCGTGCTCTCCCCGGGTGGGATTCGAACCTGGCAGCTTTCAGGTCAGCAACCCAACCTTCAAGTCACGAGGCTTTTATATCACTGGTTACCTCATATTACCTGCAAGCACTCTTTAAAAGGATGGACAGACTATTCTGTACTTGATTTGGTATTGATACAAGCATTCCACAGATAAATTTCAATAATGAATTGTGATACAGTTGGCCCTCATTATCCACAAATTCTGTATCAATGGATTCAACTACCTACAGATTGAAAAATAATTACAAAAAGCAAATTTGATTTTGCCATTTTATATCAGGTACACAACCTTATTATGCCACTATACATAATGGGACTTGGGCATCCACAGATTTTGGTATCTGTGTGTGTCTTGGAACCAAACCCCGGACAAGCATAGTCAGAATAACCATTCTGTATTTACTGCAGTATAAATATCGGAAAAGAATAAGACTCAGCATTTTATGTAATGTGACATGACATTAACAACAGAGTAAGAAAACAATTTCCATTCATTCATCAAATAATTTGTTTTGTATAATTCTTTAATTATGCCTGAATCTGCGTCTGAAGCATGACAGGAGCATCTGACCAGCAAACTAACTACTCTTTGCCAAGATTACAAACCTAAGTGATTTAGGAAGAAGAGCTATGAAAGCACAAGATTGCTTCAGAGAGTGCATGAAGTGATCTTATATCTCAGAGAAAGCAGTTTCCATTATATCTAAATTATTTACTCTAGCAAAAGGAGAAAGAAAAAGTAAACAAAACAAAGTTACTTTATTGTAATAATGAAATAGTATTATTATTTTATTGTATGACACAGCAAACAAGATAGATATGCTGGATTTCGTTTCACAAAATCACAAGTCGAACACTTCCAAAGTGTCTAGGACTGTGGATGTATTTTTGGATGATGCATGCAGATCCCAGGAGGGTGGCCTTTTGCAGTTGACAGATCATAATTTTGTCAATGTCTATTGTTTCCAAATGCCGGCTGAGATCTTTTGGCAACAATAGACATTGACAAAATTATTATTATTATTATTATTATTATTATTATTATTCCAAAGAAGACTCCCTCGCTAGATTCAGGTAGGGTCATAATTCTGACCTTTTCTGTAATTATTATCCAGTGAGCTCCTTAAACAGGGATTGGCCTTGTTTCAAATTGAGCAACACAAAATTAGGCAATATGTTTAGAGAAAATCTGGATTCAAATGCCTTGCCTACAGATTTAAAATCAGAATAATTCTAGAATTGTAAGGAGATTGAAATTTGATTATTCCTGAACTATTACAAGCAGTGTTCCTCATACCAGATACAATTGCATCTTAGTTTGTAATAGAACAAATTGCAATAGGAATATCTGCTGTTTCCCCTCATCGTAGCCAATGTGAGGTCTAGTGGTGACTGGAAAGTTTGCTCTGGCTGAGCTTCTGAAGAATTCTAAAAGCAATTTCCTATAAATAATCCAAACTAACTCAGAAAAATCAATCAAATTCTGAAACTAGATAGCAGAATTTTTCACATCATGCCCAATCCTATCAGGAACTGTTTGTGCCAACTTTATGGTTGGGGCTGTCTTTCTTGCTGCTAATGTAATGTAATGTAATGTAATGAAGCTAGATGAAAATAGGTTTTATGTTTTAGCTAGAGCCTGACTGGTGATATCTGCACTGTCTCTATCCTGATAACAGTGGCTATACTTTCAGAATGTGATTGAGATCTTACACGTTTTTGTTTTTTTTTATAGACAAGGGTTTTGCAACTAGCATTCCATAAGCCAACATTGCACAATCAGCTTGGTGTTCAAAGGCATTACATAAGTTTGTCCCTAGAACACTGAGATTTTGATTGGGGGCTTGATGACACTTGTGCAACAGGTGCATGAATGGGCATAAGAAGATTTTATATGCAGCGTGCATACTGTAATTACATTGGTGAAACTTAATACTGCGCAATCTTGCTATTGGATATTGGCCGTAGTCATCAACTCAATGGGATATGCATGTGACAGCCTCTTCTGGAATTGAGGGCTTTTTTTACACTGGCAAAAATGTAATGCTATCGGTCTTCATGATGCACATTTAATTCCAGGGATCTTGCTTTAAACTGAATTTGCCCCACTTTGCATAAAATCGGGGGTACTATGGAGTTTACTGGAAACTCTGGAGGATCCCAAGGTTTCTGGACAGCTAGAGCAGGTCTTACTTTTTGCCTTGCTCAGGGGATAGATGGTAGTTGTATGGTTGTTGCCACTTCTAGCTGGCCACTGGGTTCTTTGTAAGCCCTAGCCACAATGAGCACCTCGGCCGACATCATGACATTACAGTCTATGGCCAGCAAAAGGAGGATCAATTTTCCCTTCTTCTTTCTAGTTGCATGGGCACCTTTGCTAATGTCAGAACAGGGCAACTGCATGACCTGGAGGGTGAGGAGATTTCCCCCTCCATGCTAGTTGTGCAGGCACCCCATGTTCTCAGAGGTGCCTGCAATGGCCAGCAACTTACATGGAGCTCATCATAAAAAAATCTTATCCACATTTCCTCACAGCTTGAGTTGGAGTACAACACAGTTAAAACACTCAGATAAAGCATAATACCATAAAATGTACAGATTAAAATGCACAGCACACAGATTAAAATATAATACAAATAGAATATAAATTCAAAATTCATATTTTAAAACCGACAGGGTAGGTCTTGCCAGAAGCGATAGGTCTTCAGTGCATCTTAAATTCTGACAAATGAAAAGGTCCTTTGGGTGATAGTTACCAGCTGAGTTTTGGCGAGTTGAAGTAAATGTCCCCCAGAGTGTGGGGTGGATTATATAAGAGAAAGCATGCCTTAGGTAACCTGGGTCAAAACTATGTAGGGCTTTAAAGGGCATAACCATTAACCAACATATTGTACTTTGACTGGAAATTAATTGGCAGCCAGTGGAATTATATTAGTATAGTTGAAATATACCCACTCCTGGATGTTCCTGTGACTAACTGGAGCTTCCAAACTTGGTACAAAGAGAGCCCGATGTACAGCGTATTTCAGAATCCAACCTTGAAGTTACCAGCTAAAATTGGTAGCAACAGAGAGGAAGTTCTCCATTGCTCCTGGCACACAGGGTTTCCTCACATATTCCTCTCCCCTTGCTACTGCAGCATCCGCTCCTGATGGCACATGCAGCACAGAGAAAGAGAGAGGGAGAGCAGCCAGATCCCAGATCTGGGGTCCAGGCCTACCAGCATGATCCTCTCAGTCTCTTTGTCTCTCTGGAAGTTGCAGCAGTGAGATGGGGAGGGGGGAGACAACAGCAATGTGCCAGGAGCAATGGAGAGCCATTGCCACACACTCCCTTAACACAGGGCTTCTGTCTCCTTGTCCCCTTGCCACTGTTGCTTCCAAAGAAAGAAAGGGAGAGGCTCACACTCTCTCAGCCACTGCTACTGCTCCCAATGTTCTCCTTTCAAAACAAACCCAGCAACACTAAGGTGTCAACAGTGACAAAGCCTGGCAGCAGCTGACCAGAGCAGAGAAGATACCCACATTGGCTGTGCTGAGTCAGCAGTGACACGAAAACTGCTGAGGTGAGGAGGCTTTTCAGGAGTTGGCCCAGACAGCTGAGTAGTGAAACAAACCATTAAAGATGGGGTAAGGATAATTTTTTTAAAGGCTCAAATAAAAGGGGTGAATCCTAGAATCAAAAATACTCCCCCCCCCCCCGGCCCGCACTTAACTGGAGCTACAAAATTGGGCTGCATCTTACAATCGATGGCATCTTACAATTTATGGAATACAGTATTAAAAAGGTTAAGATATACACAAGAATACAAACATGCAAAGCTTGTATATGTGTGAGCATATTTAGAAGGGGTGAAATCAGTCTATACAGCAGTGACAACACTTCTTATGCATTCAGTCAATGAATACTCTGTACCATCTGATCACAAAGTGATGATCTGCAGACTGCTGCCAGTCCATGAACCATCAGCTGCCAATCTGCACTGAGTCTTCAGGAAATTATGCACATATGGCAGTAATATGACACAAATATGGTACCGGTCTCTCATAAAATGAAAAAAAAAAAAAAGATTGCGCAAGTAGCTTAAGGAGCACTCTTATAGGAAATATTCCTCCCCAATCCCTTTTCTCTTTTATATTGTCTATGACATTCTTTAAACAGTAACAAACATCTGTAAAAGCAGGTAGTGGGTATAAAAAACTGATTATCCAATAATTTACTATGCAAATTTCAGTGATTGTTTTATCCACAGTGGATAAAGAATCAAATTAAAGTCTTATGTCCCTTAGAAAATTAGAGTTAGCAAGCAGAGAGGTTGATTTGCCCTTGAAAAGTAAATTACTAAGTGCAAATTGTATAGCATTCACACAGCCTGAATGCATAAACACATTACCCAGGAAATTTTTTAAATTATTAAAACACATGATTTCAAGTTAGTACAAAAGCCACAATTGGACAGGTTTCTCTGCTAATACATATGAGGAAGGAAGGCACAACTAGAAGTAGAAAACATCGTCCTCAATCTAAAAAGAAATACACAATCAAAACTGAGCATGCATGCTTCAATTTTGAGGCGATTCCCGAGATAGATTGCTACACAAGCGATATATTTATATATATATATATATATATATATATATATATATATATATATATATATATATCTAGAGAGAGAGAGAGAGAGAGAGAGAGAGAGAGAGAGAGAGAGAGAGAGAGAGAGAGAGAGAGACCCATCTTTTCAATTATCTGGGGAAAATAGTATAGCATGATGGTTTGGGGTAAAAATTAAGTCTTTCCTTCCGAAGAAGAAATGTCATACACATTCATGTATAAATTAACTTCATGTATAAGTCAAGGGCAGGTTTTGGCATCAAAATTATAGATTTTGATATGACTCATGGATAAATCGAAGGTCATTCCATGGAGAAGGGAAAACAACAATGCCACCTCAGGGGACCAGCTGCTTCTGCGCATTGCTACCATGCATTCAAAAATTCCAAAAGCAGAAACATGGCAGAGAGAGTAGAGGGGTACAGTGCTTATTTTAGGTTCTCTGGGGATAGACTAAGCCATTTGCCTTTTGCCACTCTACTTAGATAAGAGTAATTCTTACAAAAATTCATTTATTTCAATTTCTGTTCATTCCCACCCAAGAGTTGGTTCAGATAGCAATCATTTAACACTGTGAGAAAATTGGAAGATACTAAAACTATGGGTTAAAATTGATCCTCATGGCGTTTTGACAATAAAAGCCATCCAAAACATTAAATTCTCACAATGCCTGGTAGAAAAAAATATTCAGGATCAGATATCTAGAATTATGAGGATAGGTATGGAGATGGCTGTGGAGGTAAAACATGAATATATATATTAGAGCATGCACAAGTATTGTAACTCAGCCTGGAATAAATAAATCCAGAACCTTTCTCAGTCGATCTTAACAATTCCCACTTTGACTTTAACTGCAGTCATCAGAGTACAATAAAGTATTTGGGGGCCTCATAAAAGGACAATGAACCATATTGTAAAGAGCTGGACAACATGTGGCTTTTCCAGATTGCAACCATCAGCAACTCTTCCCAAAAGAATTGTATTAGGATGGATGTTGCCACCTCAATTTCACTATGAATCCAGTAACAATAATATGAGTATGAAAAGAGTGACTATGAGAATGAGGCTGTTCTGAAAGTTCCATAGTAACCATCCTGTTTAGCATACTATATATGTAGAGGCAGATATTGTATTTCAGTGTCCTTCTCAAATTACAGACTGCAGTTTCCATCATCTCTATGGGAACTGCAGTGAAAACACTTGGAGGATGTCATAGCTTTGTGAGAAGACAGCCTATGAACAATTGTATGAAAGGCAAAATACCAGAGAAACATTCTAAGGTGAAGAGTTTGAATCTTCATCCCTGGCAGCACACCAATGAACCACCTACACACACCATCGTTTCATTGCAAGTACCCGTCTCAAAATGTCAGAAAGAATTGTCAGAGGGTGATGCTGTAGCTAAGTGCTACATCACACAGTTGAAAGCAGGGTTTTCAGGCCTGTTTGGGATTTTGTTGAAGCTACATTTCTACCCTCGGGCAGGTTTTTGAAGTACTGGTGGCTTCCTTCAGGCCTTCTCCTACCTTTAGTAGATGCTAGGGGGCACAACAATGTGCTGAAAGAGAAAGGTATGCCCTCTTATGCCCCCAAAGCTAGCTCTTTACACTTTCACATGAGTAGAGGATGATATTAAGGGTTTGGGAGGGAGGGGGGAGAGAGAGAGAACATCCCAGTCCAATCAGCTTTCACTAAGAAGTGAAATGTATTTATTTATAGATTAATAGATTAACCTCTATGCTATATCACAAACCCATTTTAAAATTATTTGAAATAGAGCACAATAATTAATTCATTTTAATTTTCTAACAACATTGTTAGCCCCAGCCTACCTAGATAGAAGTATTTTGTAAAAGAATGCTTTTGAGGGATATTATTACACATGGGGAGAAGAACTATATTTTTCTACTATTTTAGTTATTGAGATGTTTGTGGCAAATAACCTAATAAAATGTGATTGATTTATTATGTAATATATTCTGCTACTCATGAACTTAAGGTATTCACCAGATTTTTTTTAAAAAAAACAGTAAGTTGATCTTACTACTTTTTAAATTGTGGATCCCAATGGGTTCTCTTAGCTCAATGTTAGGGTCACAAAAATGGCAACAGTAAAAGGTTTCTGAATAGCACCTAGACATTTTACATGAATCTGTTAGCAGCAACGTGCAGTGTTTACAGTGGACTCTGAATAAAATGTTTCAGCTGTATTTCATAAAAAGAAAAATCAGCCTGTTTAGCAAGCCTTGCAAATGTTGTTTTGTTATCTGTAAATGTTTGGTTTTTTAATATCTATTTTATATACTGAATTGTCATGAATGGAAAAAGCTTAAGGAGCCCTGATCTAGACCATGTGATGACAGGAAAGAATGAATATCCAGGTGTGAACTACAACAGCAGTTTTGAAATCAAATATCTAGGTTATGTGAGCCAGTTAGACATAGTGGTTTGAGTGTTAGACCAGGACTGCGGGTGACCAAGGTTTGAATCCCTACACAGCCATAGAAACCATCTGGATTACATTGAAAAAGTCATACTCTCTTGGGCTTAGAGAAAGGTAATAGTAAACCATTTTAGAATAAATCTTGCCAAGGAGTTGATTTGAAGGCTCACAACAATGACAAGTAGCTTAAAATTAGTAAAAACAAACCACAAAGTTCAAAACTGAACTTGCTATGCTGTCTTCTGAACTTGCTATGCTGTCTTCAAAACAAAAGCAAATAAGAAAAAAACAAAGGATGAGCATGCGCACAACTCAATGTGCTGAATTTTTATTTCTAAAAATAGTAACAGGACATTTTCGCAAATAGCTCAGGCAATGCCAAATTGGTGAACATGTTATTTACATTACATGGGGGAAGGGAGAGATAAAAGGTATTCAATAAAGATGCATATATCTACTTAAGGCTGTAGATTTTAAACACAGTAATTTGATTTTTTACAACTCATTTATAATTTAAAAAAATAAATAAGATGTTAATTACCTTCTGGCTATGTGTATAAGTTGTCTGAAAAGTAAATGGATTTCACCTTTACACATGTCTCATCTTCGAGATTCCTCATTGTGCACGTCTATGCAAATACTGGTATTCCAAAATCTCCAAAACATCAAAACACTTCTAAGATACTCAACCTCTGCTACCAGAAGAATATAAGAGTACAGATATGATCCTTACCCTCCTGGAATAATATGCTGACCAAAATAGTTATCCGTTTGATTTTGCACTTAGCTACATTTTAAAATATGAGATTTCACATCTCAAAACAGGCATGGAAAACCAAGAAAAAATGAGTGGAATAAATTCAGGCCAAAGCTGAAAAGTAATATTAGTTTAACATATTTCTTTCAACATGATACTAGGTTACAAAAACAATGCAATGACTGCTAATGATAGTAAATCATGATGAGTAACATGTAATCACACACTGAGTAACAAGAAATACCTATTCCTAAAGTGTTCACTTTGAGGGTCATTTCAAGGAACGTTGGCCATTTAAATTACAAAGTTACTGATCAGTAGCAGTCAAAATACTAAGTCATTTATTTAATTACAGAATAATACATTGCTTTCTGAAAATAATGAATTGCAGTTAACAAAACACTTTTTTAAAAACCCCTAATATCTCAACCTCTAACACAGACATGGGCTCTCTGAAACATAAAGTGAGGTATTAAGAAAACTGAAGTAGAGGAATTCATTATTACCACAATGTTTACAACCAACACACAACAAAAGTGTTAAAAATATGTATTTATCAAAATATATCTCAGGAAGCTTGATGAATTTGGATTTTGGAATTTCCAACATTAATCGACTTGACCATGCTCTTGCTTGAGGGGGGCGGGGAGCAGGATTGGAAACTCCAATATGATGGATCAGCCAGTTGAATGAGATGAACAGAAGACAGCAAACAACTTTGTAAAACATTGACTGCTGTTGTGTCCATCCAACAAAAATTAATTATTTTATTTGGCACATTACATGAGCCCCTCATCACACTGACTTTGTTTTATCTTTGTGATTTATTGCAATTCATACTTTTATTTATGCTGATAGATAACATATGCCTGTTTTGATACATTTAAAAAGAAAATTAATCACTATTTATTTAGACTGTGACAAAGATGTGTGGCAGCTATTTTTGAAAATACATTTCATTGCCATGCTCAAATACAGGGAACAGACTTATTCTATAAGATTTAGGTTGGTTTATTATTATGAGTTAAGAGTTCAGTAAAGTGTGTGCATCTGTGTAATGTATGTAGAAACCTGGTACGATGTGATATTAGGCACTCTTATTATTCTAAGTTACATAATATGATTATGAATTTCCAGAGAATTGCAACTCTAAGTAAAAAGTTTAACCAACAAAAGATTTTCAGCATCACTTAGCGTTATTGATCATTCATCATGAAATGCATGCAAAGAAGTAATAGTTTTATTTGTTAAAAAAAAGATTATTTGTTTTATTTATAGAGAAACCTCGAGCCCCTGTGGCAAAGTGTGTTAAAGCACTGAGCTGCTGAACTTGCAGACTGAAAGCTCGCAAGTTCAAATACCGGGAGCAGAGTGAGTGCCCGCTGTTAGCTCCAGCTTCTGCCAACCTAGCAGTTCGAAAACATAACAATGTGAGTAGATCAATAGGTACAGCTCTGTCGGGAAGGTAACGGTACTCCATGCAGTCATGCTGGCCACATGACCTTGGACAATGCCGGCTCTTTGGCTTAGAAATGGAGATGAGCACCAACCCCCAGAGTCAGACATGACTGGACTTAACGTCAGGGGAAACCTTTACCTTTACCTATAGAGAAACCTATTACATACTGCTATTGATTTTTAATGTTTGCTTGTTTTGATAACTTGTCCACTTTTTGGATGATGCTTGCCAACAAAGAAAATTAGCTGCCCTCTGAATTTTCTGCAAATATGCAGTATAGAAAGACTAACTTAGAAGCAAAATCTTCATTTACTGACTGTCCTGACAGTTTATTGCAAATTTTAAGAAACTACTATTGTGATTATTTTTATGCATATTGTACCAGTTAGTAAGGAAAAGAATTTTTTTTAATTTCTCCTACAAAAAAGAGTTAATTTTCTAACCTATATTGAAATTGAAATGAAATCTAATGTTTCTTTTATGGCTGTATCCACAATGCTTTATAGTTCAGTACTTGAACAACACAAAGGCTATTTTTTATCTCCAATTTTTTGAAACGATTCTATATTATTATACACACCCATATATTTTTATTTTAACCTGTTTAAACTGACTATATTAATCTACTGCTACACTATGTAGATTAATATAGGCAAATCTGCTGGAATTAGCACTTCTCCAGATTTTGTAACTAATGTCCATCTCTGATCAAGAAATTAAGTATGACTCACTAGACCACAAGTAATGGGTAATGGTGATACCAGGTTATATATCCTTTCTGTTCATATTAAACCAGAGTAAAGATGTCTGCTCCCTTTGGTTCTGGTAGCTTTTTCATTGTAAATTAGTCTGTCTCTGTGTGAATCTAACATAGGCTTTTTCAAAAGACAAAGCAGTGCCCTTTAAAACATCTCAACATATATCCCATATTATTTACAGGATAAAGTTATTCATGTTTTTCATTGTACCTGCTACAGGCAGGAGACAAATTGCTCTTTTTGGCTGAGATGAACAGCTATACTGTATCCATTTGTTCTTTAAAAAAATTAAATATTACATCACTGTGAAATAAATTAATTGACCCGTGCCGTGAAGAAATAAATCACCAAACCCAATATGCAGCTTTGAATTTGCAGCTCATTTCAGCAAGCAGGCTTTGCTCTCTTATAACATATGAGTTAAGTAAGCCTTTCTGACAGGTGTAAGAGCCTCTTATATCACTTGCAAAGCAATGGTGGCAAAATATGACAGAAAATTAGGAGTAGCCATAATATCGTATGTTGCTTATCACCAGGTATCATAACATAAAGCCCTAGTACACCAAATAAAATTCAACAAGCAATAAGATGTCATTGGGGGATATTACAAGAAATCACATTGGTGCGCACTACCATGAATAGATCTGTTTACAGAACTTAGACAAGGCTAGACCTGGATGGGAGGACTTGGACAGATGACCTCAAGGGGATTCTAGGGATGTCTAGATAGTGTCATTAATGGATATCCTTAGATAACATACACATTAGAAAAGACAATAATGCTCAATAAAGTGGAAAGAAAAGAGAAAGATCACATTTCAGATGGATAGACTCAACTGGGTCAGGGAACCCCCAGTGGCGCAGCAGGTTAAACCGCAGGGCTGCTGAACTTGCTGGTGAGCTTTGGCGGTTAGCCCCAACTTCTGCCAACCTAGCAGTTCGAAAACATGCAAATGTGAGTAGATCAATAAGTACTGCTCTGGCGGGAAGGTAACGACAATCCATGCACTCATGCCAGTCACATGACTTTGGAGGTATCTATGAACAATGCCAGCTTTTTGGCTTAGAAATGGAGATGAGTACCAACCTCCAGAGTCAGACATGACTAGACTTAATGTCAGCAGAAAACCGTTACCTTTACCTTTAGGGTCAGGGAACATTATACAATTAAATTTGATGGATCTGTGGAAATTGGCCATATGTTGCTTAATACCGTGTTTCCCCGAAAATAAGACCTCCCCAAAGAATAAGACCTAGCAGGGGTTTGGGGGGATTGCCAAATATAAGGCCTCCCCTGAAAGTAAGACCTAGCAACTAAGGCTGCAGCAGAGTTCCATTGGGAAGCATGGCTGCCAGGCAGAACCAGCACTCATACACACACCGGAGGGAGGGAGGGAAAGTGCTTGCTTTCTGTGCCTTGCCTTGCCTTGCCTGTCCCCCAGCCGAGGCTTGAAAAACCTTCAGTGGCTGCTACTGCGCTGCCGTTTCTTCCTTCCTTCCGTCTCCCTCCTGGCCATGCTGCCTTGCTTCCCAGAGGCTTCTGATTGGCTCCTGGAACCCGGTCAAGGGAGGGTGGGAGGGAGGGAAGGAAGAGGGCTTTTGCTCCTTAAAGGTACAGGACGCATTGGGATTCTCCTCTCATCTTCCTATCCTATGCCATGAAACTGATTATTTTATACTATTATTCTATTGCCATATTATTATCATCATATTCTGTTACTATTATTATATCCCATTATTATATTATCCTATTAATATATTTTAAATCATTATATTTTATTTTTCTATTATTATTATTATATCACTCTATTATTATTCTATTATTATTCTATTATATTTTCATATTATTATATTATTATTCTGTTATTATTAAATTCCATTTTATATTACCCTATTAATATATTTTATATCATTATATTCTATACTATTATTCTATTATATTATCATATTATTATTTTATTATTATTAGCATATTCTGTTATTATTATTATATTCCATTTTATATTATCCTATTAATATATTTTATATCATTCTATTCCATTCTATTACTCTATTATATTATCCTATTATTATATTATTATTATGCTATTCTGTTATTATATCCCATTATTATATTATCCTATTAATACCATATTATTATCATTTTCTGTTATTATTATATCCTATATTATACTATCTCATTAATATATTGTATATCATTATATTATTATTATATTATCATATTATTCTTATAGTATATTATATTATTCATCATTCATGACTACATTGAAACTAGAATAGAGAGAAATCAGCGTGGAAACCTGAATTGCAAGAGGTACCATAGATTGTTGTACATGTAAATAATGGTAGTAACAAGAAATTCTTGATAGGATTCATAGTTTGTCTGGTTATGCTGGTTTGTGATGACAACTACTTTACAGTATATAATAAATGTTCATTTTGTTGTTCAACAATAAATGTGAGCTCTTCTTCATGGAAAAATAAGACATCCCCTGAAAATAAGACCTAGCGCATCTTTGGGAGCAAAAATTAATATAAGACCCTGTCTTATTTTCGGGGAAACAGGGTAGTTTAGACTCCCAGTTTATAAACTAGGGTTCCTAACATTGTATTGAGGACTGAAGTCCACATTAATAAATGTGGCCTAGTTTAAACTATTTGATATTGCCTTGCCTTTTTTCTTTTACCCTTCAATTGCAGTATGTTATTCTGTCTGACTCTCAATGTGGAGCAATATGTAATTTTAACAAATGTCTTTTCAGGTGTTGGATCAATACAAATATAAAATACTGATCTCTTGCTACCAAATCATGGATACAAGTTGAGCATAACACCCTGTTCACCCTAAATTTGTTTGTTGATATTTTATTGTTATTTCATTACTTTTAATATGTGCCCCTTTCATTTAGCCAATATCTACACTGATGCTTTCACAATAGAAACTTTACTGGTTAATTCAGCATTCAATTCTTTAATTTAATCATGTGTTCACATAAGTATAATGATTTTCTTCTTATGAAGGTGGCAGAATTGAACTGATAGTAACTAATGAAAAACAACAAGCGGTATATTTATATACCATTGACTAAGCTTCAGAAGTACCCCATTATTCATCACACCAACTGCTAAATGGTGGGGAAAAATTTAAAAGTTGCCATCATGTTTTAAGATGCCATTGGTTAGTATTAGATATATTAGTCTGGGACAATGTTTTGTTACAGAGTCTATATAGGACAAAACCAATACTGTAGGCATTTTGTAGAGGTGTTGTCTGAATAGCTATAAATGGTTTCCTGAATTTCCAGCATCTTGTCATATAAAGACCCCAAGGGCTGGGACAAGACATGTGTTGAACCCCAAATGCCCCATGTTATTTTACAGTTAAGCATGATAAAGATTGGATATTCCTTATTCAAAATTCTTAGGAACTTATGTTTATTTGATTTTTTTTTTCAGATTTGGAAATATTTGCACATACACAATGAAATATCCTGGGGGTAAGATCCCAATATAAACAAATCTCATTTATGTTTCATATATGCCTCATACACTTAGCCTGAAGGTAATTTTATGCAAACTATTTTAAGCAGCTGAATATTAGGGTTTGGAAGATAAAGGAGGACAGGTAACTTCAGTTGGAGGCCACCTTACAGTACCTTATCCTGCTTCATGGTCCTCTATCAGAGACCTGTTCTGGATCTTAACTGTAAGTCTTAATATTTATATACAATGGTCACTCTTTTACTGAAATGGCAGATTACTACAAAGATTTCTTCCACTGGAATCTTACATGTTGTCATTCCAGATCCCGACATCTCGTATCTTCAGACAAGTACAAAGATAGATGTTTTTTAAAAAAGCCATAACCCTCCACATCTGCAAAAAAACAAAAAACAAAAACCCTGGTACAGAAAGGAGAACAAGCAATCCTCTCTATAATGGGACACAAGGGTGTAGGAGCCACTTCTTACTACTAATAAGATATAGTAATAGCAAGCTATGTAATGGATAGTTGTTAGTTTTCACTTCTAAAGCAGAAGAGAATTTTCCACTATTCTATTAAAAGAAGAAACATACCATAACCATCTTTTTTTTCAAATGTTACGTGATTTTTAAAAAATTGTGTTTCATTCACAAGGTGTTAACCTCCTAGTTCTCATTCTATTGAAATGTATGTGCATCTCGGGAAATTTCCTAAGGGAGAAACTAGACAACATTTTGAATATATGATCCGATGTAAGGTACATGGATGTTGCTGTTTTGTTTTTATTTTTCAAGGAATGCAAGCAGATCAGAACCATGAACGCTTTTCCCAGTGAATTGCTCGAAGTGAGTTTTTCAAATGCTTCCTATGGGGTGCTAAGCCAATCATTATTTTCTGTTCCCTACAGCAATTAAAAAAAGAAAGAGGAATGCCAAATGCAGTCATACATTAAACATGTCTTCTAGTCTATCTGTGGTAGATCAGTAACAACGATACCTTCATCAACAGTTTTCTTTCCCCTTTACATGATATAATGGTCACCCTTCAACACATTACGTCATTTTTTTCCCTGAGAACTTTACAAACACTTCAGATCAAAAGGTTGGTGTATCACCTCAGAAATGCTTTGGGCCAATTCCCTATTCATCTAGACCAGGGGTCCCCAAACTAAGGCCCGGGGGCCACATGTGGCCCATTGAAGCCATTTCTCCGGCCCCTCCGGCGGCAGCTCCCTCCTCCTCTGCCGAGGAAGGTGCGTGCGGCGCGGGGTAGGAGGGAAAGGCACACACTTTTCCCATCTCCTCCCTTGCCTGGTGCATGCCTTCCAAAGCTTTGCTTGTTTATAATGGTATTTTAATTATTATTTAATTAATAATTAATTATTAAGGGGTGCTTTCCTAGTGCTTTTGGTTCACAAAGGCAGAAGGAGGTTGGACTAAATGGTCCAAGGGGGTCGCTTCCAACCCTCTTTAGTATTTTTATTATGATTATGATTGAGGCTGTATTTATTCATGTTTTTTTTAACTTCAAAATAGGATATGCAGTGTGCACTGCATAGGAATTTGTTCATAGTTTTTTCAAAAACTATAGTCCGGCCCTCCAACGGTCTGAGGGACTGTGAACTGGCCCGCTGTTTAAAAAGTTTGGGGACCCCTGATCTAGACAGTAATCATAACATATTGCAGATGTTGGCGATCAGTTTCACCTGTCCACAGGCATTCTGGTATGGTACTCTTCTATCCCCTGAATATGGCAAAATATTATTTGAATTGTGTGGTGGAGCCTGTTATTTATATTCCAGGCTTCAATACCCCTATTATTGTTGTTGTCTTTATTTGTAACCTGCCTTTCTCCTTGTGGAGACTCAAGGCGGCTAACACTTCACACTAAACAAGTTTAAAAGGTGCAATACAAAAGTTAGGAAGCAATTTAATAGTAACAGTGCAGTAAAAACAATATTAAAATACAGTAAATACATTAAAATGGCATCCCTCAATCCCACCCACAGCATTCCCTCAATTAAAAACCACAGCACCCCCTGAACTGATCTTAAAAACCTATGCCATATAGACAATTCTACGAAGATTTTGATAATTCCATTTTGATTATTTAAAAACCAGTGTGTACTAATATTAGATGCCAAATATTTGACCTTAGTCATGCTTGTCTTTCTCTTTTTCTACTTATTTGTTTTATTCCATCCTTCAGCCCTCGTCCCAACCAGTGCTCCTTAATTAATGCACCATTCCAGATATAATTATTCACTGAATCTGCATGATGACAATTAATGTCAGTGAGCATGTCAGTCTTGGTGGTGAAAGCTATGGAACAGCACTCAAAGCTTGATGACTAATCAAGGCTTGCTTAATTATAATTAATTTGTCACCACCCAGACAATTTGAATACAAAATCATAACATACCACTACCAGCCAGAATTTTAATCCCAGTTAACACTAGTTTAGACTTGCACCAAACCAAATACTTGGGAATCAACAGCCTTTCTAAATTTATCTCAGTACAACAGGATGTATATAAAACCATGAGCAAATATCTTTTGTGCAATTAGAAGCATATTACAGGTATTGATATAGCATATTGCATCGCTTCAAATCCTGCTGGCATTATTACTATTACTATTATTACTATTATTACCATTATGTTTATTTATATACTGATTTTCTCTCCATATGGAGACTCAAAGCAGCTCACAACTAAAAGTATTGTAATATAACTTGAAATACAATATACAATATTAAATTTGTATTAGTCATCATTAAAGACCTATAAAATCACAGCACCCCTTGACTTAAACACTTTCATCTTTAAATGCCTGCCTGAATAAAAAGCTTTTAGCCTGCAGCTGGAAGAACAGCAGGAAAGGGACCATTCTGGCATCCCTGGGCAGGGAGTTCCAGAGTTGAGGGGCAGCCACTGAGAAGGAAGGCTTGCTCTCTCGTTCCCACCAACCAAGCTTGAGATGGAGGTGGGACCGAGAGAAGGGTCTCTCCTGAAGATCTCAGGCCCTGAGCAGGCTTGTACAAGGGGATGCAGTCAGCCAAATAGCCTGGCCCTGAACCGTTTAGAGCTTTAAAGATACTATCCTATCCTTGGTTTGCATCAGGTTGTGAAATTATGCTTACATTCCTTCTGGTGTGTAACATTAGCAGTTGCATTTTTCTAGGACTGTGCCACAATGGTAAGGGAAGGCAAATAAAATATGGCAGAATAGTGCTGGTAATAAAAATTAATAGCAGGCTTCTGGGACCACCTTATTAAACAGACATTTTATGCTCAAATCATATCCCAACTGACACTCAGAGAAACTAAACAGATTGAGTTGCTTACTCAAATCTCAAATCTCAGCATTGAACATGAAGCTTGCCATTCTGGCTGTTTTTCAAACAAGAGATATGCATCTATTTTAGAATTGGTTTCATTAATTCCACACATACAGTAGTGTCTCAACTTCTTGGTTGATATTCATCTTGTTAAAATGTTTTCTAAATAATTTTAGGCCATCAATTAGACTCCAGAAATCTGTACAACAGAGCAACATGTCTTTTTTTTTTTTTACTTTCACACAAATCATCTGACCATAATTACCCATGTTCTAAAAGAATTATATATGAAAGGTACTCCATCAAATTTTCATATTGGGCCAAAATAACC
The DNA here is from genome assembly GCF_035594765.1 of Anolis carolinensis. Taxonomy (NCBI): domain Eukaryota; kingdom Metazoa; phylum Chordata; class Lepidosauria; order Squamata; family Anolidae; genus Anolis; species Anolis carolinensis. Next base: position 73,275,111 of record NC_085846.1, read on the forward strand.
AAAGTGTGAATCAGTTTAATGAAAAATTAGCTATAGATGCTGCAATGGTACTTGGCAAATCTAATTAAGTGAGAAATGAAACAGAATGAAACAAAATGAAACTATTCCTCAGCCAAAGCCCACTTAAAGTTTCTTTACCACATATGGATTGGAGGGGATATTGCATCACCCAATGGTAAGGCAGAGCCAATGACACCAATAATAGCATTAATACCACCATTTGGAGAAAACGGGTCACAATTTTTATTGACTACATCTAAGGGAAGTTGGCCTGACATGGACATCCCACCTTCTGACCCTTTCCTTGGAGCCTCTTGTTCCTTCTACTATCTTTGCATTCCTTCCCTCTTACTGGGGCTGCCAAGCTTGCCACCTTCAAAAGAAAGAAAGAAAGAAAGAAAGAAAGAAAGAAAGAAAGAAAGAAAGAAAGAAAGAAAGAAAGAAAGGAAGGAAGGAAGGTTTAAATACACTCTGACTCTGTAAAGACTGTGTGTGACTGTGTACCCATGGTCTTACCCGCTGCACGTAAGGCGATCAGCAATGATAACAGCCAATACCATTATGCAGGCTGTTGGGCTCATTTAGGGTGTATCTTCTGAGTTCTTATTGCCACGACTCCCTTTAGCCACATTACGGTTCCCTCTCCTCATGATGCTTCTCTGTTGTTTCCTGCTGCCTGGAGTACTAGTGCTATTGTCAACCATGCTTTTTGTCACTATTGTCCTGTTTTTGTCACTGTCACTCTCACCATTGGTGCTCTCGACTGCTGTTGCAGCTCCTCCTCAATTCAACGCTACAATTCTCTAAGTCTTCTAGCATAATGAGAAGAAGTTGATAATAGAGTCACATTTGGAGAACTATAGATTCTTAGAAATTCTTTTTAATAAAACCCATGAATAATCAAATCCACAAAGTCAAAACTGCAAATGTGGGGAAATGACTGTATTAAAGGTGGGGCAGATAGACCTAACAGAAAATTTCCAGTTAATTGAGACTGCCTAATTTGACCCAAGGAAGCAGACCAAACTTAATCTTAATTGGTTACCCATTTTCAGAAGACTGTTACATTGCAAAGGCTTCTGCTAAGCAGCAGCTAGCACCCGATGCTATTAGGGTAAGGGTAAAGGTAAAGGTTTTCTCCTGACATCAAGTCCAGTTGTGTCCGACTCTGGGGTATGGCGCTTATCTCCATTTTTAAGCTGAAGAGCTGGCATTGTCCATAGATGCCTCCAAGGTCATGTGGCCGGCATGACTGCATGGAGCACCACAACCTTCCTGCCGGAGAGGTACCTATTGCTCTACTCACATTTGCATGTTTTTGAATGAATGCTATTACATGATTGCTAATCTCACCATCCCTCCTAGCTGGGTGCCAGAATCCTTCAGCCATCATAACCACTAACAGTGGTTGCTCAGCTCCAGGAATTGTATTAATTTACAGTATTTATATTCTGCCCTTCTCACCATGAAGGGCACACATCTTGGCAAACATTCAGTGCCATTAGACATACAACATATAGAAAAACACAGAGGCAATTTAACATTTTCCAGCTTCCGGCTTCATGAAGGTATGCGTGATTCCGGCCACAGCGGGAGCTGCTGCTTCACCGTCCACTTGTGATACGAAGTCCTTGATGGAGTACTTCTTCATTCCTTCCGCACGCTGCTGGCAGTTTTATGGTGTCGAGAATTGCAGAAGTTGTAGTCCAACATCAGAAGAGCCACACAACATGACATGGAAGAGCTGAATTACACCCAGGGGCCTTGAGTTTGACAAATGTGCGCCAAACAGTAATCTACACACACCACGTCAATTTCATCCAAGTACTAACTAGGCCTGATCTTGCTTAGCTTCCAAGATTAAATGGGTTCTGATATCTTCATGACATTAAGTCCTTAAAAATGAATAAGGTAAGAAAAATAGTATGGTAGTTATTCATTCTTACTTGTGAAGGTGAAATAATCTAATATTAATAGTAATGTTCCAGGTACAGGAAAGATTCTCACACTTTCTGATTCCCTTCTCTGTTATTAATGCTATTTCAGCCACTACCAGCCTCAATGACAACAGCAGAAAACCTCACCTTGAAAATGCCAGAGAAAAACTAGGGGAAGGGAGGTGTCTTAAATTTGAATATCACTGACCATTGTGGAGTTAGTATTTCAGGCTCAGAAGAAAGCTGAAACATTGATTGATCAGTGAGAGTAGAATAAAACAGAGTTTTCATTTCAGCATTGTTGCCATTACTGCTTGCTACACTTCTAAATTAACAGTAAAATATCAATCACTACTGATTAATGGATACCAAGGATAGTGGCTCAGTCCTGTTTTTAAATGTTCAGATTGCATGAAAAACTTCTTAGAGCTGTTTGATTGAGATATAGATATATGGGACCTTGTGTAAATTCTTAAAGCAAAGTATGAAATCAATATTTGGAATCCTTATTGTTCATTCTGGAATAGGCAAAACAATAACAGAGAACTGACTATGTTTGCCTATTGACATTTGCTTCCCAAGCTTACTCCAGTGTATTAAAACTCTAATTTAAAGATCACAAAAACATTCTCCTACCTGACACTAATTCTATGGGTCTCTGGAAACAAAGCAATGGTAAAATATCCCCAACATCTTGGCCACACACAAAACTAGACAAATTAGAAAATGAACACTCAAGGACAATAATTTCCCTACAAGGAAAAAGTTCAGGAGAATCTCTTATTTCAGAGAAACAAAAACATTTGTTATTCAAAAAGTCTTATGTGTATATATTTTTAAAGAAACATTATCAATACAGTTATTACTGCAGTTGTCCAAAACTGAAGATGTTTGAAAAATTCTTCATGTGTGATAAACATACACAATCTTCTAAATTCTATACTAAGGCCAGACAATGCCAGGTGGGTTTTTTCAAATTTCTAATCAGTTACACCACCTTTCGGCAGCTGTAACATCTTTTCCCCAAAGTTCTACATATCTGAACCAATTTTTGTTTTGCTTTGTGACTGTTGGCATCCAAAAGTTGACATTTTAGTGTAACCAAAAGACTGTAGCCAAGGAATTAACTGGTTTGTTCAAGTCAATATGCAAAATTCAGCCTATTCCTTGTTTCTTGGCTTCTGAGGTATAGTTAGAGATGCCAAGTTACACCACTGCTGTGGTGGCAATGAAAACCAACTGGCAAAATCCTGCTTCTATGTGAATCTTAAAATCACAACTCTGCTAGAATGTGAACCTCAGTTCACTGAGCCAAAGGGACTATACCACTCATGTTTTCTTCCTTTCTTTCCAATAGTGTGAATGACCTGCATCGACTTTGAAAGTAAAGCATAACAGCAGGGGGAAGAAAACATTCATATTCCCTTTCTGTCCCATACACAAACCCTTCCGTTGAAATTGTGAACAAGAACATTATTGTGTTCTAGAACTACTTCCTTATTCTTTCACTGGAGGTTGTATAAGATGTCTTGGTAGATTATCCTATGGAAAACTGAAGGCTCCAGTTTAGTCAGATAAACATGCAAATGATTAAACAACACATTTGTTTCCTTTTAAACATTGTAAATGTTCTTCATGTGTTATCTCATGGGGTTTATAAATAGAGCCATTCTAAAAAGTCTTGTATACTGTCAGAAAAGTTTATCCTTTCATCTGTTTCAGGATTCAGAGTAGAACAGAATAGGCTTTTGAGCATGCAGAGAATGAATGCAATTCAAATATTAAGTTCTTTGGCTTCATATGAACTGTTCAATATCTAAACTTTTTTGGTTACTGTGAAGACCCACAGTTGATGACATTGTTGTATTTCCTCTGTAGCTTGTATCAATGGCTGTTTTGATAAGTTCCACAATGATTACATTTGGAAAACATCCACAGCATTCTTATCTTACAGTCACATCCGGTCATTCCTGCCTCTAGTAAACAGACTGACTTCTTTCCATTTATACCCAAATTAATCTAAGATTCTTTTGTAATATTTTTCTTAGCGTATTTCCCCATATTTCAATATGTCTATCTTCTGTTTCTTATTGAGATTTTATTTTTTATGAGAAGCAAACTGCCTCCAAAGATTGGGATATCTAAAGTAATAATTGATAAATATACAATTAGTTTGGTCCATAAAGAACAAAACATGCCACACAGAGATATCAGTCTGGACTTTGGAAGGAGCTGCTCTATCATGTTGCAAATATAGATGAAATTGATTAACATGGACAGATGAAAAAGATAAGAGCATAAATAAAAGTGGGCAATTTATTGCCCCAAACTTGCTACATATTTCTCAAGAAATACATTCCGCCTTTAGTGTTTTTGTTTTTACATTGATTTAATTTTATGAATTGATTGACTTTTATACTAATCTCTCTGTCTCTTTTATAAAGGATAGTGGACTTATATTTATTCATTTATTTAACACATTGAATGTCCTGCTTCCTTTTAAAGTGCCATCCCTCAAGAGAGGTTTGCAGTGGCATTTGCAAGGTCGAAATGCCAAAACAATGACAAAATCAATATAAAATATTAAAATAATGGCTGGAAATAAAAATCTGTAATAAAAACTCTCATAATAGAAGGTGTGTTTCCTCAAATAGTAAGTGGTCTATAAAATCTAGATACCGGAAACCTGATATTCATGTTAATTAGATTTTCAAGGTTCAAGAAATAAAGTAGGAGACAGACTGACTGAATTTTGTGAGGCCAAGAGTTTGTTCACTCCAAACATATTCTTCAAGTAACCCAAGAAGTGACTATATACACATACATCACCTGGTGGCCAATATAGAAAGAGTACATATCAGGAAACAAAAGATGGGGAAGCTCCATTCTTTCCCTCTGCAAAAACAATTCCAAGAACAAATTGTGTCATATATCATGAACTAAAGCTACAGTAGAGCTAAAAAAAGAAAACTAAATCAACTGTCATGCCAAATACGACTAAAGAACATCCCCATAGAATATGAGATAATGGGAAAAATAGATTTGCTTTATTAAGCTTAATTGACTAGAAGCCAGAAGAATTCTGGAGTGAAGCCAGGGATATTGTCACGGATAAATGCAAAAAGACACTATCTGTAGCCAAAAAGAAACAGAAGCCTCACTAGATGATGGATTAAGATCTTCAAGCAGTTAAGTACAAATAAGAACCAAGGTAAAAGGTAACAGAAATAGAGTCAAAACCTGAAAGCAATTTATAGCAATGTGTGCATAGGAACATGGAGAAATACTATACTAATCAATGTAGATAAACAGAAGGATACAACAGAAAAGCAAGGGCAAGAGACCTCTTTCATAAGATTTTAGAAATCAAAGAAAATATATTCCAAGAGTAGGGATGATTCCATTATCTTCCCATGTAAGTTAACTTCTCATCCAAGCTCACAATTATATAACAAAAATACTGAACAAATATGTTGTGAGAAATTCCAGATGTCCAAGCTGGGTTCAGGAATCAATCCTCTTTTACCTGAGGTATTGTTTGGATGCCTCAGGAAAAAGTTCAACAGGGCTCCCATTTTAAACCCTGCCTGGAAGGGCCCTGAAATCAGGGATAATAGTGAACCTTATAATGTTGCTACATTTGGGCCAGAAACATATCATAAACATTTTTAAACAAGGTGAAAGAATCTTTTGAAAGGTGAAGAATGTTTTGAAACTGGAGAGGGACTGTGTCCATTCTTGGACAACAGTCATGCATGGCCATGCTGCAGAAAAATAATAAAACAAAAGTTAAGCAAACTTTTGGGTTTTTATTTTTAAAATACAATGGTTTTTAGAGAAGATGGTGGGGAGGGAGGAATATTCTTTCTCAGAGAGGCTGGCATACTACTTTTAATCTGATCCAAGTTTCTACTACCCTCTAGAATACTGAACTCTATTTTGTGTGAATGACCTGACAGAAAGCCAGGGGAAAGGCCATTACTCGGTCAACAGGAAGTAAGCAAGGACAAAAGGTCCAAGTTTAGGAATGCTTTTTTCCCCTCTCCCTGGGGCCTATTTTGGTCTAAAGCATAGTCAGATTTTTTTCCCCTCCAGGAATAGCCAGAAGTAGCAACTGAGGGAGCTTTCTTTGGTTAACTTGAAGTTTTGTATTTAAAGAGGCAGAATGTTAAATAACAAAACAGGACTACTGAGAAAGCAGGGCTAGGAAAGAGGAGAGTTTACGGGGAAACAATAAATATCCCTCTAGGTTTTCCAATTATCCTCTTAATTTCTTTAAAGAAAAAAAACCCTTTTGGTTCACTTAAAGACTACATTCTTTTCAACTGTCTACAGCCAATTTCAACAGAGCTGTCAGGTAGAGCAATTCAGGAACACAGTATGTTCACATACTTAGCAGAGCCTAAATACTCAGGATGCTATTGAAACCACAGGCGGACAGGAAACAATTGTTTCCCTGGAATCAACATACACATTCTTCCACTGTAAACAAATGTCTGCTCAACACGTTAAATGGTCATGCATGGCTGTTCCCCAAGAATGGACAAACTCTGTCTCCAGTTTCAAAAGATTCTTCATCATTCTGCCCTTACTTTAAAATGTTAAAAAATAAACTCCTGAAGTAATTGAAATGCTAACTGAAAAGTTCCAGTCAATGCCACAATTTTACTATTAAACCCAAAGAAAGTTATCATCCTTGTTGACAATGTTATTTTACTTTCCTTAATAATTTCACATGAACATTCATTCATTCATTTATTCACAGTCTTTCCACTTTACCAACCTGCGAACTCATTCAACAGGAAGTAAGCTGTTTAAAATAGCTCAACAGGGTTAGAGAACCTTTCCTTGTTCAATGTGTTGTCAAAGGCTTTCATGGCCAGAACCACTGGGTTGTTGTGCATTTTCTGGGCTGTATGGAATCTTTAAAACCTATTTTGGATTGTTCAATCCATGGATCCTGAGGGTCGACTCAAGCTATAATTAGTCTTTCCCAGCAAGGCCAATGGCCAAAGATTGTGGGAATTATAGTCTGAAATAGTTGGAGGGCCAAATGTTCCTTACATAGAGTAATAAAGATCAAATATATACCAGTACTAAGAAAACTTTGCAACAATCCTGACGGACTAGCAACTAATCCAAGTTACCAAAAAGAGTCCTTCCTCGTGTGTAGACTGCCATTGAATTGTCCTACCCAACTGAGATGCATGTACAATGAGAAGACAAGATACCCAAGGACAGCCTCTGCTTCCTGTGTATGCCTTCCAACAAGGTGAGAATTCATCTGGCTTGTGAGCAATTTTGTGCTTTCCATTTTCTATGTCTGTATGCTACAATGTGAGGAACATTGCAGATTTGATCCAGATGTCCATTCATTTGTAGTGGGAAGAGGAACTTTCAGTGTCTAGTGCTTAATAAAAAGTTTTCATGAAATTCTACAGCTGTTTTTCGTGTGCTCTGCCAGAGTTGTTAAATCAGGATGCTTTAGTACTGATAAATGAATCCAATGTTGTTGTTGTTGAGAAAGTATATATCGGATTCCCCCAAATTTAAGAAACTAAAATTAATATCTAATCCTATCCATGTTTATGCAGAAATAAATTAATTTGAGTTCAAAAATGTACTCTCTAGTAACTATGCTTAGGACTATAGTCTAAATCTGTCTTTCTAAAAGTAATATCCCTTTCAGATAAAGGGAATTAGGATAGAATCAGGATATAAAGAACAAAGGAAGAAAACAAAATAATTAAATAGATGGACACCTAGGTAGATCGAAAAGTATGTAATTTAGCTGCAAGCCATGTATGCAGGGTTACATATTGTTGCACACTGACCTGATATATTTTGATGTGACATAGTAATAAAATGTTTTATGAAATCTGATACCTAGGATTAGATTAATAATTTGAAAATATTTTAAGGGAATACCAATTTGGTTTTTCTTGTTCAACAAAAGCCTATAAAATCAAAAACATACCTCACTGATTTCATACGTTTATCTCTGCATAATTTGTTTAAACACACTTTGTGAGTTTCTCAATTGAGTGTTTCCTTGGACTTAAATATATCTTCGTAGAAATCACCTCCTGCATGATAAATAGATGGAAAACAAATTTCCTGTCCAACTATACTTAGCATTACTGAAACTTAAAACTGCCTTTGGCACTAATATCTGGAAATCCTGCAAAATGTACTCCTCTTATAGCCTTCAATCAAACGGAATGTGCATTTTTACATTGAGCTCCTTGTGACAGATGTCTCTGATAGGTTTGAAAGTTAACACTATTATCAAACCAGATTTACTTCTGGCTCTAACTACCAACAATTGAGCAGATGTAAGTAATCTTGATCCATGAAGATTCCTTAAAGACACACACACACACACACACACACAGGCAGTCCCTTAGTTACGAACTACTCACAGTTGAGAACGAGAAACAACAAGAAGAGAAATCTACCAGAGAATGGAAATTCACTCCTGGAAGAGTTATCATGGGGGAAAGGTGTCTCCACTGAAGCTTTGCCAGCAATCCTTATTTCCACAACAAGCCAAATTCTTCAAAATCCAATTATCACAGGGACAGAAAGTGAAGTGAAATCTTCTGAGTAGAGACAAAGTCAGCAAAAGAAACACCACAGGATTATTAATGCTTCCTTATGGTATCCAAATCAATTTCTCTCCCCCCGCCCCCGCTACAGAACCTATCTTGTTTTTATACACACACATACAGTAGACTCTCAGTTAACTGAAATTCAAGCAATTACAACTCTCAAGCAACCAGCAAAAAATCAAAGAAATAATAATGCATCCACAATACTCTTTTTATAACACAGTAAAATTGTGTTACATTTTATTTTATTGGTTTTTATTACTGTATTTCAATTCAATATTACTATCAAATCAATGCAGAATTTATGGTACAGATATAGTAGGAGGTATAGAATAACTTAGGCCTATAGTAACTCTCGAGCAACCAGAAATTACATTTATCCAGCATCTACCAAATGAGTGCTAGTTAACTGAGGCTGGATCTACACTGCCCTATATCCCAGGAGGGTGGACAGGATACAGCCGGCGGAAGTTTTTTAAAACAAGAAATATCTCAAGAGATGCACTGGGCCTCATATGCATCCATGCAGAGATCCCAATGTACACACAAGTACATTCATTATCTCTCTCTTCACCCAACTGTTAATTCAAGCTCTGTTTTATATTCTAAACATCAGAAGAAAGGAATGGTTGCAGAGAAATCTAATTGCTTTCCAAGTGTTCTTCCCTTTAGCCACCTGCAGGCATGTAGCCGGGGGGGGGGGGGCTTGAGGGGCTTCACCCCCCCCCCCCCCAATTCTCAGGGTGGTCCACAAGAAGGCCTTACATTTAGTATTTAAACTGTTAGGTTTATTCATATCATGATCTGATCACCATGCTCAATATATCCCATATGCATGGGGATATTGGGATGATACAAATGGTTTGCTAGGGTAGACCCTCTCCCACTCAGACTCAGCCCCCCCCCCCCCCGAACCAAACTCCCAGCCCCTCCCAAAACAAAATCCTGGCTACAGGCCTGGCCACCTGTGTTTCTGTGGTTCCATTTTTGACAGCCCAATCAGCTGTTTTGGACTTCTAAAACACATGCAATGGAGCAGTCCATACAGGGGGATGGGAATGAAGTCATGTATTTTCAATGAATGCTGGAATATACAGTTATGCAACGGTGCACATTTTTTGGGCAGAATTGGGTTTTAAGCACACCTTTTAAACATGTGCTTTTCAGCTGATAACACAATTCTGCTGTAACTCCCCTTTTATCCCAATTATTTCTGGATTTTACTGTCATGTAATCTGGGATAAGCAGATAATCTGGGATGAAATCCTGGGATATAGGGCAGTGTAGCAGGGGCCTAAGAGTCTACTGTACAATATGTATAAATTTTACAAGAAACCAATTCAGGTTAAACCGAATTGTGTTCGCTGTTCAAATTGGAGCTAAGTCCATGATTACATACACTTGCGACAGCTCGGTGCAGCCTAGCTCCTATTGCACTGGCAGCAAGGATTAGGTTTTAGTGAGAAAACAAATTATACACAAGAGGAAAACAGCATCAACAGGAGCATGTCCAATAGTGCTTTGCCCAGGCTTCTCTTGGAATACTCTGTCCAGTTGTTGGCATCTTATTTCAAGAAGGATATGAACAACCTGGAATGTGCCCAGAGGAAGGCAATCAACATGATCAAAAGTTTAGAACCAAACCTTATGAGAAATACCTTATCTCAAAAAAAAGAAGACTGAGAGGTCACACAATAGTCATTGCTAAATATCTGAAAATATGTCATGTGGAAGATGGGAGTGAACTTGTTTTCTGCTGGTCCAGAAATTACACGAAATGAGATTCCACAGAAATACTAGAAATAACTTTTCTTATTTTAAGAGAGATTGGGACAGTGGAACAGGCTGTCTTGGAGGATGGTGGAGTCCTCCTACATGAGTCTTTAAAGAGAGGTTGGATGGGCATGTTTTGGGAGTGCTTTAGCTGCAAATTACTGAATTGTTGGGGTGCACTAAATAGATCTTGTGACCCCTTCTAACTCTATGATTATTAAACAGCAAATATAATGCAAATATGTCTTGTAATAAACAAGTAGGCATAATGAAAGGTAGGAAAGGATAGAATTTCACTTGTGTTCTGCACCAATTGCTGATGCTAAATCTTTGGGGGGGGGGGTATAACACTTCCTTCACTTTCCTCAGACCTCTCCTCCCTCCCTCCAATGTCATATGCTGATGCAAAAGAAAACTACTTCCAGAAACAAGAAACTCAAAGGGATTGCATTTCAGTTCCACAGAAACGAAACATGAACATGTAATCAGAAAGCTGTTTAGGTTTGTAGTCTGTGAGATCAGCAGAGTGTGAGGAAAATGAGAAAGTCTGAACAAAGACAAAAAGGAAATAAAAGAATGAGAACAAGCCATAAAAATACAAAGGGATTTTGTGATGAAACATAAGGATCAAGAAGGATCCATTGTTTTACATAACTAGCTTTGAAGACCACAATATGAGGTTTGTAATGCTGATTTAGCTCATTTAGGAGGGAGAGTGATAAAACAACAAGAAGGACAGCTTGACTGTATAAAGTTATATTTCAGCACATGGTTAAGGTGAAAGCTTACTGGGTCCAGATGTTGAGAGCTTTCTTTAGTAAACACTCCCATACCATACTTACACCTCCTAGATAGAATGGCTATTACAAAATTAGAAATAAGAGAACAATGTACATTGTTTCAGCCACAGCATTCCTTCCCAACTTTTAATGTATTTTTCACACTTTTATTGGGAAAAGCGTTTTTATTGTGTATTTTTTTATGTAAAGGGAAAACGGACAATTGGGACAGATAGAGGATAAGAAAATACAATGGGACAAAAATTGGGAGCAAACCAATTCCTAAAAGCATTTGTATGTTTGACTAAGCAAATATCAAGGAGAAGATTTAAATTCATTATATCTGAAATAAAGAAGCAATGGAAAAAAGAGAATTAATTAGAGTGGTGCTTGGGGACATAAGGTAGCAATAAGGAACTGCACTGAGATTAAATTATAAAATGCAAAGTTTAGAAGGGCTATAAAGAAAATACTCCAGCTAATGAGATTTATTACACCAGGAAATAGATTCCCAGATGAAATGAATAAAACCCCTTCACTGGAAACATACAAAATGAAGCTGGGTCTATAAAATATTGTAGACACAACACATATCTGCAAACTATAAAGGACAGCAGCATACTGACAGAGAACATAGGATAAGTAGAATACACAGTAGATGTTAGTGTTTATTTTGAGTAATTTGATCTTTTTGTTGACATGGGTGGTTGGTGTGTGTGTGTGTGGGGGGGGGGAGAGATAAAGATTCACCTCCACACTGCGAAATGAGAATCATGACAAATGAAAAGAGTGATACAAGGGTCTCTCTACCACACAGATTCATCATTAATGTGCCTCAGTGCTAGCATTGTGAATTCTGAAGTGCATTACTGCCCCTACAATGACATCCCCAAGGAAGTTCCAAAAATGCAGGCAACTGTTGATCTATATTGTGGTTTTAATCTCTTCCAGGAGTAGATCTTTTGTAAAGCCAATTATGCAAAACAGAGCAACACCAAAATAATTTAAATTAAGATAGGGGTAGTTAAAATTACACTGTTATTAATGTCTCTGAAAAAGAATGATAGCAAACTCAGGAGAGAGGCTGGAAAGCAGAAGCTGTATGACTGGAAAGATCTGCAGGTATTTCCTTTAGACCTGGGAGCCAGGGTTGTAAATCGTCTCAAGTAAAGAAACATGTCTATGCTTTTTTGGCCTGTCTACTGTGAATGTCCTATGAGAGAGTTTAGGATCCAGAGAGGGACTTGGAGGCAGCTAAGGACAAACCCTATTTCCAGTGAAAAGGCCCTACGAAAAGGTCAGGCCCTTCCTCCTGCAACCATATAGCAGAAGCTGCAAAAGGTAGTATTTTAAAGATACTTACTGTACCTGTGCTGAAGATCTTTTACTTGGCTGAGGACTAAGATTCAATTACATAAAGTCCTCCCCCCCCCCCCCCCCACTTGAGAGGCTCTGGCTGTTTTTGAGAAATCGTGCAAGTTTAATGTAACCTTTCCCATGGAGGGTACAGAGCCTGTGACAATGTATATGGTAGGGGTGGGAGTGATACCATCACAATACAGTAGAGTCTCACTTATCCAAGCTAAACAGGCCAGCAGAAGCTTGGATAAGCGAATATCTTGGATAATGAGGGATTAAGGAAAAGCCTATTAAACATCAAATTAGGTTATGATTTTACAAATCAAGCACCAAAACATCATGTTAGACAACAAATTTGACAGAAAACGTAGTTCAATACGCAGTAATGTTATGTTGTAATTACTGTTGTAAATATCATGATATATTGAAAACATTGACTACAAAAATGGCTTGGATTATCCAGAGGCTTGGATAAGCGAGGCTTGGATAAGTGAGACTCTACTGTACTACCAATTATCCCTATTTGGCAAAGAAAACCCCAGTTAAATCCCTTACTGTCTCACCTGTTCAGCTACTTGTTAAAATATTCCACTTTCTCTTTCCTTTCCCCACTAATACCCCCTTGTCCTTAATTTATTGCAGCTGTTGTAAAGTGAGTTCAAAGTGCACAAGTAGTTTACAGTTACCCATTTGATTCAGCAATGGGGAAAGGGAGGGTGGAATATTCCTCTTTTCTATATGCTCATACATATATACTGGTGGCACAGTGTGTTAAAGCGCTGAGCTGCTGAACTTGCGGACCAAAAGGTCCCAGGTTTAAATCCCGGGAGTAGAATGAGCACTTGCTGTTAGCCCCAGCTCCTGCCAACCTAGCAGTTCGAAAACATGCAAATGTGAGTAGATTAATAGGTACCACTCCGGCGGGAAGGTAACAGCGCTCCATGCCGTCATGCTGGCCACATGATCTTGGCGGTGTCAATGGACAACACCGGTTCTTTGGCTTAGAAATGGAGATGAGCACCAATCCCCAGAGTCGGTCACAACTGGACTTAACGTCAGGGGAAACCTTTACCTTTTTATACAAAAGCAAACTGCTGCAGCCTTTCCTAGCTTGCATGCTGCCTATTAATTCATGCCATTATGGCCACACTTTTAGTATTATTTAGCCACACATGCCCTAGTTTCCATCGGTGAAATGTATATCGCCCTTAGGCTGCATTCAGTGTTTTCAAACAATCAACTTGCTACATGAATTCTAGGTTAGCCATGGGCACTGAAACTTCTATAATGATCTCTTTTCAGACACCCAAATGGAATTCCTAAATATACTCTGCCATCATTAGTTGTTTTGTTGAAGAAGTTTACTGAACTTTCAAAGTGCTCAAACAAAGCTGATAAACCTACATTTACAATAAATTACTCAAAATGCGAAGTCTCCAGTAGGAGAACGACAAAATACTTTTTGTATGTGCAGAAGGAGCCATTTTGTGTGTGCAGAAAGAGGAATTAAAAACTGGGGAAGCCCAGTTTGTTCTGAGAGAAAACAGCCTCTGTTCTGCTAGCATTTCTAATGTCTTCGACTGTTTTATCTTCCATCATGACTAAACATTACCAAATGCATTACAGAAGCCCTGAGATCTCTACAGAGATTGGAAGAGGATAAAGAACACCATCTATAATGAGGTCAGGTACCCATGTGAGAAAAAACAAAGAAAAAGAAAGGTTTCAAGTCATCGTTACATATCAGGAAATGTGAAACTTTAAACTGGAAGCAATTTGTTCAATGGCTGTTTTGACCATCCAGACTTCCTAATCTTGCTTCTCATAAAGTCTGGCTGGGAGCCAGCTGGAGTGGTTAGCTTCAGCTCCAAAGATATCATTCACAGAGGAAATAAAGGGATTTTAAACCATGGAGTAATTTCCTTTGGTTCTCAGCTCATTCAAGAAATGTGTCCTTTTGGTCAGTGAGCTCTCAGAACTTAATTTCAGTAGTATGGGCTTTAAAAATAAAATCTCTGTGAGAATCTTTTCAGGGGAGGATGTAGAGAAGCAAGATTTGCTGTTTATTGTAAGGAAAAATACTAGAGAAAGTATATGTTTTCTACTCTTCTGTTGGGAAATAATTTTAAAAGATGCTTAGGTCTTCAGTTGGGTAACATTGGGGAAGGCTAACATAGTCAAACATAGTTTTAATTAATAATCTTCAGAACTTATTACTCCTATCATTAGGGGAAGTGAGGCAACCACCTTAGCTGATTCTGGAGAACTAGGGAAGCCCCCTATCTTTCTTGGCTCATTTCTGGACTGTAAAATGAATGTTGACAACATAATAGCATCCTTCATCACATCTGAAAGCAGTAGGCCAATTTAGACTAAAGACAACTCTCTTGTCCAATAGAAGAAAAAGGCTGTAGGGTGTTTTTCTGGAAGAAAAGGCAAAGGATGGCCATTGCTCTCCTCCATCTGCCTCCTAAGGCGCTTACTTTATTCTACCTCATAGAGTGCCGAGTAATAAAGATTAAAAACAATTGCTCATAAACAGAATTATAATTAACCAAAAATGTGTTACCTGGATTTAACATCCAAATTGGCATGCAAACTGAAGCCTGGAAAGGTCATGCTTCATGCTTTATAAAAATTGTTAATCGTTACAATACAACAAGACTGTTGTATTTATACTGCAATGGCCTAACATTTATAAAGGCTAATTTTTTTTAAAGTAACCCAAATATCACCTTTTCAGCTATTTGATTTAAAATTGCTATCAGAATGCTACAAGCCAATGATCTGTGGGACCAAAGACAGCTATATACAGTACTTAGGATATGCTCTCTTAACTGTAAAAGAAAATAAACGGTTATGATTGCACTACAAAATGAAAGAGGCTATCTAGCATTACATTACAATCACATTATCTCCTACTTACTGTAAAACAGAATTTATTACAATAACACTTATCTCTGTAGTAACATTTCATAATAAAACTACCATTGCCAGCATCTATGTAGATCAAAAAATAATTTTTAAAAGTGCGACAAGAATATGCACAACTATATAACAAGAATGAAATGTACCATATACGTTGACCTCATGTATAAATCGAGGGTAAGTTTGGTGCACAAAATTATAGATTTTTATACAACCTGAAAATAAGTCCAGGATCATTCCCTGGAGACAGGACACAGCATCAGTGGGCCAGCCATCACCTTCCTTTCCCTACCTAGGCATTAAGAAAGGCTTATATAGCAGCGGTTTGGACTGGATGGCCTTTGTGGTCTCTTCCAATTCTATAATTCTAAATACCAGATTTCAATTTCATACTCAGGAATTAATGCATTTATATGAGTAGTTTTAATTATGTGTTCCAGGAAGAGATAAAGATCCCTTGGTACTACTGTTGCTGGTAACTGAATTTTTTTAAAAAAAATCCTACTTCCATATTCTTCATTTAATTCACTGTATTCAGTTTAATAAAAGGAGAAGAACAAAAAAAACTGATCATGTATTTCTAAGTGCAGATGGGCAACTTCACAATCTCTGCTCCCCCTTCTAATACCCCTATCACACTACACTGCTATAGCACTATATTCCATTTTAATTGCCAAAAGCATATTGATATCTTAAGAATGAGTAAGTTCCTCTATTGAAGCTGGGCATTTTTTTCTAATACAGAACATCTCCATTTTGCTAAAGGCTGCAGAAAGCAGACTCATGCATGTGGTACTGCTGCACATTTAGATACACTTTTAGTTGTGCATCAGTTGTGCATTCAAGACAAGACAAGAAAATCTGACACATAACTTTGCTTGTCTAAGCAACTCTGATGTAGGGCCTTGACTATGGTAACCCTAATATAGAAACAGAAGAAACAGGCAAAGTGACCAAGGTAATGCAAGCATAGAGTTTTAGGTGTAAATGATTTTCAAAATCTCACTCTCTGCAATATTTGAAACTCCAGAACTGACAGAGAAAATTATTTGAAGAGAGCTTATTTGGGGAGGCAATGGCTTCATCCCGCCCCCACCCCAAAAAAGCTATGTGATTGAGTATAAAACACTAGATTCCTTGTTCTTTTTAATATCTTTTAACTCATCTTTTCTCTGTTGAGGCTTGCTCATTCTGATGAAGTAATAATCCACAGACACATAAAGCCTGTACAAATTGTTAGGTTTACCAGTGACCATTTTTGTGATTATGATGGAATGTTGCTTCAATCACAATACGAAACCTATTTTAGTATATGCAAATTCAAACTAAACGTTACATGGAATGCCAGCCCTTTTTTTCTATCACATGTGCCTTCATTCTTGCTCCTTCCTCTTATGCAGCTGGAGTCCTGATTTTTAACCAATATTCTTAAAATCTCATGTTGGTGTGAGCTTTGTTAATATTAAAGTATGATTCCACCCCCACCCCCACCCCCACCCCCAGATAAAGGCCTGGTAATATCTCAAAATCTTATTTAAAAACCACTTTATCACATGTTGCAATCCAATACTAAACAAGTCAATATTGGATTGCCTTTAAGTCTGAGACTTCCTTCCTTACCTTTGTGGGGAAACTTGTGCATCAGCCACAAACAAATTTATGACACAAAGAGGACACAAATATGCACAAAACATGCTTATGTTAATTTATAATATGAGGGCAAATGTAATCTGAAAATATGTCTCAGTTTGACTGAGTTTTTCCACAGATCTATTTGCACTTTCTCCCCATTCTGCAATGATATGAAACTGTGTATTTTCTTCCTGCTCTGAAATATGCACATTTTGATGCACTTTTCACATTTAATGTACATTTATTTGCTCAATTTACCTAATGTGTGCAATTTCCCTCACTGAATAAATCATGTTTTTTCCCACTGAATAAATCATTTTCCTCCTTTGTCTTCAATTATGTGCATTTTAACTATTCGCTTTTTAATATGTGAATACTGTCTGGTGCACACTTCTTAATAAGACAACACATTCTTTCCAAACATGTGAATGCTCAAAACGAGGTCTGCATTTTCTCAAAAGTCACCGGAAGTGCAAACATGCTTCTTTCATTGAGACAGCTGAGAGCAATACAATACATATCAGAGAAGGGAACATTGTGTGACTAGGTGACTCATGTGTCTGCCCAATGTACTGTCTGTATACTAATTTTGGATGGGCAACTACAAAGTCGTTTCTTTATGACTTCTTTCTAACCTATAAAGCAAACTTGGGGGTGGAAAACCTTCAAACAGATATACCTTCAAAGAAAAGACTGTCCCCCACAACTTCATAAACAGGGTTGCTACATTTTGTAAAATACAGTAGAGGATCTAGAGCATTTGATATAATTCAAGATATTTTCCAGCTAATCTACATGGTTAATAGCCTACTTAAAATCCATCACACAAAGAGTTCCCATTTGCTGAATTCATGTGTCTCTTACCAAGTGGCAGCTGATGCTTCTGTATCAGTTGGATGGTGAAATTGCTTCGGATTTCAGTCTATGAACTATAAAGGAGCTATTGTCAAAAATAAGTTCAGGACCTTGGGCAGTTCCTTTAACTATCAGGATAAAATTCAGAGCAGATTCTTTGTGTATAAGAGTGCTTTCCGGTAGGTTCAAATTTCCCCTGTCACTCTTCCCCTGTGCTTTTCTTTTAGATGCAACTATTATTTTAAAGACATATTACTTCAAGGGTTATTTTTGACTTAACTATTAATCTTCCATTTCTTTTTAGCATCTATCATCCCTTTCCCTTTTTGGATCACCTTCTGCTTCTGTATTATCAAAACATATAAGCTGGGATTTGTAAATTGTTTTGTGAAGCACAAAAATGATTTCCATCTTAGGTGACTTCTTGAACCAGCATCTAACATGGATTATACATCAAAAATATGCATTTGCAAAGCTTGTCCTATTTATCCTGAAATGAATCTCCACAGGTCCATAAATTAGGGTTTAGAATTTTTCTTTGACTTACACCTGAATGTCATTCACATTATACAAAAAATTAGTCTAATTAAATTCAGTGGAGCTTCATTTTGTGTTATTTGTTTGGGTGCAAGGGTACGAATTATGAGGGGAAAAAATCACTTTTAAAAGTCCAAATAGTCTTAAATACCTGAATGAGTGCTTCTTCCCATACTATGCAGTATGTTTTTCAAAGAAGGTCCTTGGCCACAGACTATCACTGAAGAAAGCATTTGTAAAGTAAAATGTGTTCATATTTGTGGTGGCTTGATTTTGAAATGCTCTCTCAAATAAGAAATGCTAGACACCAACATAATTGTATAGTGTGAAAGGCCCCAAATCTTAACGTCAGCACCAAATTAAAACATGAAAACATTATCAATAAACTTCATAAATGTTACATTTTGAGATGTGTTATATTGGGAATTCTGCATAGATAAAGGACAGTTTATTGTTGCTAATTATAATCAAGTCAACTTTGACTTACAGCATATACATGAAGTATCTACCCATCATCCTGTTATCAACAGCCCTGATTATGTTTTGCAAATTCAAAGCTGTGTTTTCCTTGATTGAGTATATTCATCTCTAATGCAGTCTTCCTCTTTTCTTACTGAATTCTTCCTTATGAAGCTTTATTATTTTTTTAGTGAATAATGTCTTCTCATGATATGTCCAAGATATGACAGTCTTATGTTTAATCATCTTCTAGGGAGATTTCAGACTTGATTTGCTGTAATGCCCCTTCATTTTTTTCTTTTTGGCAGGTCCCAGTATACACGGAGCACTCCGTCAAATTGATTGATTCTTTTTGTGTTCAATTTCTTCACTCTCCAGTTTGAACATAATAGCATGGACTAGGGTGACTAGGGCATTCAATTATATATCTTTACACTTGATGATTTTGTGTAGTTCTTGCATAACTGCTTTTTCAAACCTTCTGATTTTTTCACAGCAGTCTTCATTCTGATTAATGACTGAGCCATGATATGGAAAATCTTTAATTATTTCAATGTATTAATCATAGAATAAATAATGTTAGTCATCTGTGATCATTATTTTTGTTTTCTTAATGTTGGAGCCTCCACTACACTTCGGGGCAGAGAGTTCCACTGCTGAACAGCTCTCACAGTTAAGAAATTCTTCCTAATGTTCAGGTGGAATCTCCTTTCCTGTAGTTTGAAGCCATTGTTCCGCGTCCTAGTCTTCAGGGCAGCAGAAAACAAGCTTGCTCCCTCCTCCCTAACTTCCCCTGACATAATTATACATGGCTATCATGTCTCCACTCAGCCTTTTCTTCTGTAGGCTAAACATGCCGAGTTCTTTAAGTTCTTGATCATTTTAGTTGCCCTCCTTGGACACATTTCAGCATGTCAACATCTCCCTTAAATTGCAGTGCCCAGAATTGGACACAGTATTCTAGGTGTGGTCTGACCAAGGCAGAATAGAGGGGTAGCATGACTTCCCTGAATCTAGACACTATACTCCTTTTTATACAGGCCAAAATCCAATTGGCTTTTTTAGCCACCACATCAAACTGTTGGCTCATGTTTAACTTCTTGTCCACAAAGACTATGCATGGGGAAAGTCAAATATTGAGGCATACTCATTTTTAAGAGTGACATATAGTTTTCCATGATCAAAGGTTTTACTATAATTCAGAAAGCACAAGTTGATTTTATTCTGGAATTATTTCATGCATGCCGTTATCCAACGTATGTTTGCAAATTGATCCCTAGTGCCTCTTCCTTTACTGAATACACCTTGACCATCCTGTGTATGGTAATATTTTGTAAAATTCTGAAAATCACTTTTGTTTTCATGGCAAATTAATGCAATGGCAAAGTGGTTACTGAAATCCCTGGTATGCTTTTCTTGGGTATTCAAATGAATAGAGTTTCCAACTTTTTCTGCCTATATTTATGGGCAGAAAATGAACAGACTTTCTCTTTGTTGCTTGAAAGTTGTATTTTGAGTGTACATATGTGCACACATAATTACATGTACCCACCTGATACTTAGCCTACTAACTGATATTGCAGAACTAATTTTAAAAATAAAATACTCAAGTAAGCCTTCACAAAAAAAATATAAATAAACATGAAGGCAGGGGAATTTAGTTACCTGAAAAGGAGAACCTATTTAACGCACTAGGCTCTCCGCATGCTAGAAAAGCCTGAAAATGCAGAGTTCCCAATCAGGTGAAGAGGCTGTATGTGTAAAGCATATTGTTAGACTGTGCCTTTTCATACACAGAAAGTGATGACTGAAGAGGCAGGCTTATCAACCCCCCCCCCCCTTCTACTGATTCAATTTTAACCCTTATGTGAACACCTGAGTAGGCCTATTTTCTTTCTTTGTGTAGTGCTTTGCCTATCTAGTCAGCCAGCTAATCACTTCACAATACACATTTGGACAGCTGCTGTTATGCCCCCTCCCCTCCCCAATCATGGTACAATTGGGCCCAAAGCCATGAAAGCTTTGCCTCATTTCCCTTATCCTCTTATTCTCCTATTGGCAGATAGGCATAGCATGTAAAACTGGCCATGTCATCTCAAAACACAAACCGAGATTATGCTGGCATGTCTATTAATGCTTCATTTTTAGTTAATTACCTACTGAGAAAAGAAAATTTCCCTTCATCGTTAGACAAAAATAGCTTCACAGTCATAAGCAAAAGTCAAGACGCAGCGGGAAACAAAAAGATTAGTACGTCTCTGCCTGTTGGCATAGCAAAGACTGCAGACAAAAATTCATTGATGAGTATTCTGTATAGTCCTTTGTGAGAAGCGTAAATTGTATAGTGGATTACTACAAGTGTTTTGAAACTTGTGGCACAATTATCTCTCCAGAGCTCAGTTTCCACATCTTCTCTCTCTCTCTTCTTCCCTTCCCTTCTCTTCTCTTCTCTTCTCTCCTTCCCTCCATGCCCATGACCAACTCTCTGTCTCTCACACATGAACATAGACTAGAAATTTCCACAAAGATTTACTTAGTAAGTAAATAGCCAGTTTTCTCCTGTGTCTTTAAACTGTCCCCTAATCTATATATATAAAAGAGTGATGGCATCAGGGCAGCGGACAAAACAACAAAACTACAGGCTTCCCAACCTCAAAATTTGACAACACAACCCATCATCCACGGCTCTAGGTTGATACAACAAAAAGAAAAGAAAAATAAAGTCCTAATTAGAGGGAGAGGAATAATTGTTTTTATCCAATTGCTGCCAGTTAGAGGGCTAAGCTCTGCCCACTTGGTCTCCTAGCAACACACTCAGCCCAGGGGACAGGCACAAGAGTTTGGAGAGACCCCTAAGGGCCATCCAGCCAAACCCTTTCTACTATGCAGCAAGACACAATCCAAGCATTCCCAACACATGGACAACATGTAAATACTATACAATACTACACAGGGACATAGACCCCCTCTACCCTCACCACTTTCACAGTACACAAACAACCAAATGCATACTAAACATAAAGACAACCATACAACAGACATTCAATACCACCACTACCTCAACAAGTTCTCACCAACACCACCAGACAACGCCACAGCAACGCGTGGCCGGGCATAGCTAGTCCATCTACATATTCTTATCAGCCTTTTGAGATAAAGAAAATAAATATACTAGCATTTTCTCATTAAAACACCATATATCCCAACCATAATTATTTCTCCCAAAACAACCTTGTAAAATGGCATTTTACAAGTATATACTTTAGATCTGCACAGTAACTAGTGAAAAATACAGTGGAATTTCTAGTTATAAAATGAGCTAATAGTTGTTAATCCCTTTCAGCATTTATAGACCAAGTAAAAGGTAATTAATGCCCTTCCTCAATAACAAAGGTGAAATGAAGGTACTAATAAGGGAACATTTCTGTTCTTTGGAGGAACAACTGAAAGGTTTTAGGGGCTTGTATTGCTAGAGAGGTATGGCTTCATTAAATAACAGAAAATTAATATCGCATAGTTTATGTATTTCTCTCACACTGCTGCCTTGTGATCTTTTGTGGATGTTGAGATGGCAAGGAGGTGAGAGGAGGTGATAGTGTTTTGCATACTGAATGCTTTTAAGATAACAAAAGAATAACTATTTCATTCCTTCTGAGAAACAAAAATGTAAATAATTGCTTTGCAAATATGACCACTATAACAGTAAGTAGTGTGAACTCTCTAAAGTATAACTGTTTGCTTTTAAATATACTTTTCCATGACCTGGGAGTCGATAATCCAACCAGGCATAACTCACCAGCCATTTATAGCTTTTCCTCCCTTGCCCTGATCTTGCTACCTATTTGACTAAATGCCATCAATGTTTTGTCTGAGGAGGAAAACATACATTAATTTTGAATTTTATTTAGAGTGAAAATTTAATGACAATTTCACTCAAGACTGGTCTAAAACACATAGCTTCCCATGAAACATACCTAAGGCCAGCCAAGTTTTTGTTTTACATTAATGTTTTAAATGGTTTGAAATTAATGTTTTCATTGGATTGATTTCATTTTAAAACTTTTGTACTGCGAACCTTTGTAGCTCAGCACTAGCATAAGCTTTCCATAGATCCTGGGAAAGTTGGGTTTCTTCTTACCACAACTTTCAAAATTCACAGTAGCTATGTTGTATGGAAAATTCATACCAGACAGAAAGTTCTTTCCTTTTTAATACTGGATGTGAAATTCTGGAAGTCTACTGGATGAATTTGGGCAAGTTAAATGCTCACAGTCTCAGAAAAAGGCAAGAGCAATCCCTGTCCTCCCCCCCTCCCAAATCTATTCAAATGAAGAACATGGAACAGGAAACATGTTTCAAAAAGTCATATTTCAAGGAGAAAAAAGTTCAGAGCCTGGGGAACTAATTAAGGATAGAGCTGCCTCTCCCAACAACATGATCTTAAGCCTAGATAGAAAACTGTGCATGACTTAAGAACTGAATTTAAATGAAATCAAGGCTTTTCTTTGGCAAGACTTGCACTTGCATCAAATGTGAAGCAATATTTTGCCAATAAAATTAAGGGCGTGTATGCTGTCAACTCAGACTTTTCAATAAGGAGTGTAAAAATTGAACCCACCAACCCCGTCAGCTGTTAGAAAAACACAGAAATATGCCTATATCTTCTAATTTCAAAGATGCCTTCGGAGCCATACAGAAATGTACAAAGCATGAAGAGTCAGCATTAATTAATCCAATGAAGATATTCTCAGTCATCTCTCTTGTGCCAAGCAATTTGCTTGTTTCCAAGATGTTAGCGTATAGTACACCTTTAGGCAAGATTGACAGATGTCTAAGCAGAAAAAGGAACAGTGAATCCACATATCTAGGGACACATGGTTTGCCTAATGTATACAGGCAGTATCCAAGTTACAAACAAGAGAGATTCTGTAGGTTCGTTCTTAAGTTAGAACAAGTACATTTTAAAAATGAACATCCAGCCAAAAAAATATATTATAAGCGGACACACCTTTCCCCCATGATGATCCTTCCAGGAGTGAATTTCCCTTTCTCTCACTTCATGTTATCTCACCTCCATTCTTATAAATATATATTTATATTTATATACCGCTTTTCTCACCCCTAGAGGGACTTCAAAGTGGTTCACAACGTAATCAATGGCAAAATTCAATGCCTCACATATATAAACATCAAATATCAAATCAACATGGCAATAGAATAAAACCATTAAACTATTTAAAACTGTTTTAATATTTGACTACTGACTACTGTTTCTATATTTGAAAATTTAAATTGTGGACTAATGCTTTTATGTCAAGCCGCTTTGAGTCTCCTTTGGCAGAGATAAAGCAGGGTATAAATAAATGTAATAAATATAATAATAATAATAATAATAATAATAATAATAATAATAACAACAACAACAACAACAACAACAACCTCAAAATCAACATGGTCCTGTGTGATTTCAGAAGTGAACTCATAACGGCTTTGCACTCGGCACATGATCAACACTATTTAAAAGTATATTCTTGAGCTGTAAGTATATAATCTTTTTTAAAGGTTTCCACTAATCTCATATCATACCTTGCAAGACTTCTTTTAAATCAAGAAAAGTATCTTGAAAATAACTATTGCCCCCAGAAAGCAAGTCAATACTACAACAATAATATTACATTTAAATTGCTATCATTATTTAAAGCACTGTAGGGAAATATAAACTTATTAGGATGGATTTGCAATGACTGTTGAAACAAAAAGGTGAAGGAGTAAAGCACTAGTGCTTAATAACACATTCTAGCACATTTTGACTTTCTTGGCAAAAAATGTTCAACACATTTTGCAGCCCTCTAGATAAGGGGTTTTTTTGGGGGGGAGGGGGTATGCTTGGAGATCTGAAGAGGGTAGAGGGAAACCCCACAATGTACACTTGATGGGCTGTTGTGCAAGTGGATGGCTGTGTTGGATACTGTCCTTAGTCCCTTCGGTATATACCTTTTGGTATATAATAACCCAATGTCAGCCAGCTAGTTAATGCATTGCTCTACTAATAATGAAGAAATGCTCATTCACAATCCTAGTATAATTTGGTTCCCTTGGCAAAAGGTTTTGCTTGAGAATCTAGATTAGCATGGCTGCTTGCCTCAAGGCTAACTGGAAATATTCAGTGGGAAAAGTCTGCTCATGTTCAATTTTCAGAAGTGCCATCAATGATTTCGTTTTCAAACTCTTTGAATTTTAAGTATGCTATAATATATGTATATAAAATGCATGGGCATGCTTTAAATTGGGCCCATAAGTTTTAATTGCATTAATGATGATGTGGAAAACTGAAATATATTGGGCAAAAGAAAATAACTGGGACAGAATTACTATCACATTTACCAGACATTTGGAATAGTAGATGGTATAACTCCTTAAAAAGCTACCCAGTTTCATATTTCAAAAAGATTTGCCAGTTATTTACTTTCCATGAGCTCTTTTTTTCCCCTTCTAAAGGCACCTCTGATCACTAGCCCAACGTGTGGAGCTTAGTCATTAAATGGCCTATGAACACATTTGGTCCAATGTTTCCCACAACACAACACGTATATTTAAAGTTTTGCTATATCCAACAAATAAAATATATTAACTATTGAGGTTTTTGCGGAACTTTCCCTTGTCTATCCCCATTTTAATGATTTCACATGCACATATTCCATGTTGCTATTTTTAGCCAAGCTCCACGGGATTAAATTCAACAAAGTGCTAAGATGGTTCTTCAGATCCTGCCATTTGATTTTCACCTGTCTTGTAAAACAGGGTGTCAGTTCAACACTGACTGCCTTATATAAATTCCATTTCCCAAATTATATGCAAAAATCAAAAGTTACCTGGCAGTATTTCAGTTTAAGTCTGATAAATAGTAAGAGCTAAAGACCCACCAACATTTCACAGTTGAAAACCAGGACACATTTGGTCAAGCATCATCAGAGTGTGCTCAAGATGACAAACATTACTGATGAGGAAGAATACACAAGCTAAAAGAGCCCTTTGATTTTACCTTGAGCCCACAAGGAACAGGAAGATTTTCCTTCTCTTCTCCAGTAATGGGTTAATTGAATGCAAACTACTTTTGGACTTTGAATTCAATTTGCTGCAATTGAAGTATGCTGAGGATGGAGAGAGAAAGTGAGGAGAGAAGAGGAAGACCGGGACATTTTAAATTAAATTAAAATAGGATTGCCCTTGCTAAAGTGAGACAATTGGAGGGAAATCTCCCAAAATGTAGTGCTCAGCTATACACTTTTTAGAGAGTGTAATCCAAACTAAGAGCAGACTCGTTGATTGAGGATGCATGTACACGTCAACTGCCATAGCTCAATGCTGTGGAATCATGGAATTTGTAGTTTAATGAGGCATCAGCACTCTGGATAAAAACCTTGTAAAGCCACAACGCTGCATTTATTTTAAAATGTAGATACACCTTTAAAGGAACTACCAAACTATTGATTCCCAAGCTCTCACTGATTCAACAAGTCTATCTAGTTAGGACTAAACTGGGTTTAGATCAGAAACACAAAAGAGTTGTTTCCTCTAGAAAAGGAATTAGTGAGCTTCTATTGCAGTGATTCTCAACCCGTGGGTCCCCAGATGTTTTAGCCTTCAACTCCTAGAAATCCTAACAGCTGGTAAACTGGCTGGGATTTCTAGGAGTTGGCCAAAACACCTGGGGACCCATAGGTTGAGAACCACTGCTCTATTGACTTTTTTAAAAATGTGGCACTTTTTTTAAAAAGTGACCCTGAGGAACTACTACTACTCCTATTACTTATTATTATTGTTATTATTATTATTATTATTATTAAGCAATATCCAATAATGCCTTCTGCTCACTTCTTCCACTGATGTAATCTTAAAGGAGCTGAAGGTTTTTGAGCTGTTATTGCCACTTATTTGGAAACCTCCCACCCTCATACCTCAGAAAATTAATTGATTTGATTATTTTAACTTTTTTCATCTTCCTAGACTCATTGCCTTTAAAATTCACCCATCTACAAGGTGTTTTGGATAAATAATGTGCCCAGAAAAAAGTGCACATTTTGAAATGGAAATGGAAATGGCTAAAATCCACACAAGTGATCGATAAATAAGCAAAGACCTACTGTAGTCAATGGAGAAAAAGAGTATGTTAGAAAAAAAATGCATAAATAAATATGCATATTAGGAAACATGCATTTTAAATGCAAGGAAATATTCATGGGCGGAAACTCCTCACAAAACCTTTTATGCTGAAATAAAAAGGTAAGAAAGAAAATGCAGGTAGGATGCAGAGAAAACAAAATGAGAAATGTTGACATCTCTATTTCTGATTTACTATTGATGCAGCAATTGGACCTGGATAGCACACCTCCACATCATGATGTATAATTATTTTGAGTGAGTTTGGTTTAGAAGGATCCAACAGATACCTGATGATATTATTATAAATTGAGATTCTTCTGAGAGGTCATGTTACCTGTTTGGGGTGGAGATTTTATCACTTAATTACATCCCACTCCCATCAACAATATCAATCTGTTTAGATATAATGCAAAAACGTGATTTAGCAATACGTAAACAACTGAACAAGCTCTTTACCACATTTGTGGCTATATGAAGTTTTGCTTCATTTTCTTTTACTGACTGAAGTTTCATTTTATAGCCAAGCCGATTATAATCAACAATGTAATGCAACTCCTATTATTGTTGCTAATACGTGCCTTCCAAGATGACTTCTAGTGACACTAGAGACACTAGGAACCATGGCGAATCCAGCGGTGCTCGGCTGTATGTGTGGGGAACCCGTTACCCCATGCCCCGCATCACCTGACTTGCCCCTAACCCTATCCCATCACTTGGCTTCTCCTCGTTGTTGCTAATGCAATACGGCAAGTTTCCCGTTCTGCTGCAGTGGCAGCATACATCAGTTCTTCTTCAGTTTTGCTACGGAGTCTGCTGGAAGTAGCTGTACATCATGGGATGGAAGCTGGTGGGCTCTGTAGCAAAACTGAAGAGAAACCTGTATATGCCACTGAATTTTGGCCAATCTGGTGAAGTCATAAGATGAGGGTACTATGGGGTCTTCTTGGCAAGATTTGT
Source organism: Anolis carolinensis (assembly GCF_035594765.1). Lineage (NCBI taxonomy): Eukaryota > Metazoa > Chordata > Lepidosauria > Squamata > Anolidae > Anolis > Anolis carolinensis. Next base: position 73,303,101 of record NC_085846.1, read on the forward strand.
TGAGAGTAGGCTGGTTCTTGCCTTCCTCACTCTAAGAGTGTGACTTGCCTTAAGCCACTCAGTGTGTTTCCATGCCCCGAGTCCCCTCGGGGAGATAGGGCAGAATACAAATCAAGTTTTTATGATAATGATGATGATGATGATGATGATGATGATGATGATGATGATGATGATGATGCAAGGATTTGAATCCTGGTCTCCAGAGTCAAACCACTACACCACTCAGGCTCTACTGTGACTAGTCTAGAATGAGCTCCCTCTATCAGCTCCAGTTCCTAGAACTCTGACAATTCAGCCACTTTCTTATTTCAGCACTCTGGCTTTCCAGGAGAGACCAAGAAGTATGACAGTTTTTAAAAGGTAGCTTTAGAAAAAAGTTTACAAAAGGAAACCATTGCATTAGTAGATCTAGATGTTTTCTGTGATGGAGGACTTGTTTATCTGGATGAGGTCAAAGCGGTAGTGAAAAAGAAGCAATTCAACTGAAGGAAAGAACTGACTTCCTAAAAGAATTGTTGTTAGTCTTTTGGAAGGAGTGTAAGGTCCATCTGTTCACACAGCTGAAAGAGAGAGAACATGCTGGGTCTCTTTTATATGCTATCTTGAAATGTTTGTGTCTCTGTGTATGCTTTTTTAGTGATGTAAACATTGGTAGTATTTGGGCTGTTACTTTACTGATATGACTGGTTCCAGTTTTTTTCTATACAAGCCAAACTACAGGAGAATCAAGATATGAATATTTTAAATATATTAAATATATTAAATTAAATGTATGGTTTAAACACATATTTCTTTCCCCAGTGTTGTCATTCTATCAATAGGGTATGGATTTGGGTCACACTAAAGGAGAAGGAACCAAGTGAAAAGGTCTAATATATGTGTGTGTGTGTGTGTGTGTGTGTGTGTGTTTTCTAATTCTTTAGGATTCTCCAGATAGCAAATGAAAAACTATAGGTAGCCGTACAGATGTTATTAGCCTACAGCACTAATCATGCCCTTCTAACAGTTATGATGGAAATTGCCATTCAACAGCATCTGCAGGGCCACATTTTGCCAATTGCTGTGTAAAATAAAAGCAAAACCTGGAGGAAATCTGATGTTAGATCCATGAAATCTGCATTTGGTTACAAGATTAAGATGGAAAGTGGTGGAGGGGATTCAAGCCAAGCCCAATCAAATAATGAGATGATATTTCAGGGAAGAAGAAACAAGCAAATAATTGGAAAAAAAACATTTTTCAAAATATAAAAAGCAAATGTTTGCTCACTAAGCACTCAAATTTTAAGTGAAATAATTTCTATTTTCACAGAAGTATGGGGTGGGATGAGGGGAGATTCCTTACTTGTTTGAGAGCCCTCATTGGATTACTATTTTGTTTGCCAAGCTCAAGTTTTTTTTCCCCCTCTACCACAAACCAGCTTTGTTACTCTGAAAATCTTGGGGTTTTCCCCAAGCCTGGTGATAGTTCACATGACAACAGTCATAGGCTAAAATTCAAATAATAAGGATAAAGAGTCCCTGACTGGATCTGTGTTGGAGTAAGGGTGACTTCCCTCTTTCCTTTTTTTTTTTTTTTTTTTGGTTCATTGGGATGAGGCACTCATAGCCCTTGCCTGGATTTCCTCAATGGCTTACTTGAGTTTAGGTACCAGGGGCTTAATTCCTGCCTAAAAGGAGAAAGTTCTCCCTTCCATCTAATCCCCAGCTATGCCCAACCTCAGTCTGCTACAGGGCTTCATTCTGTCTTCCTACCCACTATATTTGCTTGGTTTCAGGTTTTTGTATTTTTGTGTCACTTGAGAGATGCTAATCGTTGACTATGGGTTTCTTTTAAATTACTGCTTATCCAAACTTTGTTTAGAAGCTTAGACACTGGGATGTAATGGAGAGTTTGGGCCATTTTGAGGGGCAAATGGACCTTGAACACCAATTGGTTCCATTTTAAAGACTTAATTTAGAAGAATGTGAGGAAGGAGGTGTCAGAGTTTTATATGATTTAGTCATTTCTTATGTGAAAATGGATAAGTGTTTGTAAGAATCATGTCCTATACATGTAATCAAGACACCTGCTAAAGACTGAGTGCTATTAATAGAGACTGAGTAAATCTTGAATTAGTGAATGCGAATGCGATGGTGCTGCTGTTGGAGTGGAGCTGAAGAAAGCTAGAAGATAGCATTTTGTTTCGCCAGTTGAAAGCTGCTGATAAAAGCCAAGGACTATTATGTTTGTATATATTTTCATATAAATCTTTCTTTACTAAAAGACAGTTTGTTTTGGGGTTTTCTCCTTGGACGAAGGGTGCAACTTCCGCAGAAGGGGTTGAATGTTTGGAACCCCAATTTGATAGCTGCGACATGAGGCTTATAGGGACACCGCCAGCTGAGAAAGTGTTGAATCTGACTACAATCATGGGTGACAAAGGAACTATGCAGTCACTTATAGTCATGTATAATCTCATATCTCTTCATCTACCTCAATATCCCCTAGTCAAGGCACCGGAAGTATGGTTTGCTGACCACTAGGTAGGCTGCCTAGCGCTTGTGTCTGTTTCAAGTATTTTTTATTCTTCAGCACTATTCAACTGTAATCAATTTCTTTAAAATCATTATATTGTTGTCTTGCTTTCCTATATCCTATTTCCCTTTCCCACAAAGAGAAGCAAGGTCACTTATAGGATTTCCAAGCTCACATGGCATTAAAGACTTCTTATCATTCATCATACCACATCTTTTTGTGGCTCCTAATGAGATGCACAGGGCAGCAGGAGTTCCTGATTAAATCAGGAGAGAAAACTGGCTTGAACTCAATTATAAATATGTAATTTTTTTAAAAAAAAAAGTAGCCTGCAAAGCCAGATGTAGATGACAGTAATTCGTGCTTTAAGAAATGGGTTCCTACACTTGGCAGATGAACAGTCCTGCATTTCATCGCTATGAGGGATGGAAACTCTACAGCAAAATCTCCATTACTCATTCTCTCTGTGCTAAACGCTAAAATATCCAAGGTAAGCCTATAAAGGGGAAAGCTATATATATATTATAATAAACCTGGCAACTAGAGTATGCTGTGCATTTAAGATGAACATTTCTTCTCCGTAGTGTCTAAGGAAGGGGGAGAGAAAAGGAGAGAACATATTCCTCACATTTCAATATTAGAAAGAACAAAAAACTAGAAATTGATAAAAATAGGGGATGAAGAAGTTTTGATTTTTTACACATTCATATATATTTAAACCTACATTCTTTCCATTGAATGTATAAATTCTTTTTTTTTAAAAAAAAACCTAAAAAGAATTCTCATAAATGTACAGTGGTCAAGTTCAATTTTCCCCGTATAGAAAGAATGGTGTTGCATCTGCCTGTCTTAAAACTGTTAATTAGGGGAATGTTAGAAAAAAGAGATGGAAATTACAATTCAACACCAGAAGATTGAATTCCATCATAATGTGCATGGTTAATGCACAAGGGTTCATAATTATAAAATAGATATTTAAGAACTCAGATCATGAATAGTAGTTATGTGCATTTGGGGTAAACCTTGATCTGTTTCATGTCCTGACTTTCAGTGGGGCCTCCAATCCATTTCTACTGAACCTCCCAAAATTGGGAGAGCAGATATTTGTTTTTGATTTTCGGTGCTGAAAGATCAGTTTTATTTTGGCTCATTATTGAGGGAGGGGGGGCTTCCCACCCAGGCTCCCCTTCCCAGTGAACACTTTGGATGGGGTTTGCCTCACCTTCATCTGGGGAGTTGAATGGCTCCTTGCTGGGGCTGAAGACCCATTGTGTTTGCTGCCAGTGGCCTTGGTCCACAATCCAAAGCATAGGCCCAAAGTGCCGGGCCTCCAAAGCCCTGCACCTGAGCGCAGCACTGCTTACTCAGTGCTCGGGTGCAGGGCCTTGCAGGCCTGGGCCCGTAGACCCAAAGCTCCTGGGCCTGCAAGGCCCTGCACCTGAATAGTGACAAATAGTGACAACTTAATTTTTTCAGCCATTTCAAATAAGTTTAATTCAGATACCACTGTCAAAACATTTTCTAATTCTGAGAGAATTCTGAACATCTTTCTGTAAAATACACAACATTCTGAATTTAGAACCCTTTTTCATTAAGCAGAACAGGGTCAAAGGCAGGCTTAAATTATTGTAGACCATAGATCTCAACACTACTTTCCCTGTAAACTACGCATCTATGTTCCAAGTAAATAAATGATCAAATTAATGAACATCTTTATCTGATCTCGGCTACAAGGTCATTTTTTTGCTATTCACAGAGCATAGCAGTAAGTTACTACATGTGCTGAATTACAAATTTGTGGCATGCTTTTTCTTTTCTTCCCATTGCCTCAGTATTGTTGTTACACAATCTCCTGACCCAGCCTGGACAACAAGACTGTCAATGTCCACATGCTTATTATACTGTTCTGCCCCCATGCTATCCTAACTACTTGGAAGGTGAACTGGCTGTGTAGGGAACAGATTGCAGACTAGATAGTTGAATTAAACAAGAATTTATTAACTAACAAGAATTTTAGACTTTATCTCCTGCTGTGTCTCACTACAAAATCTTTATGAGGAGAGGTAATGTCTTTGAGAAATTCTGGCCGAACTGAGGCTCTTGAATCTTTATGACTTCTTATTCTCTCTTTCTTGTATGGTGTTCAGCTTTCTCTAAGATGGTCTTGATATTTAACTCTGACTGGAGTTGATTACAGCTCCGACTGGACTTGAATACAAGTCATACTGGACGTGCTATGTGTAGATCTTCCAGCCTTCATCTTTCTTCACCTTCCAGTCATGAAAAAGCTGACTTTTCCAAGAACCGGAATTGCCTTGCCGGAGGCTCCGGCCCTAAAGGGATTCTTAAAGGGGCAGGGCGATGGAGCCTTCAAATGCAAAGAGGCTGTCTAGACTGACCTCCCAGAAACTGTTCATAAAATATTAATCCCTCTAACCAAAAAGTGCTTAACTAGGGGTAAACAGTGAGGGTCTTCATGGGGCATACAGTTGTATACAGTTGAGGGTCCCATATATGTCAGTTTAACTTTTATGGATTTGATTATTCATGAGTTTGATTAATATGTTCACTTTAGGAATCTCTGCATTCTCTAGGGCAGGGGTCCTCAAACTTTTTAAGCCGAGGGCCGGTCCACAATCCTTCAGACTGTTGAGGGGCCGGATTATCATTTGAAAAAGAAATAAAAACAAATTCCGATGCACACTACACATGTCTTATTTGTAGTGCAAAAACAACAACAAGAACAATGAAAGAACAATACAATATTTAAAAATAAAAACAATTTTAACCACATACATTGATCAGGATTTCAATGGGAAGTGTGCTCCTGCTTCTGGCCAATGAGATAGTCAAGTTAATTAGGGTTGTTGTTGTTGTTGTTGTTGTTGTTGTTGTTGTGTGCCTTCAAGTCATTTCAGACTTTGGGTGAGCCTAAGTCTAAAATTTATTTATTTATTTATTATTTACTACATTTATTTACTACATTTGTATCACACTCTTCTGACCCCAAAGGGGACTCAGAGTGGCTTACAAATTATATGTACATACAAAATATTATATTATTAGCATAGCACAATATTAGCATTATATATTACTATATTGAACTATACCACAATACTGTAATATTATTAGTAATATTATATGTAATATAGAATATATAATTAATATTATTATATGGTATTACTATTAGTGTTATATTGTATTACATTATAATATTATTATCAATATTATATGTATATACAATATATTATATTATAAAACTGAGGGCGGGGGCCAGGTAAATGACCTCGGAGGGCCGCATCCGGCCCCCGGGCCTTAGTTTGGGGACCCCTGCTCTAGGGTGACCTATGCTCAAGCTCTGCTGGATGTTAATTATAGTGTCATGCTGGAGGTCCTATAGATTCTTAGAGAGAATACTCCATAGAAATCTCTAGGTTCTCCAGCATGATTCTGTAGTCACCATGGATATTTTATAGCATAAAAACCAACATTCCTACATCACAATGGCTACAGAATTTTTTTTTCTGCAGATACCACTTGCCAAACATCCAAAAATAAGGGATCTGGATCTGGGTGTTTAAGAAAAAAACTGTATATAGAAATGGAAGAAAAAAGAGGGGAACTTCCCTTGAGTGTGATTCTACATGAACAACAAATAGAATAATCCTGAGAGAATTTTCATTTAGCTTCTCATTGACTAGGCTATTGTGTATTTGCATATGTGCTCCAGTTACCTGCTCTTACTTGAACAAATCTTCAGATACTCTTATGTAGAACATAGTTGCAAATGTAGTACTCTGATATCCTCCCAAAAGAATTACATCATGATAAATGAAATAATTTGGAAGGATATCCAGTGGGAACAGAATGCATGTAAGTAGTATAATGAGATCAAAAGGAGAGCTAACACTATAAAACTAATGTGAAAAATTTCTCTGATCAGAAATGACAGAGCAACCACAAAGTAAGATTTTTGAAAAACTTTGACTATACATAGTAATTTTAAAGTCAGCTCAGTCAACTGTCAATTGTCCTGAACCAACTAATATATTGCTGAGTTACAGGAATACACTGAAATAGTTTTATCAAGAGCAAGATGATCAAACACCTGAATCTTCAGACAAAGGACTCCCACCTTTTTTCTGATTTGGAGAATATAATTTAAAGGATGAAAGAGGTGTGAAGCCTGAATGTTTTAAACACCTTCCTTACCCACCATTTTTGCAAACCATCCAGTAACATTCTTTTCAGCCAACCAAGTTCTAGACAAGGAGGGACTAAGAAGGCAGGGAGGATTTATTCCCCAACACCAGTCTCACTTATACAAGTACTGTATATACTCAGGTATAAACCGACCCTAATATAAGCTGAGGCACCTAATTTTACCACAAAAAACTAGGGAAACCTATTGACTCGAGTATAAGCCGAGGGTGGAAAATGTAGCATCTACTGCTAAATTTCAAAATGAAAATAGATCCCAATGAAATTATAATAAGGCATCAGTAGGTTAAAGGTTTTTGAATATTTACCGTATTTCAAAAACAAACAAACAGTAAACTAGCTCTGTAAGTGGAAAAGTAGGGTCAACAAAACAATATGGTATTAACAATAACTTAGTAATAATAAAAAAAAACTTCATTTATACCCTGCCCTATCTCCCCATGGGGACCCAGGCCAGCTTCCAGAATAGTAACAGGCAAACATTCAATGCCTACATAAACAATGCAGAGCTAGATATAGATCTAGAATTATATACTGTATTATAATTTCAAATATGCATTTTCCCCTGAAACGTTTGCAAATCCTCTCTCTAGATATGTGCATTTCCCTCCTGCAGTATTTGCAAGCCCGATATATTTATGTTTATATCTATCTAGAAATCTCTGTATGTGTGTGTGTGCACGTCCGCTCATTTCCCTTGCAATATTTGCAAGCCCTATATATCTATATTCATATATATCTATCTAGACATCTCTCTATATATATATTGATAATTATATCTGTATAGGATTTGCAAAGACTTGCAAACATGTGAGATGAAAATTCATATATGAAATAATGTATACACATAGATACAGATTTACAGGTACATGGAAATCTCTAGATATCAATATCTATATAGGTTTTGCAAAGACTTGCAAACATATGAGGGGGAAATTCATATATAAAATTAATGTATATAGATAGATAGAAATATAAAGGTACATAGGGATTGCAAAGGTTTGCAGAGGGAAAAGCCTATATATGTGATGAGTCATGGGCCATGTAGTCCCATTCATGGCACTGTAGTCCCAGATGAAGAGGAGAACTTGGGTTTTTCACCGTCTCAGTCAGAATTGGAACCTTCCCAGCCAGATTTGGGAACCTTGCACCTGCAAGAGATTTGTCTTCCAGAAGTCTGTCAAACAAGCCCTGAGCCTAAATCTCCTGTGTTTTCTCGCCACGAGTTTTGTAAACAACAGAGAGGAGTTCAAGCGGCCTCTCGCAGGAGTGCTAGGATAGCTGCTAAGAATTTAGCTGATTAAGCCTGTTTTCCATGAGAAACTTTAAGGAGTCATGCATCTGGACTCAGAGATTAGCTTTCGTTTCTGGTTCCCCAGTGAACTGTTCTTTGGTGGGAAAACTAGACCCTATTTAGGTGTTTTACCCACAAAGGGATCTTGCGGAGTCAATTCGTCAGCTACTGGAGTAAGTTGTGTGTGGACAGCGTGCTCCGTTTCCAAGCCTCGTTCCTGTTTCAAGCCTTGTTCCTGATTCCAAGCCTTCGCTCCCGTTTCCAGCCTTGTTTACCTCCACGGACCTTGCCTTGTTTCCAGGACTCAGCCTTGCTTTGTTTTCCGGATTTTGCCAAGTAATTCCACGGATCTTGTTCTCGCTCCTCGTTCCTTGTTGCCTTGTATCAAGCCTTGTTTCAAGTTATTTCCTAGCCTTGCTCAAGTTCATGGACTAAAGGACCTTGTCATCTCCCCTCACTTTGCCTGGCAAAGTGAGTGTTTCGGTTATTGGATTACAACTTTGGACCTTAATATTTCATATTGGACATTGTTTTCTTGGACTAATTTTGACCTTTCCTGAAAGGTCTACTTCTGGACTATTTCATACACTTGCTTTTATTAACTTTATATATTTCCTTAATAAAGATATTAGATAGATTCTGGCCTCTGTGTATGGTTATTGGTGCTCTGCAGCCTGGGTCGTGACAATATATCTGTAGCAGATATTAACAAATAATTGTTATTTGGCTTATATTCGGATATATACGGTATCTTCTGGTTTGGGCATCATTGGTGCAAGCCTTCATTGAAAGACAGAAGTCTAATACTGCAAGCATTTTGAGAGCTGGCAGCCTCAAAACCAAAATGATAAGAAATTATTTAAGTTAAACCCTACATTGCACTGAAGCCTGTAATACTCCTGATGACCTCACAAGAGTGCCATCACACAGCAAAACCTTTTCAACAATCCCAATCTAAAAATGTTGTCAACATCAGAGGGGATTTCTCAGATGTAATCCCATACTTGTTGGTATCAAGAATCATTCTTGACACCACAACTAATGGATATGTTCCACATTGACATGCATTTATGGACAAAATAATACATGCCAGTGGTATCCCAGTCCTTAGTCCTTAATTATGGTTGTCTACGAATCTTTCTTCTCTTGGGATCATATATTAGATCTGAGAAAAGACACAGCACCTGAATCAAGCCTATTTCAATTAACACCTGACCAACAAAGGGGTCTGACTTCAAATGGGGTAGTCAGGTAGCAAAACACAGAAATTTGTTTTCTTAATTCTCAACATCAATCGAACTTTGTCAATATCCTACATCATCATTAGGTAGGACTCTCATAATTAGTAGCGATTGTTTTTGTCTTTCCAGCACTCTCTGGAAAGAAAATTTAAAATGAAAATGTGTACAGTATGCATAAATATGGACAATAAATACATTATGTGAAAACAACTTGATAAGAAGCAAAATCTACCTGGAAGAAATGAGCTGACAGTATATTTGTTAGAAATGACATTATTACACTCTAGAAGTATTTTGCATATGGTTATAAAAATGGATGTCAGAGACAACATATTTATAACTGATGAACTTACCAAGGCAATTTCATTTTAAAGACCAAGTATATTTCAAAGTGATAGCCATGGCATAAAAATAAACTGCAAGTGTTGCAAGGATTCATTTTCATTTCACTGTGTCCCACTGTTAATGTTTCCCTCCTTCTAAAAATGTAGCAGAAGATGTCAAAGAAAGAAGGACAAAGTGTGGCTTTGCTTGCAAAAGCTTTCTCAAGAGTTTTAGTTTTTTTACATATGAAATCAATTTGCATCTCCAATAATATCCTTCAAATTAGATGACACTGTGTAGTTAGCAGGTAATTTACTTTACAGCCAAAGCAATTTGATAGTTATTCTGATTTGTGTTTTTCATTTTGTTTCTTAATGAAAAAAAATTAATGAGCAATGTTACTGGAAGTACAACTCCAACCACTGACTGGAATTATTAAGCATGTTTTCAATATACTGTACATTATGTTGACTGCACCATCAGAGCCCGAACTTTTGCAATGCAAACCAGTCAATTAACCTGATGTGTGATTTGTAGCAAGGGCTTCTGGCACTTACCTTTACATTGATTTGTGTTTTTGTCTAGAATTGCTTTCGTTGATACAATTTTTCCATATCTGAAAAACATAAGCAAAAAAAGAAAAAAAAAGATATGTGTGTCTGTATACAGTTTCTCATTTCATTTTGCTTTCACACCTTGTTCAATTGGCAAGTATCCCTAAGACCCACAATGCAACTTCAGTATACTTGAAAAATGCAACCTAAACAATACTGAATGCATCTATACGTTAATGTTCCACATGCTGTCTCTGCATTTCTAGTCTGACCTTCAAAAGCTTTTGCTTCAGTTTTGAAGGTGGCTTGTTTCTATAATCAGTTTCACGGAGACCAAGTTTCAGTTTTTTAAGGGTGTGAAAACAAACCAACATTTTCCTCATGAAGGTTTGTTGATTAAATCAAATTAAAGTTGTATTTTCCATATAAATAAATAACTAGAAGGAATGATTTCTATGGTGTGCTTGGAAGTTAGACAAACGTTGAACTGAAATCAGTTGATTTAGAGAGATTGAATGGAATTTCAAATTATAATGCAGCACCACCAAAAAGGATGAAATCTGAACCTAAGTTTCATTGGTAATTAGGATTCACTGAGATACAGCATACATGGGAAACCAGGAACACTTCTTACCAAGATCTTTATAAAAGGAAAATTCCAGGATTTGAAAAGGATAGAGAGAGGGCAGGGGTAGTTTTTTTCAGTCCCAATAACATCCCAGATGTAATTTTCTTCCATGGGAGACAAGACTGGACCTTTCTTTAATCTCTTTCCACTAGAACGTAAAGCTTGTATTTATTTGAAGAGCCTTTTGGCAACTCAGTGGTTATTAAGAAAAGCCACTTGAATGGGGTATATGCATTCATTAGTGTCACCATGTTTTAAAATTATTCTGAACGATTTAAAACTTAATATTTCATTATGGTAGCCTTATTTAATTGGGCTTTTTTAGTTTTTATTATCAAGTTTGAATTCTAAAACATTTTAAAATTTATGCTGTGAGGAGAACAGGATAACACAACAGGAGAAAAAAAACACACACACATTTTCCAGCTCAAATCACACTAGATACTTGTATTTAGTTGAGTGTTTTAGCTTGTAAATTCCACTTCTTAGTAGAAAGTATACCGAAGTTCTATGCCATGAGAGCATTTAAATGCTGTTTGCTAATTCCGACACCAAACTCTCAAAGAAGAATGTTAGCATAAGTGTTCTTGGACCTCAATGAAGTTTTTCCTAATTTGTTTTAAAAAAGTAATAGGGAGAGGGCAGAGAAAAGGATTCTCTGTGTGATGGTTCAAACATTCACAATAACGGGGGGAAACTGAAGAGGGAAACATGTGTAATGGGAATACAGAAGTTGGGGATCAAAAGGTACGATTCCCTTTGCTAGAGAGACAGTCCTCCATGCTTCTCAAGGTCCATGCAATAAGGTCCTTTGGTGGATCCGCAGAACATAGAGAAATGAAGCACTGCTTGCTTGACCATAAAATGTGGGAAGTCTAAATTCCTGTCTCTATATATTTCATATCAATCATCCCTCCACTCCTATTCTATTACATATTCTGTGACATGAGCATTAACTGAAAATAAAGGAATACTAAAGCTTAAGTTTTTGTTTTCTTTTGCATGATAAGTCTCCCTAGTGCCTGGACTTACTAAATGATACATATATATTGCATAGAAACACCTCTATGGCATATATTTTCATACAATTTTCAAACAAATTGTCAAGGATGGGGTGGTAAGTGAAATATTTCACTCTTCCCCTTTAAAGACTCCCTTTCCTCTAAATTTTAACCATTGTACATCTCCACTTCAATTTTTGTTCATTTATTAACTACAAACACCCATATGTTGCATGTCATTTTCATAATACTTGTCCACAATACGCCCTATGCCCAAATATGTTATTTTCTTGGGAAGAGGGCTTCTCCTGAGCAAAATACCATGCATATATTAGTATGACAGTTACCAGTCTGGCTTTGCATCACTGCAAATTTAATCCAGTTGCTCTAGGAAATAAGGAACAATTTGTAAAAGGAAAGTAACTCAGCCTTCTAAAACTGTTCTTTTGTTTTGAGATTTGTGGATTCAATTTGGGCACAAGGGACTAATATACCTCAAAATATAATCAAATTGTTACAAACAGGTGGGGAAATCATATGCATTTTTTCAAATGACATAAAGGCTGAACTTTCAACTTAAGATATGAACTCAGGTTGAATTACAGAGATGCCAAATGAAAGTCTATAATCCCAAAACACAAAAGGCCCACTCTCAAAAACTGGCTATGTGGTACTGAGGTACAAAGAAGAGTTATATGAAGTATTTAGTTGGAATTCCATCCCCGTATTGTATTGCTGAAAATGGCACTGTGGAAATAACTACAATATGACAAACTATGTCTTTTAAAAAAAAAAAGATACAGATCAATAATATTTAGAAAAACACATGCAACACTAGTTCTGATTCCACTTTAAAACAGCAACATGAAACCAAATAATGCTGAGACACCTCTAAAAGCCTTTCAAAAGAACCAAGTTTCACTTGACATTGAAAAAGCAGGAAATAGCTCTGATGTAGGTCCATTCCCACATCTGAATGTCGCCATTACATTTTTAACTTCTAGAATGGAAGGTATATATACAGGAGTATACTAGAGCTGTTGTAAGAATCGATTCTTAAAATTCTTCTCCCTACTTATGAACTGGAAATATGGGGGACACTGAATCCTCTATAGTTGTCATTCCACGAACAAGTCAGAGTCTGAAATCGGAATTACTGATGATTTACCATTCTATTTCTATTTGGGAGGAACAAGGGGGAGGGATTGTATTACAGCAGAGTCTCACTTATCCAACATAAATGGGCCAGCAGAACGTTGGATAAGTTAATATGTTGGATAATAAGGAGAGATTAAGAAAAAGCCTATTAAACATCAAAATAGGTTATGAGTTTACAAATTAAGTACCAAAACATCATGTTATACAACAAATTTGACAAAAGTAGTTCATTACACATTAATGCTATGTAGTAATTACTGTATTTATGAATTTAGCACCAAAATATCACAATGCATTGAAAACATTGACTACAAAAATGTGTTAGATAATCCAGAATGTTGGATAAGTGAGTGTTGGATAAGTGGGACTCTACTGTATATGCAAGTTGAGTTACTGGCACCCACACATTGGTGGAATGAGGGAATCTAACTTCTGGACCATGGACTGCCAGTGCTACAGATAACAGTGTGTTCCAAAATTGTGTTGTTTTTCATCTCCTCCTACATACATCATACGTGAAAAAAATTTTATGAGATTTAATTTCAAAGCTCTTAAAAGGACCCAAACAGGACTGAGTGTTCTATTCTGTTTGATTTGATGTTGCATCAGTTAGCACTAGTAGTTCATCTTTTTTCATGGCTAAATATCTATAAGCAAACTGGTTCAAATGACACAAACCAGATGTGTATATGCTAAATATTATTCAGCAAAATGTCCACAAAAATAAGCAGCTAATCAGTAAATTGATCTTCCCATAAGCTCTGCTACTCGCCAGAACTAATTGCAGAAATACATTTTGTAATCATAAAGCATTCAAGGAAAAAATTGAGATATTCTATCCATGGGAATGTAACATTCAAGCAAGCTTTCTATCAATTGTGGGTTAATGCTCTTTGTTCCTTACTCTGGGTTCATGAGAACTAGTTGAATCAGTGAAATTGTTCAAATATGCCATAGGAATTGGTCTCTGTGTTGCTCTCCACATACAAAGAAGTGACCATCAACGGTGTGTCTGAAGAATGTAAAATTTACCTTATCCTCCTGCTAAGAACCTCTTCCATGAGTGCAGGTTCACCATACAGTTCTGAACACTGAAAAATACTCATTCTGAATCATCTAAAGAACCTTTAACGCATGAGAATACATGACAAGAGTAATGGAAATGTCCAAGAATGAAGTCATGAACAATGTGATGAGGGCTTCCACATACCTTTGCTCTACCCATATAATCGAGTCCCCTCGGGGAGAAGGGTAGGGTAGAAATATCAGAAATAAATAAATAAATAAATTGTCAACTTTTTCTTACACCTGGCCTTTTTGGTTCATTGAACATTAATACAGCCCCTACATTCTGGTTTTAATGCGGCACGTCTATTTTGTGTGTATCCTATTCTCATTTCAAATTCTAATTCTGCCATGAGCTTTAGAGAACATTTTGCCCAAAGTTTTTATTTGAGCTATTTTAACCATGACCTCTAGTATCACCTCCTGAAGGCTTTGCAAAGAGCATTAGGGAAAATGGAATGTACTTTTGAACAAAAGGAGAACAGCAATGTGCTAAAGAAGTATTCCAAGAAAAGATTTTCATCATATAAGCTTTAGTTGTAACTGCTCTGCACTTTTTTGTACCTGCAGAATACTTAAAATGTCATTACAGCAAAATAATTAGAATTAATTTAGACAACTTTTTTTCCAAAAACAAAAAATGACTGCTAAGTGAAGTAATCAGAGCATGAACTTATTGATCATAAAATTAGATTTTGTCATACAGCAATAACTTCCTCCTCCCCCCACCCCCACCCCCCTGGTTGTGTATGGTACTGTGACTTCTCTTTAAGGGTACTGAACCTGCTCATTATTATAGGTAATAGAATTTTGATTTTGTGCACACTGAAGTGCCACACATACATTACACAAAGGAAATTTGCATCTAGGTAAATGAAGAGCTGACCTGCTAATTTGTGCACGTCTTCAGTTCTATAACAGAAATAAATAATGCCCAAGGAAGTACAATAAACAGCAAAAGGAATCATATCTCTTTGATCTAGAGCTAGGTTGGGCAACTGTCAGAATTTTTTGTGGGGGAAGTAACAATGGAGTTATCAGAAGTACAATGCAATACTCTCAAAATTGCATAAAATTTCATCTTTTTTCCTTTTAAACATTTGTCTTAAAAAAAACATGCTGCTATTTATCTTCATAGCCTCCACTTGTTCCTTTCAAAATTAGTTCTGGTCATTTTTATAGAACCATCTATAATTTAATAGTTTTAATTTTGTACTATGAATTCTCTGTTTATGCTGGGCCTGGTCCCCATGTAAACCGCCCTGAGTCCCTTCGAGGAGATGGAGGCGGGTTATAAGAATAAAGTTATTATTATTATCTTACTTAGAAGAACATTCATCTGAGTGCTCATATTTGCATACACATGAATATAGAAATGCAACCGTAATATTGTAACGGGAGGGTAAACATTACTTACGTTGTCTATTGGCAATACGCTAGCTATTTCTCCAGTGAATATAAAGGAAAACTTAGGAATTTTAAAACTTAGGATCAAAAGAATAATCTTTACTTTTATCAGAGTTAATTAATTGTGCATGGATTACTGAAATAATATTCTTCTGCCAATGAACTTTGATTGATTTCTCTCTCTCTCTCTCTCTCTCTCTCTCTCTCTCTCTATATATATATATATATATATATATATATATATATATATATATTCTGTCAACCTAGCAGTTTGAAAACATGCAAATGTGAGTAGATCAATGGGTATATTTCCATTTTTTCATAGAAAAGGGGGAAATGGAACAGTTGGGTAAAAAGGATAAAAGGAAGGGTAGGGGTAATGGAATTATTGTTAATAGGTTAACTCTTCACAGTGGAAGAGGGAGGGAGTTGAGGGGAAGGAGACTTTGTATCAAGCGTCTCCCCTCACTGTGACACCATCAAGCTGTACCCATTTACTGATGTGGATTTCAATGTTCTCTTTCTCTCTATCTAAATAGGGACCAGAACTTGGCTGGTATTTTGAATTCTTTCATATGCCATGCATTATTCCAATTGGAGGAGTCTTGCAATTCAGCCCAATCACTCAGCGTTTTCAATATTTCAAATACCAAGTAGATTAAATGGCTGAGTATTCATGAACTAGTCAAGAGATTGGTCTTTCCTTTCAGTGAGATATTCTTAAAGCTAAGATACACAAATCAGTTAACAGGGGAACCTGAGAGATTGAGCTCTCCTGGGAAAAACGGAAAGATACTGGTCTGAATGAAGTTATATAACTCATTTATGGGTGTCACTCCTTGCTACTCGTTGATTTACATATTCATGCTCACAGTCATTACTTAAGCCTACAATCATGCATTGAATTTAGCCCTTTCGAATCTCATCAATTTCAGTTGGCTTTAACTAATCTCTCTGTGTCCAGGACTGAAACTTAGGACTGCATTCAACAGACTATTTCAAAGTGGGAACAATATCCAAAACAATGCCAAGATTTCTTTGGGAATATGCCTGCTAGCTCTCAGATCTCAACTGAGATATAAAATACATAGCTTTAGGAAAGTTAAGTTCATACTGTGGCTTTGTTTTCCAAACATCTGTTGTCTTCTTCACTAGTATTTGTGCATAGTGATGGCTAAGGGTTCCCAAGTCAGTGGGATAGTAAATCCACTCAAGGTTTTAGATGGAACTTTGAGAGACTCATTTAAGATGCTGGATTTTTTTTTTTTTGAGGATTGATTTCGGGATCTTGGATATTTCCTTGGAAGGTCAGAGTAAAACCACCATGTTGATGTGAGGGTCCTTTACATCCCTGTTTGTGCAAGCAACATAAAACAAAGAACAGCATCATCAAAGCTGGTCTTTTCGCAACCTGACTACAAGAGGACAGAGGAAGGAGACCATTTGGCGGGATAGGCTGATTTATGACAGGGTCTGGTCTTCAAACGTGGGAAAGGGCCAAAGGAAAGGGAGGTGTGGATGGAGAAGGAGGAGGGGGGAGGCAACAACCCCATATACTGAAGGGAAAAGCGGAAGAGGGTCAGTAAAAGCTTTTGCAGTCATCTTGGCAAGGCGGATTCAATAAAGTTTTCCATTGCGACCAGCGGTGTGAGCCTATTTCTTGGGTCCTACACCTTCCAGGAACGGACATTAAGCTTTTACTCCCCCTTTTTTTTTTCGGCTCATCCCGTGAGGAAAGGTCTCTCCGGTGAGAGCATGAACCCTGATGGAGGAGAAACCATGAAGGAATTCCTCTTCCTGGAAGAAGAACAGGCGAACCCTCGAGGTGCCGAGGAGTTGAGAGAGGAATGGAACCCATCGCCCGCGTTGAGCGAAGGGGGGACAGACCCCTCGGACCCGTCGTGGAAGCCGCTGACCTCCACCCAGTTACCCACAGGCAGGGGAGTGACGGTGAGACGGAAGATCCAGATGGGAGGCGATTGGCAGCGAGACGGAGAGGGAGCCCCGGAGATGAGAAGGATGGAGAGGAGATTAGATGCGATGGAGAAAATGTTTGAAACTTTCTCTCGACAGATGGATCTGATGCAGCGGCAGGTAAATGAGTCCTGGAGGGCGACAGTCGAGCAACGGGAGCAGAGGAGAGGGCTGCCCGGGAGAGGCACTGAACCCCGTCCCTTTGCCGGGGAGGGTCCACAGGACTATGAGGATGAGATGCCGCAGCAGGGGGCATCAGTTTTCCCCACGGGCCTGTCGGGAAGGAGCCAAATGCCTGGGAAGGGAGAATTTCGGGTGAAGTTCAACGGGGACCCCAAACAGCTGTCTTATTTCATTACAAACGTAAGACACTTCATGGAGGATTTTGGGGACCAATTCCCTTCAGAAAGCGCAAAAATCCACACGGTGGGGGCAAACTTGAAAGAAGCAGCTGCAGACTGGCTAATGCAGATGTATGATACTGGTGCCCGGGAGCTAGCCTGCCTGGAGGATTTCCTAAGAGCCCTCCGTGAGAGATTCGAAGACCCTTTGGCAGAGGAGAGGGCGAAGGCCCAACTCAAAAGGATATACCAGGGAGGAAGGACGGTGTCAGAATATGCCCTGGAATTTAAAGCCACAGCGGGGAAGATTAGGGACTGGTCCGACACCACCAAACTGGAATATTTCAGGGCTGGTTTACGCTCTGAGGTGCTCGAGTGGGCTTTACACAGAGGAAATCCAAGAGACTTGGAGGACTGGATTTTGCTAGCGGGGCGCGTGGAGGTGGACCAACAGCAAATCTCTCGTCGTCCAAGGGAGAGCAACAGAATCAAACCCCCGACAGCAGCAACACGGCGCTTCTCCCCTCGTCGCGGAAGGTCGACCAGCAGGGAGAGGAGAGCAGGGAGGGGGGCCTGCTTCGCTTGTGGCCGCGAGGGACATCGAGCGGCAGAGTGTCCGAAAGGGACAGGCGTGGAGGCAAAAGGAGAGAGGCTTCACAGCCAGAAGCTGCCCCACCAGAACTCCAAACTAGCAAAAGGGAAAGCTGCCATGGCAACGGAAACGGCTTTAGCCCCAGGGCAGCTTCAGGCAGAAGAGATGGAGGAAGCGGAGGACCTGGAGTTACCGGGAAACGACCGGGATCTGTTTTGAATGCCCGGAAACAGATCGAACCACCAGAGGGCGACGGGGGTGAGTTGAGAAGAGTAAATTGTGACATTGTGAGAGTCAGAGTGAGGCTGTTGAACCCAGAGACAGGGATTCAGGTAGAGGCAGATGCTATGTTGGACTGTGGGTGCACGAGATGCCTAATTACTCCCGAACTAGCAAACAGGTTGAGGGTGGAGCCAAACCCACTAAAGACACCAGTAGTCTTCGCACAATTGGATGGAACCCCGGCATACGGAGTCCCAGTAACAGAAAAAACAGGGTTTTTAAGAATGACTATGGGTTCTCATGCTGAGACATTGCAATTTGTGATTTCAACAATGGCACATCAGCCAGTCATTTTGGGCGTTCCTTGGCTGAGATGGCAAAACCCTCAGATTGACTGGAAAAGGGAGACATTTACTTTCTGGGATGGAAATTGCAATTTTGAGAGTACCCCGAAAGACATAGAGGTACTGGAGCCAGAGGGGGCGATAGCAGCCACGTCACAGGGGGTACCATTGGAAAGCGTTCCCAGAGTCTACCATGAATTCATAGAGGTGTTCAGTGAGAAGGAGTGTGACCAGTTGCCCCCTCATAGGAAGACGGACTGTGCAATTGAAATAGACCCCAATGCCAAACTACCTAAGCCAAAACTCTATGCAATGTTGGAACCAGAGAAAAGGGCACTCAGAGAATTTATTGACAAGAATATAGAGAGAGGCTTCATCGAGCCATCTCAGTCCCCCATGGCAGCGCCAGTATTTTTCAGGCCAAAAGCAGACGGCCTAAGATTGGTCGTGGATTATAGAGGTCTTAACGCAATATCCACCACAAACCAATACCCGCTTCCCCTAATGTCAGAGATGTTGGCGCAATTGGGCGAGGCACGCATCTTTACCAAACTGGACTTGCGGGAGGCTTTTTATAGGATTTGAATCAAAGATGAAGACTGTTGGAAAACGGCTTTTAATTGTCACCTTGGGCAGTACCATTTTAAAGTTTTACCTTTTGGCTTGTGCGGAGGTCCAAAGGTGTTCATGCAGTTCATAAAAGAGACCTTTCGTGACATGCTATATAAGGGGGTTATTATATATCTCGATGACATTCTTTTGTACAGTAAATCACTGTCTGAACACATTAGGCTGACTCGAGAAGTCTTGCGGAGATTAAAGGAGAATCAGCTTTATGCTAAACTCTCCAAGTGTGAATTCCACAAAACGGAGTTAGACTACTTGGGGTTCCGCATTTCCACAAAAGGCATAGCTATGGACCCCGCCAAGGTGCAGGATGTATTGGCGTGGGAGCCTCCAAGGACTCGAAGACAGCTGCAGGGATTCCTAGGCTTTGCAAATTTCTATAGACAGTTCATCAAAGACTTTGCCAAGCTGTCTCTGCCTTTGACAGAATTACTAAAGACTAAGGGAGTGGGGGAGACTCGTAAGACTAAGACGCCGGGTGCGAAGCTGAACTGGACGCCTGAGTGCCAAGAGGCGTTTGAGGAATTAAAAAGGAGGTTCACAAGTCAACCCATATTAGTTCATGCCCAACGGGACAAACCTTTCGTGGTTCATTGTGATGCATCAGAGGCGGCCTATGGAGCAATACTGTTGCAGGCCGATGATGAGGGTGCTCTAAGACCGTGTGCTTATTTATCAAGAAAGTTCACGGCAACGGAACGGAATTGGCGGGTGTGGGAGAAGGAGGCCTTCGCAGTGAAGGCTGCCCTATCCCATTGGAGGCATTTCTTGGAGGGAACCGAGGCCCAATTTGAGGTATGGACTGATCACAAGAATCTGCAAACTTTACGTACCCCTCAAAGGCTGAATGCAAAACAACTGCGATGAGCACAGTTCTTTAACCGTTTCAATTTTAAGCTGAAGTTCTTTCCGGGGACCCAGAACAGGATGGCAGATGCCCTATCTCGAATGCCCGATGCAAACTATTCGGCCCTGGGGGAAGTCGGAACTGTGTTCACGAAAGAACAACTGGGTTTGATGGTGCAGACAAGGGCCACAGCGAAGGAAAAGCCCCCACCTAGTGGTCAACCACACGAACTGTCCCAGGAATTGAGGCTAGCTGCAGATGCAGACCCCTGGCTCCAGTCTCATAGGGCTGAACTGTCTCAAACAGGGGGATTGTGGACTCATGGTTCCAAATACTATGTACCGGAGGAACTTCGGGGGAGGGTGCTGGCCCAAGCACACGACTCCAAGCTCGCTGGTCATTTTGGGTTTACAAAAACTCTGAAACTGTTGAATAGACAATTCTGGTGGCCAACCATACGCAAGGATGTAAAGGGTTATTTGCAGGAATGCCCAGTGTGCGCTATGGCAAAACAAAAGGTGGGCAGACCGGAAGGATTGTTGCAATCAGTAGCAGACCCCTCGAGACCGTGGACGGATATAGCTATGGACTTTGTGGTAGACCTGCCCAACAGCAACGGTTTCAACACAATCTGGACTATAATTGACCTGTTCTCCAAACAAGCTCACTTCGTGGCCCTTAAGAGACTTCCAACGGCACCCGAGTTGGCCAAATTGTTTCTGCAACACGTGTTCCGCCTGCACGGGTGTCCCAAGCGGATCATAAGTGACAGGGGCTCTCAGTTCACATCGAGGTTTTGGAAGTCTTTCCTGGGTATTTTAGGAACTGAAAGGGCCCTGAGCACAGCCTTCCATCCAGAAACAGACGGAGCCACCGAACGGGTTCAGAAGACCCTTCAGCAGTTCCTCCGTTGCTACAGCACGTACCAGCAAGATCAATGGTCCTCGATGCTACCACTTGCCGAATATTGCATTAACAATTCGGATCACGCGTCCACTGGGGTCTCTCCGTTTAAAGTTGTGAACGGCAGAGATTTTCCGCCATTCCCCGCACTGCAAAAGGAGTTGCCTTCTGACGAGAAGCCAGGGAATTGGGGCGAGAAGATCGCTGCCGCTTGGCCTTCGGTTCAGGAGGCCTTGCGCACCGCCAAAGTGGATTACAAGAAATATGCAGATAGAAAGAGAACAGCACCACCGGACTACAAAGTGGGGGAGTTAGTGTACTTGTCGACAAAGCACCTGAAATCCACACAACCATCCCGGAAGCTGAGCCCACGATATGTTGGTCCCTTTCCCATTTCGGCCGTTGTGAACCCAGTGACAGTACGGTTACAATTGCCTCATAGATGGCGCAAGGTGCACCCAGTGTTTCACGTTAGCCTGCTGAAACCAGCGCCAAACACTCACAGATGGAGTAAACCGGGGGCAGATCCGGTCCCCATTATGGTGGGGGCACACACCCATTTTGAAATCAAGGATATCCTGGACTCCAAGAAGTCTCGGGGGAAACTGTACTACTTGGTCCAATGGTCTTCACAGACCTTACACCCGGAATGGGTAGCAGCAGAGCATGTTAAAGCCCCAAAGTTGAGAAAACAGTTTCACACAAAGTTTCCCCATAAACCTGGACCATGATCCCGAGAAGGGGGGGGGGGGGGTTGGACTCTCTCTCTCCTTCTTCTTTCCTTCTCCTGGCTTATTCTGCTGCTGTTGTTCTTAGATTGTCGGAACTTTGTCTCTCCCCGCAGGGTCGTCGTCCGAAGGGGGGAGTCATGTCAGGGTGCAACAAAGAACAGCATCATCAAAGCTGGTCTTTTCGCAACCTGACTACAAGAGGACAGAGGAAGGAGACCATTTGGCGGGATAGGCTGATTTATGACAGGGTCTGGTCTTCAAACGTGGGAAAGGGCCAAAGGAAAGGGAGGTGTGGATGGAGAAGGAGGAGGGGGGAGGCAACAACCCCATATACTGAAGGGAAAAGCGGAAGAGGGTCAGTAAAAGCTTTTGCAGTCATCTTGGCAAGGCGGATTCAATAAAGTTTTCCATTGCGACCAGCGGTGTGAGCCTATTTCTTGGGTCCTACACCTTCCAGGAACGGACAGTTCCATAATTTCACTCCCAATCATGTGAAGCAAGTTAATGATAAATTAGGAAACAAACCACACAGTTTTTGTCAATATGCATGGAGCTGCATATAGATTAGATAGATAGACAGACAGACAGACAGACAGACAGACAGACAGACAGATAGATAGATAGACAGAAAGATAGACAGCCTCAGGATGGTTTGTGCCTACATATAAAGCAGAATGGTCAGAGGAAGGGGCATTGCATAGGCTGGGCAGAGAGAACTGAGGGCACTAATTCCCCTCTATACACTGGACCATATCTAGGAAAATGGATTATTACATCTACTGAAAGGAATATAATGGTAAATAACTGCAGCATCCCAAATCCTAGGAAATATACTATGGGTTGTGTTCAGTGCTTGTTTCTGTTGGCAAAAGACTGGTTACCAGATATTTGTTGATCTTCCCACATAAACTTAATCCCACTCCCTTCTTCATTGGGAAACAATCAAACTATTCTTAAAAGATAGGGGAATCTTGGTGCCATGTAAGGAGGAGAACTGGTGGAAATTAGGAGCTGTATCCTTGTATAAAAGGGAGTTCAAAAATGCTTGATAGCAATGACAATTTTGTTCTTGTAGCCTGCAGTTCATCCAGAACTCAGTGTATATCTACTGGTCAAAAAAACCTAAACATTGGTTGAATTCTATGATTTAGGGTAGGATAACAGAATCTATTACTACCAAATGCTCAAGGTGTCACTCATTTAATAACCCCAGGCAGCAATTCAATGCCCTATACTCCACTGGAAGTAAATGCAATCAAACCCAATGAAATTTATTTCTGAGCTAATATGTATATGATTGTGCTGTCACCCTTCAAGGTACAACTGCTCATTCCGCATTCCATGCAGCTTTTCTACCCATTTCATTAGTATCCTCTTTACTTTTTAAATATATACTGCTGTGGGAAAGAAAAATAGAGATGAACACAAAGTTGCATTCTTTGCGACAGAAGAGATGAAAGCCAGCTACCATCAGGGACTGTCAACAAACAGAGCATTGCAAGTTAAGCATTTTAGAGGGTTCATGTAAAGTGCATCAGAATCCCATGTAAACCCACAGAACCTTTTTTTTATTATTTACATATTATGAATGTCTAGGTGTCTCAGCTTCCTGTAGTAACAATTATTGTGCAGCTTCTAATACTACTGCATTTCCAGATGAGTTTACTTTTTTCAGTAATTATTTATAGCATCTACATCACAGGAGGTTTACAGTTCATTAAATATTTCTATAAACACTCCTTATTTTCAAGGTTGATATGTTTGTTTTATTCGTTTCCAAAGAGTATATTTAACAAGTGAAAAATGAAACAGATACATTTTTCGCTAATGAATTTTTTTCAAAGGAAGCAAATGGAACCACGATAATGTGGCTATAAATTTAAGGTAGCAAAATCCTGCAATTAGGGTAGGGAAACAGCATTTCAGTTTCTCTCATTTGACCCCATTTCTATACCATTTTGTGACTGAACCCCCTCCAAAATCCGTTTACATTTTTAACCAGGTTTCCTCAATATAATGGTTCTATTCAATAATTACATATATTGGTATATGAATTTTGTTCATATATAAACCTTTTCTTCAATTTTTCTATATATTTTGTTGGCAATTTTCAGAACAATGTTGTAGCTCAGTATGGAGGGAAAACACCACACCACACCACTATCCCACTACTCAGTGCATGAGCTAATAATACTGCAATGAATTATACTGATAAGATGTGCAAATATCAAAGAATACCTTTGTACCATGTCATACACTAACCTGAAAAATGAAATCTGATAATTCTTATCAAAATGAGAATTGTTGCCCTGTAACTGCAATCTACAGCTGTTGCTTTAGAAGCATGTGTTCAACGTACCCTGTTGCTGCTGCATTTCTGTTTGGCTGAGATTTGATTTACATGTGTCACTGTAGTGGATACATCACAGTAAAATGATTTTGCTGCATTTACATTGTTGTTGCAACTACATTGTGCTTGAATGCATTTTTGCATGGTAACTACTTTCATGAGCAATTCAAGACTTTTATCCCATCAACCGCCATCTTGTATAGAGGTCAAGTAAACAACATTGGGTCATCTTTTATCAGTTTTGCTATGTCAAAAACAGTAAATGTCCAGATCTTAACTTTAATGGGTGGGTTTTGGTTTCCTTAGAAAATGTCCATTTAACTTTGATAGGCGCACCCTTCTATCAGAATGTTTCATGATCAGATTCATCATGGTTGTGGATATAGTTTTTAATGCCTTTTGTATTGTATTGTTGATGCGATGGCACTGTGTTGCCAATTTGTAAGCCGCCCTCAGTCCCCCAGGGGAGAAGGGTGGGATAGAAATACCGGAAATAAATAAATAAATAAATATTCCTGCCTGTTTATATTATGCAGAAGGATATACATATTAATGGTTCACATTGTCCAGCCCTGCGAAGACCATGTCGGCCCCACTGGACACTCATTTCACCCTCCATGTTACCATCACTACTCCCAGCCAGACATGAAGTTCTGTGGCTGGTTGAGAGTGGCAGTGACACGGAGAGTGAGACAATGGTACCTAGATAGTCTCAATCTGGTTGGAGCTTATAAATGGCAACATGGTGCCACGGTAGGTTCAGCTAGCATTATCCGATCCCAGATATAGTGGCCACTGTAGAGCCACCCTAGAACAGCAACCCTATGCTTTGAATGCGATTTCCTGCTTCTTGGCAGGGGGTTGGACTGGATGGCCTATGAGGTCTCTTCCAACTCTATGATTCTATCCATCAGTTAGGTTGTATTAATAAATGTAGCAACTCTCCTTGCTTTTACTGAAGATTCTATTCCTTCCAAACCATGTCATTCATTACTCTACAATTTTCTGTGTTAACAATTACTGCATGTTTGCACTGTGTTGTGCAACTCAGGGAACGGGAGAATGGTCCTCTATAGAATTTAGGAAACCCTAAACAGTACCAAAGGAAGTTACAGTCTTAATGTTACAATATGGCAACACAGATCTAGGCAACAAGCTTTGAGGTAAGTGAAAATGTTTGTTTGCAGAATCTGTTCTTCTGAAAATCCTTTAATGTAATGTCCTTATCTATGCCTGTATTGGAACTTGGCTAGCCAACAGGGTTTGCATTTCTCTCTGGACTGTAATGTAATTTTTGGTCATGTTAATGTATGAAAATATTAACTTAAAATAAATGTGGAGAGATAATTTTAAAGGAAAAATTCAGGTAAATATGGATAGAAATTATATTAATGTAAACAATGCATAAAAAGTAAAGACCAGAACAAATACTCAATCTCTGCATTTAAAAAAAAGTCTTAAGTCAAAATAAAACCCAGTGCTGTGCTGAATGTTCAACCTTGATTACTCATTCAGGCTTCATACAGGTGTTGGTGACAGTGCAGGTTTATTAAATAGAGTTATATTCAGCCCCCTGGCAGGGATAATAAAATATACTGTTTTGTAATCCAAGGCAGCCTGGAGCTGGAGGAAAGGTGTGCAGGAAGTATGCAAGTTGGTTGATTCTTAAGAGGGCAAAGTACTGCTAATTCATTATGCTGGACTACAATACATCTACCCACTGAAAATTGCTCATCCTGTTAGGCTTTATATTTGAAGTAATAACTGCAAATCTACATATGTGTAGATACCACTGTTTTTCTACTCAAAATAATAGCCAGTTGTATGTTTGTGAAAATCTCTCTTCAAGGAACTTTCAAAACACCTACACACTGGGTGTGTAGCCTCACAAGCTGTAATTTCCCATCTTTTGCTTCTCAAACCCCACCACCTAATGTTGCATTAATGTCATTTTTGTGGGTGACATTGAGTTATCTATAGCATTAAGAAAATCTAAGGGAGTTATGAGAAGGTATACTTCTAGGTGCATAAAGTGAGCAACCCACATTACAACATTAACTCTATGTTGCCTGACAGTAGCAGCAGATGATGGCTACATTATACTGGCATCAGTCTTGATTCGGCAAACCCAAAGCATATAAAAGCTTCCACTGAAGTTTAGTTGTTCTTCACATTTAAATAGCAGCAAGGGATTTGAAATGTTGTAAATCGATGAATTGACATCATTTGGAATCACTGTTCCAGGAGGGAGGGGGGAATTGGGGGGAGGGGCAGGGCACGGGAAATGGGTGATACACATCTAAGGAATATATAAAGTGTCACTTAAGGTAAAGTGACTTTTGGAATAATGTATATTGAGATAATACTTGTGTGGCAAAAGTTTGTTAATTGAATGGATGTATCAATAATTTAAAAAAAAAAAATTAAACCGGAAAGAGACACTAAAAACATGTTCTAACTTAGAGCACACCAGTCAAAATAATCAAGGGTCAGCTAAACTGTCATAATCAGGTGATGCCGAGGCCATAACCCTCAGTCTAGGGATCTAGAAATTCCTCTGTATTCACCCAACACCAAATCTTTCCTTTCTTTGTTTTTAGGCTCTCATTCAACAAAACAGTTCTGCTTGCAGACTCAGCAGTTCTCTGAAATCAGGCTGCAAAAGGCACACTCAAGCCAAAAATGAGCAGTGAGTGGTCACATAACTAGGTTGCAGATGACCCATTTGGCATTCCCACGATCCCCCCCCCCCAGCTGCCATCGCCATATGCTACATCTGCTTCTTCTGCACAAACCAGGCATTCAACAAAGGTTTTCCAACAGGGTATATATAGATACAGATACAGATATAATAAGGTGTTGGGACAGAATCTATTTTAGACCAGAATTATATCTCTGGCTGGCTTCCAGAGTGTGTTTTTCATAGTACCTATCTATAAAATACACAGATATGGCCAACAGGTAGGCTGCAAGCTGCACAATTCTCAGATGTGCCATCCTAAGACAATCAATAACAAGATTACGGAAACCAAAGAATGCTCGGATAGCTCAATTTTGGATAGGTTGTTGTTGCTGTTATTGTCTTTTACCCACTGATGAACCTATTCAGAAATTGGCCTTAAAACCATACATATAACCTTCTTGGCCGTTTTGTAAAAAGTGAGCTGGATTTTGACCAACCTCAACT
This sequence comes from Anolis carolinensis, assembly GCF_035594765.1. Classification (NCBI taxonomy): domain Eukaryota; kingdom Metazoa; phylum Chordata; class Lepidosauria; order Squamata; family Anolidae; genus Anolis; species Anolis carolinensis. The sequence goes on from NC_085846.1 coordinate 73,330,627, forward strand.
TTTGCTAGACACCATAACAAATATATGACTGCAACAACAGGAAAATTATGAGCCATTTTTTTTTTGCTTCACATGCTACTACAATGGCATAAAAAGACCAGAGACCTTCCCATAATTAGGAAGCCATTTTCATCTTGTGTAATAACAATGACAATGTTCCAAACACTTTCAGGAGAGCAATAAAATATTTACAAACTCTCCACCTCCATATTATTACACAATAGAAGATCATTGTTCAGCTTGTTGGAAATTGTAAAGAGGAAACCATACAATTAAATAAAATAAAGTATTTGTTTCCATGTTGGTAATATTTAACAGTGGCACAATTACTGCCTGCCCTTTCCCTCTATTAGCTAGAATTACAGCCATATTTTCAAAGTGATCCTCTGTACAAGTACGACAATAGGTAATGAAGAGGATTACACTCTGTCTTCCTTGGTTTTATTTCTTTTAATGGCTCCCCTAATTCAGCTGTACTTATTTTCTCTATTAGAAGAATTGTGCCTTTGTACATATTAAAAAGGAAACAAAAGTGGAAAACTAAAGGGGATTAGTTCTTCTGACATCTCATTTAAATTATTTCATTTGTTTCTAAATGTTATGCTAAAACCTGAATTCTTATACATGTTAAGCAATCCCTGATGTCCATAACAAATTGTGTGTTCTACTGGTTGAATATATTGTGGAACAAATATTTCAGAATCTACACACCATGTTCCATCTAATTCACATATCTAAAGTCAATTTTCATTTACGTCATAAGAATGAGAAATCTCCAGACAGCTGTATTATGAAGATGAACATTTGTGAAGACAGTAAATAACATAATGGAATTAAATTGCAAATGTCTGTTATTTTATGCTGATTTTGGCTATTTTTCGATCATATGCAACCTTAATTCAAAGGAATATATTTTAAATGCAGCTTAAACTTGTTGTTTTTTTTTTAATAGAGGTACATTAGGGAAAGTAGTGAAGAGGTAGACTGATAAATAGCCACCATTATTACTTTTAAGAGTTGATTAAAGATGAAGTCCACCCTCAGGGTAAATATAGCAAAGATGCATATTTTGCAACAATGCTAATTGGGGTGCGGGAGGAGACCATTGTTGCTGAATAATTTTTAAAGTACGAATTTTGAGTTGCTAAATTTATATAGAATTTTAAGTCACCCATCTATATCAAAATTATTCCTGGTTTTTTTTTGTTGTCGTTGTTAGGGTAAAAAATAACTTTTCAAAACAATAAAAACATTTCATAGAACATTATGACTGGCTATGTTTTCAAATATAAATAATAAAATAGCTTCTTATTCAAATAGCTCCAGGCAGTTATTAAATACATGAAACAAACAACATTGCATGTGACATGAGGAGTGCTCATCACTGCTTCTTCAAAGTATTTCATAATTGGAGTGTAATGGGCTTATTACTTAACTACTAATAATATACCACTATGCTACATGTATGAGTGGTAATACACAGGCAAACTTCAATTGCCACTTCTCAAAATGGAAGTCATGTGCTTCTGTCCCTTGTATTAGCAACAAATGATGTTCAAAATGTTTGGATGTTCTGATGTCTCTTTCTAAAAATCATCACTACTTCACATTATAGCATTTGGATAAGATTTCTGAAAAATCAGTATGCAAAAAGCTTGTATGCAAAAAAAGGGGCATTAGGGAAAACTTTCTGCTTAGCGACCACCATACATTCAATGGGAAATATAATTTTTTCTTGTAATGCTCACATATTAATATTTATTAGAATTGTATCAAGAGGAGAAAAGTTATTTCAAAAACTATTAGTGTGGCTGGAACTACATTACATAATTCCTTTTAATTGCTATGTTGTTGCTTATTCGTTCAGTTGCTTCCGACTCTTCGTAACTTCATGGACCAGCCCACACCAGAGTTCCCTGTTGGCCGTCACCACTCCCAGCTCTTTCAAGGTCAAGCCAGTCACTTTAAGGATACCATCCATCCATCTTGCCCTTGGTTGGTCCCTCTTATAGTTCACATATACCTGATACCTGTGAAATGTAACATTTTTCTAATCTAGGGGCTGAAGAATATTGTATCTGGTGGCTACCAACTCACCATGAAGCCTTTTCTCCACTCTGTTGTACAAATGACAAAGTGGATTGATTAGTACAAGAGTGGTACACAAGATATCAAGCAAACATAAAGTAAAGTGTTTCTTAGTAAACTGATTGTATCTGTGAGCCTGTCAGAAAAATCTGATACCATTTTAACTGTCATGTTTCCTTCCTATTAAATTCTGGGATTTATCATTTGGTAAGGTATTTGTGATTGTCTGCTAGGTAGCTCTAATTATGTCTTGTAGTGGGAATATGCAAGAACGTTCCTCGACAATTTGCAGATTCTATAATTTCATAGGGTGGAGCCATGACACTTAAAGTGATAGCAAACACTTAAGGGACCTAAATCCTGTTGTTAGTCCTGATCAAAACAGACCACTGAATTAATGTGATATACATGCAAAATTGATTGAACAAGTCTACTCTAAGGTACAACTAACCAACCAGATGTATGTCATACTGAATGGATGAGAAAAAATATATGTAGAGACTTCCAAATCATTTATGAAAAGTGTTTGGAAATTATCACTAATGGAAAGTGATTCACATGTTTATTAATGTGAACTATGCACAGAACATTTTCCTCACCACTTTTCAAACAGCTGCTCTGTTTCTGAGAACAACTGAAAATGCTGATTTTGACCTATAATGCCCTAAATAGCTTGGGAACAAGGAAACTGAATGAATCTCTTTTGCTGCATGAATCTCTGCCCAGATATTAAAATTCGTTTCTGAGGTCTTGCTCCAACTTTCTCTGCTTTCTGAAGAAAGGTTGCTGGTGACAAAAGATACAATTACTTGGCTGTACGATCTCAGTTGTAAAATTTAATTTTGCAAGGAAGGTCACCTGGTATTATCTCAAATTTCTGTTATTCACCAAGCGAAAACCAAGGCATGCAAGGTATTTTAATGTGTATAGTATTATGGTGTTTTTTTAAATTCTGCTCTGTCCTGAGTGTGTTTTTATATTGCTATTTTTGTTCAGTATTGTTTTGATTTTTTGTTAGTAACTCTGACAGCAGCAGCTGAAGTGTAGCAAACAAGTATCTTGAACAACAATATTCGTTCTGCAATATGAATATGGATGATTTCCTTCCATGACAGAAAAAAATATTCATTTGTTTGCTCTTCGATGCTCATGCTTTTGGAAGCAGGGCAGGCAATGAGGAAAGAATGTGTTAAGCTTCTTTTTCAAAGGGAAGTATATCTTATTAAATGTGTATAGAATGGCAGGCATGGCCTTTTAACATCTTTTCCCCAATATTACCTGAAAAGAAGTGTTTGGTACAGCAGTATGTAGGTTTCACTGTTCTTGATTCCAAATATGCTTCCCCTTCACACTGTGGCTCTTCCATGGTAGCAAGCCTATATACTCCTATGATGCATGATGCTGTCTATGCTAATGGTAAAGGGGGTGACACTGGTAGAAGATCTCTCAAGGGGTTGCACGTTAGCTAATTCTTGTTAGTACTGCACATAAGAAGGTACTGATAAACCACTTCTGAAAGTCTTCCACCCTGTAACCCTATGCTGAGGTAATGCAAAAATGCCTTTGAGGTCTTTCATTCATAGGACTGGAATAAGTCTAAGCCAACTTGATGACAATGAACAATAAACACACATTTATTGTTGAAGAGTCATGGAAACAGTTTAATCTTCCCCTGAAAAGGTTGTAAGACTTGTAACTCACCATCTCAAGGAAAAGGTTCTGCATCATTGCTAGCATTCCCATCTACAAGATTCCCTCCCCATAGGTGTTCAGGAAAGGAACTATATATTGTAAGGAAACTTATGAAACTGGATGTGTTCTAAATTTCCATCCATCTGTACCCTCATAGTTTATGAGCATACTCTCCTGCAAAGTGACATCATCCACTTTCAATGCAACTGGAAACTTCTCATCACAAACATGCCCTGATATAGCCTGCAAGTTGCACAATTTAGAAATCTTTGCAAGTGTAAAAGAAATGGTTGTAGAAATGGAAGGAGAAAAAGCAAATGTGATGTGCCTGACCTCATTCTTTTCTAGCTTTGCTGACTATGTACATCTGCCACAGATAGACTAATCCATTAGTCAAAAGACCACAGAATAAGCAACTCTTCACCCCTGGTCTTGGCGAACTGTATATTACAGTAATTTATATTTTTCATTACTAATTGGATAGATGTGATGGAACACCAAAACATTACTCTCTTCAGAGTCAGCAATACAGCTGATTTTATCTGAGTACAAAGTGAGGAACTCCATAGGAGAAGTATTTCCCAGTGTAACTCATCAAATTGCACACATGTGTACATAAATACTACTGAGTCAATCATGTTTTCTTTTATTTTTGAATCTTTCTTCCTGAGAGCATATATGCAGGAACAAAAGAAAGCAGGCATGGGAAAGGCAGCACCAAATATTTTGAGCTAAAGTCCACTTTTTCAAGGTTGAACCTACCTCACCAATAGTGAGGAAGGTAATTTCCTTGAAGTATTTTCACATTCCTTAGTTTTCAGTTTGAAGAAAAAGCTTGCATGCATGGAACAGGTCCTAGAACACTGGCGTTACTTGAAGGATAATCCCCCAGTCTACAGCCATGGAAGTGCTTATTGAATAAAGAAATAAAATACAAAAATAGAATGGGATGTCCAAAAGAGGGGTTACTATCCTTTAAAAAAGAAAACATATGTAAATCTGGTATGGGTGATCTTTTATTGTTAAGATATTTTGGACTATGACTCTCACAATGATTTACTTGGACAATGCTTATCTAGGGACTTTGGAAAATGGAATACAGAACATCTGGATGGATAAAGGTTCATCAGTATTGACATAAAACTTTGGTATTTCTGTCACATAGCATTGCATTTCCTGGAATACAGTAAACTTGGAAAGGGGAATTTCCATCATATCTGCAAGATTCTCAATTATCTGCAAGCCATAGTTCACATCTCTTTTCCCTATCACAATTAACCACAAATATCTCCTTTCTCTCCTCCATCGGCATTGCTCCTCTTTAAAAGTTTTGTGCGAAGGTGGGGAGAACTGCTGAGCCACAGGATATATTATGGTAATACCCTTCACTTAACTTTCTTTTATGTAGAGCAGCAACTTTCAAAGTTTCATGTTTCATCCATGAAAAAAAACATTTTTGGGGAGTGTGATGAAGAAACTAAGGCTCCAGATGGAGACATATGCAGCTGCTATTTGCTGTTTGGCCTGGGTAGGCCATGGGTGCTTTCAGATTCTCAAACATTTACATTAATAATAAGCAAACAGCTCAGGGCCTAATGGACGTATCCAGCAGTGCCGTTACGGTTGAGTGACCAGATGCAGAAAACATGCTCAGGGAGAGCAGAACTGAAAAGGATAATGAAAGAATAGAAATACAAGTGTCTCCAAGAGTTCAGAAGATACTCATTAAACGTGTACCTCTTCTTCGTTCCTTCATGCTTCCCTCCCTTGCTCCCAAATAAAACACACAATAATTATTAAATATTAATGAGTCTTGCATTATAAACAACCCAAACTCTACACATCTGTGAATATGAGAATCAATAAACAGTAGCTACAAATGTAATCCTAATAGACGGCTCCAGTTTTGTCTCAAATATGTAGATTTTCCATTACCTTAGAAAACTGTACCAGCTAGAGCAAATATTTATCAGTCAAATTGGGCAAAGGTTCAGTTTCCACTAGGGACAGCTTTGAGAATGACTGAATTTTATCAGACATTTTTGTCTTGTTTTGTAGTCAGCGAATATAAACTTATGCTCACTTACTAGGTGGTTATGACCAAAGTGGTAAATATTTCAACTTCCAAGAAGCCAAAACTAAACAGTTAGGCACTGCAATCTCTACAAAGGATGAAATATGTATATATTTGTAATGCTCCCACCCCAGTTTTAGTGTAACTGAACGGTACATTTGAAACTAATGGAGAAAAAGAAAGTTAGGGAATAACCTTGTATAGACTTCAATCCAGGTCAGCAGATATCCATTTATCCTCTTTGACAGGACTCCACTTTGTCTATGCCAGAGTAAAAATGGATACAAATGGGGCAGTAGAAATGGAACCCCCTCTCCCACTCTCCTCAAAAAACAGATCCAGGATATTTCAAACTTTCTAGACAATCTTTCTTGGACCTCTGACTAGCAGTACTCGAAACAAAATTTTGAAAGGGAAATTGGCAACTGAATTAGGACAAAAATTCCAGACAGTTAGCAGTGATTTGAAGAAACAATTATTTCTTTGCACACTGCACATACTGCATATAACTAAAGCACCTGTTGACTTTATTGCAACACTTTACTAATCCTGTACCAATATCAATGAACTATATCAAGTTTAATCCATGTATACCTGCTTGCTTCATCTTATATTTAAAACTTATCTTCCATCTTTGTTCTTTTAACTACACTTTACAACTATTTTTGAAAATGTTTTCTCTTTCTTCGTGTTCCTCTTTTCTCAGACATCTGTTTGTAAAGAAATCTGTCCACAAAGGCTTTACTCCAATGAAGTAGACTTAAGTCCACACAAGCTTGTACTGGAAATGTATTCCTCTACATCTCAAAGATGCTACAATCTATCGTTTTGGTTATATCCCATCTTTTTCCAGAATGAGATTCAAGGCAGCCATATTTAAAGACAAAAAATAGATCCCATGCTCAAAGGATCAACACTTTTTATTGCTTTACATCATTTTATGATGTAATGCATGGTGTCTGTAATCCTACAGGTTACCCCTAACTATAGTAGACAAATTCAATCCATTTTGATTGGTGTGCCAACACAAAAGTAACTCCCTTTGATTGAACTGCTCTGCTCTAACTGGGACTAACAATAGGATTGTTAGCTAAGATGATTACAATTCTAGTGAGTAGGGTGATCTGCCATATGGGCTTGTTTAGTCACAGATCAGACAAAAAAAAAACCCAACCCTAACACATTTGTTTTCCCTGACCATGACCTGAGGTGAGGTGGGAATAGAAGAACCACTAGAGTTGTAACTACCATTGATGCTATCACATCTGGCACTGTTTGGTAGATCGGTTCATGGTGCCCAGTATTTCTGGTCTTCATGAAATTTGGGACATGAGATATTCCCAAAGATTTTTTCAGATTCTTAGAATCCTGAAAGATTTCGGCACTAATCTCTCAAAACATTTTTATGAGATCTTGAAAGGCCACATATAGGCATGTCAAGAAATGAGTTACCCATTTGCACACTTTGTTTTGTAGATTTCATGGGGGTAGGCATTTATCCTTAACTTTTAAGTGATCAGCCACATCTAAAAGCTACTGAAACTAAGGGAAGAAAAGGAGATTGCCATATAACATTTTCCCACCAGGTTTATAGAACAGAGGCAATCGTAATATCTGCTCCTGCGGAATTCTGGGAAGTTTAGTGAAGCCAAGGACCTCTCTAGCTGAAAATTCCAAAGACTCTGTCCTGAACTACATTTCCCAAAATTAGGAAGGAGCAACTCCGACAATTGCCTCCATTCTATAACACTGATGGGGAAACGTCCTTAAACTTTTTTGGGGAAATAAAATGTCAAAAGCTCATCATACCTACAAAGTGAAAACTGTATAGGTCTTTCCTGTGGATGTCTGGTGGTATCTGTCACATGAAGTGGTGAATCTTCTCTGGCTTTCAGTTCAATCTTTAAAGGACCTCTTCAAGATGCTGAATCATTTCTGAAACAGGGTTCTGCACCCTGGATGAATGGATAAAGTTCAATCTAAATCCCAGGGCAGAATCATCAATCCAATTGGATGGAATCCACCAGCTGTCACTTGTATTTGCCAATGGCAAACTACATTATCAAACCAAAGGTGAAAAAGATGAGTTTGAGAGTATTTCAAACCTTTTCTATTTGACTCATCACAGTAGGCAACAAGAAAGAGGTTTGAGTGAAAATCAATTAGCTTTGGAATCACATCTTGACAAATAATTCTTCTAAAAATATTTAATCGGAAATTATCTCCTTGCACACTGCTTTACTATATGTCTGTCTTGAAGAGTGGGAGTGACAAAATGTAGATGTTATCTGCAAGTTTAAAGAAAAATTCTGAAACAAAGAAGCATAGAAATGTTCACATTCCAACATGGGGATGGCAACTTTCTGAAAAGGAACTGTTGCAGGTGTTCACATTTATATGGTTTTGTTCTTCTTTATACAGTGCCTTAGGCAAACACTGACACAGGGCTTCATGCTTTTTTATGAAAGAGAAAAGGTATGGGAAGGACTGGCTGATTGCCTTTTAAGGTTCATCTTGAGTGTTGTTTCCAACTAAATGGATTTCTGGGGAAGATGGAATGCAAGTCGATATGAATGTCACTACATCCTTTTGTTGCAAAAAGGTATCATGGTTTTACACTTATTGGATGTCATTAGTACATCTTGCCCAGACCTTTGGTGTTTTTTGCTTGGCAATATTACTACAATGCGGAATTAGGAATGTGTGTTATGGTCAACACAGCTACCTTTTCATTTATATTTTACCATTGGATATATTGGCTAGAAAGTTCTGGGAACTGTAATCCAAAAAAGTTAACTCTCTGTTATAGTGGATTAGATGTGAAAGATAGGCCTCTGACTGCTGACTGCTCAGAGGGAAAGAACCTTTCATACACATATTTAAACCTTCATACAATGCACTTTTTAAAAAGCTATATTTGTTTTACATTTTGTAAGTTGTCTTGAATTTAGAACTGTGGAAAAAACAGAAGAAAAATAAATGGAATAACAAGTAGCAACTAAAACTACATTCACAACTGCCATCACACAAATAAGAAGCAGGGCAATTTTCTAGAAGTTCTTCTGTTTATATAGCCAACACCATTACAGACAAATTTTCAGTCCACCTATTACTATCTAATCTGACTGGCAAGTGGCCATCCATGTTTCTTTGCTAAGGACTTACTTATCAGCTGCTTCCTGTTTCAATTAGAGCTGCTGAGGACATTCTGCATGCAAAGCACGTGCTGTCTCCCTGAGCTATGGTATTTCTACAACATGGCAGGCTGAAAATGTTTTGCTACCAGAGTTGAAAAACAAAAGCTGCCCCTTCCCTCCTTATATATCAAAGTGAAGTGGCAGAAGATTCCTACATGCACAGTTGTAAGTTCAGTAATACTTGTGTTCATAAATGTGGTACACAACTTGCTCTGGGCAGGGATGCAGGAGTAGGTGCACAGCTTGAGAGTAAATCTGGAACCATCTCAGTTACTACAGCCAAAGTGGTCTCCATAGCGCAGATCTTTGAGTGGTCCACCACCCACACATTGTTTTCCTCATAGGTAACCTGGACCCAGTAGTTAGTTCATTAATAACATATTACCATACCAAAAGTAGTTCATTCATTTGTAACAGATTACCACACTGCATACAAAACTATATGAGGTAGCCCTTGAAGATGATAAAGAGGCCACAGTCAACACATAGCAGTGTGATTACTGGCAGGAACACCTTATAGAAACAATATTAATCCTCTGTAACCCACCTCGAGCCACGAGGAGAGGCAGGCAAGAAATAAAATTATTATTATTATTAGATTAGATTTAAAAGAAATTGCACTGGCTCAAATGTATTCAATATGGCATTTAAAACTCTAAATGGTTTGGGACCCCAAGCATCTACTTCACTGCCTAGTAAAAAACCTGGCCCTACTCTCCATTTTGATAAAGAATCTATTTGATTTGTGATATACCGGCACTTTCATAGAACATCACCAACGTTTGGAAAGTTACTTCTGAGATTAACTCAATTCATATCTCATTTCAAAGCCCCTAAAGGCAGACATTACTGTTAATACTATTAAACCTTTTTAATTATTCCTTAAAAACGTATTCAATTATTTGCTGCTCTTAGTTCTTATTTTGGGAGGAAAACAACTATGTGAAAATTGTCTTATTTGAGGAAGATTTTTCCTCATAGTGTTTCAAAATACAAATTAAGTAAGTTGCAATTGTTTGTCATTAGATGAAACAGTAATAGAATTAGCAAATAGTTTGTTATTTGCATCATTGTGTCCCTGATATCACAAAAGGTAACATAATTATTCCTGATGTACTATTTCTAAGCTCTGTATATCATCTTGGTTCTTTATATTATGGGGTATTTTCAAAAGCTTCATACACAACTAGGTGTTACACTTGGAGGGTCTTGTTGAACACCTCTGCTTTGGAAGGAAGGGCTTTATGCCCAGCTCTCTCGTCTCTTGTCACCACAACATGCGTTGGATAATCCAGAATGTTGGATAAGCGAGTGTTGGATAAGTGAGACTCTACTGTATTCAATGGCATGGTAAAATTATGTTCCCCTATTTAAAATGGCAGGAGCCCCCGGTGGCCTAGGGGATAAAAGCCTCGTGACTTGAAGGTTGGGTTGCTGACCTGAAAGCTGCCAGGTTCGAATCCCACCCGGGGAGAGTGCGGATGAGCTCCCTCTATCAGCTCCAGCTCCATGCGGGGACATGAGAGAAGCCTCCCAAAAAGGATGGTAAAACATCAAAACATCCGGGCGTCCCCTGGCCAACGTCCTTGCAGACGGCCAATTCTCTCACTCCAGAAGCAACTCCGGTTGCTCCTGACATGAAAAAAAAACAAAAAACCCCACAACATCACAACTCTTCAAATGCTGCCTTTCGGACAGAGGTTGGAAACATCACTGACATTAGATGAACAAAGCTTACCAGATTGCTTTCCCAATGAAAAAATTGAAATTATATGGAATGCTGATTGACAATTCACTTCACTGACAATGAATGAATATTCTAACCATCATTATTTACACAATTCCAAAGCCTGAAATGAGAGTACAGCAGTATTACATCCACGTGCCAAATGGAGAGTTGGAACATGACAAAAATACTAGCCTACAAAATTATTTCCAATGGGCACCATTCACAGAAATGCTGCCGAAGATTCCTTTCAGGCATAACACAGGCTGGACATATTCTCCACATTCCCAGCCTTAGGTGCCAAGGGCATTTTTTCACAAGCATTATTAAAGGATTACAAAGCCTCTACTTCAAATGCAGTGCTTCATTAGGCTCGTTAGGCAACTCATTATCCCAATCTCCAGCAAAACCATGGAAAAACAAATTGGAAGCAGAGTGGATCACATGGCCCACTGTTGCTCATTTAAAAAACCAAAAAGTCAAACCCTAAGTAATACATGGGATCCATTGCCAAAACAATGGTGGCAAAGTCTAGTCGGAATAATATTTAATAGTATCCCAATATATATATTAATTTATTTCTGCAAAGCTTAGATCACATGTTCATCGCCAGAAGATCCTGGATACACTTCATTAGGTTAGAATAAAGAAAATAAGAACTAGGGAAAAATAGCAAGATGTTTTTGAAATAGGGCAAAATAATGAATCATTAGTATGCATTTGTATCCTTTTTATTTTTAAAAACTAACAGGTGAATTTATTCAAGTGGTCAAATCAATACTTTTATCTTCAGATGTCAAAGTAAGAGCCAGGGAAAACTCATGTCTAAAACCATGACATAGTAAAGAGTTTGCCACCTTCTTTTCATTCCAAACTTACTGTAGCTGGCTGTGATACAGACAATCAGGGCTGATGGAGGAGATGGAAGCAGAGATCACTCTTGTAGTTTTTTTAAATGTTTTTTAAAATGTTGAAAATTCCCCAAAAATCCGTGGATGAGTGAAACGTTATGAAACTTGATAGTATAAATCTGTGCTTTTCATTATGTGGTTGTGTGTCAATAGGGAAGGCAAGCCTGTTGGCATGCCTCTCAGCCAAGCAAGGCTGACAGAGGAGGGAGGGGGAGGCAAAGATCGCTCTTGTAGTTTTGGGCTTTTTTTTAAAAAAAGGTGGTTTTTAAAAACTTTGAAAATTCCCAAAAAAATCCATAGATGAGTGAAACAGTATTTATTTATTTATTTATTTATTTTCAAACTTATATGCCGCCACTCCCCTAGGGCTCGGAGCAGCTTACAAGAACCGGCTAAAATCAACAATTTAAAAAACATCTTTAAAACATCTTTTAAAAACATCTTTAAAACATCCTAAAAGCACCTTTTTAAAACATCAACAACAGAACTCAAAGGCCTGCCGAAACAGGTGTGTCTTACATGCCCTGAGGAAGGCCGACAAGTCCTGCAAGGCACGAACTTCAGGTGGCAAGGTGTTCCAAAGAGATGGCGCCACTACTGAAAAGGCTCTGCGTCTGGTTGTTGTTAGACGCAAGGTCTTAAAACTGGGGACTTCCAATAGGTCTTGGTCCTCAGAACGGAGGGATCTCTGGGGTTTGTAGGGAGTGAGGCGGTCCCTCAGGTACATCGGCCCTATACCATGTAAGGCCTTGAAGGTAAGCACCATCATTTTGAAAGTGATCCAGTGCTCAATTGGTAACCAGTGCAGCTGCCGTAAGATTGGTGTTATGTGGCATCTTATTGGGACTCCCGCAAGGAGCCGGGCAGCTGCATTTTGCACCAATTTGAGCTTCCGGATCACCGACACAGGAAGGCCAATGTAAAGGGCGTTACAGTAATCCAGTCTCGAGATGACTGTAGCCTGGATCACCGTAGCCAGGTTGTCCCTAGACAGATAGGGGGCTAGCCGTCTAGCCTGCCGAAGATGAAAAAAAGGCAGTTTTGGTAACGGCGGAGACCTGGGCCTCCATTGTCAATGAAGGGTCCAAGAGGACTCCCAGACTCTTTACCAGTAAAGACGGGTGTAGCACTTCGCCATCCAGGGTTGGCAACTGGATATCCCCACTGCCCGGTCGGCCCAGCCATAGGATCTCTGTCTTTGCTGGATTCACCCTCAACCTACTGGAACGCAACCATCCAATAATGGCCTCGAGGCACCGATGAAAACTGTCAGGTACAGACTCTGGTCAGCCTTCCATCTTTAACACAAGCTGAGTGTCGTCAGCATATTGATAACACTAGAGCCCGAAATCTCAGACCAGCTGAGCAAGTGGTCGCATATAGATGTTAAACAACAGAGGGGAGAGAATGGCCCCCTGAGGAACCCCACAATGTAGAGGGGACCTCTCAGAGACCAGGCCTCCCCTCTCCACTCGCTGTCCATGGTTGTGAAGAAAGGAGGCCAGCCAATTTAAAGCTGTCCCCCTAACTCCAGCAACGGCAAGGCGGTGGGTCAGAAGATTGTGATCGACTGTGTCAAATGCTGCTGTGAGATCCAATAACACAAGCAGCACCGACCCGCCCTGGTCAAGCTGGCATCGGAGATGATCTGTGATGGAAACCAATACAGTCTCTGTCCCATGCCCCGCACGGAAGCCAGACTGGAAAGGATCCAATCCGGCTGTGTCATCTAGGAACTGCTGCAGCTGCACTGCTACTGCCCTCTCAATCATTATGAAACTTGATAGGCAAAGAATGGTAAATGTGTTTTACCATTGTAGCAAGTTTTACCCCAATAGTTTTAAAAATGAGGGAGATAGGAGCCCCTGAAATTTCCCCATTATAGTAATTTAATGGGAAGTGAGAAGCCATATGTCTGCACTAAACTACATTTCCCAGAATGCATTGGGCTGCAGAAGCCAGCCGTGGCATTTAGAGTCAATCTAATTATTATCTATATATATAAATGAGTGATGGCATCACGGCGACCAACAAAACAACAAAACTACAGGCCCCCCAACCTCGAAATTTGACAACACAACCCATCATCCACGCCTCTAGGTTGATACAACAAAAATAAAATAAAAATAAAGTCCTAATTAGAGGGAGAACAATAACTGTTTTTATCCAATTGCTGACAATTAGAGAGCTAATCTCTGCCCACTTGGTCTCCTAGCAACCAACTCAGCCCAGGGGACAGGCAGACTTAGGCCTCGGCCTGTTCCACAGATTATCTAATTTGCACTGGGTTATATGGCAGTGTAGACTCAAGGCCCTTCCACACAGCTATATAATCCATTTATAATCTTATATTATCTGCTTTGCACTGGATTATCTTAACTCCACACTGCCATATAATCCACTTCAGTGTGCATTTTATACAGCTGTGAAGAAGGGGCCTCATATAATCCAGTTCTAAGCAGATAATATAAAATTATAAATATAATATGTAATAATTACTGTGATATAGAATCATAGAATCATAGATAGTAGAGTTGGAAGAGACCTCATGGGCCATCCAGTCTAACCCCCTGCCAAGAAGCAGGAAATCGCATTCAAAGCGATTAATAATAATACAGAACAATATAATCTCTAAAATCAGGACAGTAAATAAAGAGCAACACTCTGAAAGCATAAGCCACAGCAACGCGTGGCTGGGCAAAGCTAGTTATTATATATAAATAAAATCATATAATAATAATCAGTCTAATTATTATTATTATATATAAAATCATGGAATCTGTAAAGAGAACAGTAAGTAATGCAGTAGAGTCTCACTTATCCAACATAAACGGGCTGGCAGAATGTTGGATAAGCGAATATGTTGGATAATAAGGAGGCATTAAGGAAAAGTCTATTAAACATCAAATTAGGTTATGATTTTACAAATGAAGCACCAAAACATCATGTTAGACAACAAATTTGGCAGAAAAAGTAGTTCAATACCCAGTAATGCTATGTAGTAATTACTGTATTTATGAATTTAGCACCAAAATATCACGATATATTGAAAACATTGACTACAAAAATGCATTGGATAATCCAGAACGTTGGATAAGCGAGTGTTGGATAAGTGAGACTCTACTGTAGTATAAATCTATGCTAAGTTGTGTGGCTGTATGTCAATAGGGGAGCCATATTAATTGGACGTCAGGAGAGTTTGGTGGTGCCTTTCTGCCTGGAAGAAGGGGGTCAGTCTAGATGCCCCTTGATGGTGTTGGTATTATGATGTCTGCTCCTGGATTATAAATGGCAGTTCCTAATTGATTCTGTCATAAAAACTTGGTGAAAGTTTATTACACTGCAAAAGCTTTGTCTTTGAGCAAGAGACATTGTTGAGTCTCCAGCAATTTAACACAGTTTCTACCACAAAAACGAAGTTTTTGGAGTAGAACAATGACTTTCAAAGTAAATACCACACAATGAAACAGGAAATAACATTTTCAAACCAGGAACAGATTTTCTTTATTATTAAAAATGTTTTTTTTTTATAAATACTTTGAAAATTCACCAAAATCTTTGGATAAGCCAAACGTTTAGACTCATCATTTTAGATCGCACATCCCTAAATGTTACTGTATTTCTTCACATCACTATTCTCTTTCCATCCTTGTTATATATATGGTTGTATAACTTTTGGGGTTCTTTCTTTTTGCATGAAAATGCATACATATGTATTTTTATGTTAACTATGGTACCCTGTAGATTTTTCTGAAAATATGAATTTCTGAAGGCATCTTTTTCAATAACTGAAGTGTATTTATGTGCCTTAAAGACATATGAATTGTGAATGTATATTTACATGTAATTGCATAACTAATTACATAATGATGTATAATTTGAAAAGGAAAAATCTAAATAAAATGGATCTGCATTCGTTATTTCTTCCTGATGGGAAAGCAAGAAATATGGGCCTACTTTCTTTAATAGTCTTTAATAGTCTCACCTGTCACAAAACGATTACATTCCTGAGAAATTTGAACAGTGCTGATTTATTTTCCATCTATGTCTAGGACCCAACATTTTGTATGGCTTTTTAATCATATCTGTGCATTCATTAAATAGCTTGGGCTTTTATATAATCTGAAGTCTTATTATTGGACTAGGCACACTTACTTCAGAGGGAAATTTGTTTCTATAGTCTTAAGTCTGAATAAGTGGCAAGAACAGGATGAGGTTCATTAAAGTAATTCATTGCGAATATATGTATAAAAAATTGTCTAAGAAAGTGCAAACTTTGTCTCTGATATCTTTGACTTAAAATATGATTGTGTTAATCTTGAAGATTTTAAATCCACACTATCCTGAAACAAAATCAGATTGCTTGAGAAAGGGTCTAGCTGGACAATGCATTTTGTAGGGTCTAGTTATGAAAAAGCTGATTTTCTATTCATAAATATATGTGAGAATCTATTATAGACCAAGCAAACTATGTTCAGATAGGAAGATAAACTGGATTTCTTAACTAAATCCAGTCTTTTCACTACAAGAGCTTTAAAGTGGAAGAGGGAAATTTGGGGGCAAAGTCTCTAGGTAGGTGGGGGTGAATTGAGTTAAAAATCCTGCCTGAAAAGAATTCTTCTAATTCTTCCATTCATTTAATGTATCATCTAGTTTGACTGAAGTATCTAATCTGCAAAAGGGTAACAAAGTGGATAATGACAGAAAATAAAGTCTCTATGCTGTACTAATTTAATTTTACAATGAATGTGGTCATTAAGCTATTTGCTTTATAGCCATCCTATATATTCTGGTTTTCAGTTTTCAGACCTGTAATTTATTCAGATTTATAGGCAAAGGAAATAACTAGTTTAGGGGACTGACATTTAAACTAAGCAAAAATATTAAACAGATGTTTTTAATGCTAGTGGTATTCATAACATTTAATTTATTTATATAGTTGATCTTTGCCAAATCACTTAGAATGCTCTCAATCAAGGCTGTATCCACACTGTAGAGTTACAGCAGTTTGACACCATATTAACTGCCATGGCTCAATACTATGGAATTCTGTGCTTTATAGCTTTATGGGATATTTACTCTTCTTTGTTAGAGAGCTCTGGTGCCACAACTGTAAATCCCAGGATGCCAAAGGATGGAGTCCTGACAGTTAAAGTCATGTCAAATTGGATGGTCTCCAAGTCAATAAAACTAACAATTTAACATGGAGTTTGAATGCCGATTTTGTTACACACCAAGAACATCATAACATAGTCCTCATCTACATGGCCATATAATGCAGTTCAAAATTGATTGTACTGCCAATGAACTGAATTATATGATTCTATACTGACCATACAATGCAATTTCAGACACTATTACCCATATTTACTCTAATCTAGTGTGCAGCGAATGCAATGCGCAGCAGCAAAAAGTGCACTCTTTGAAATTTGGCCAAAAAAGGTGTGCATTACAATTGCTGTCTTCTTAAAATTGCTTCTTTAAAAACCAAAGTGTTAGGACATCAACCAGAGAAAAAAGGCAACCCTTCCCTCAAGGAGCCTCTCCTGTTTATCCTCCCTAAGCTTCCTTAGGTGAATCTATGCTGTAGAATGAATGCAGCTTGAAACCACTTTAATTGCCCTAGCTCAATGCTATGGAATCCTGGGAGTTGTGGTTCTTTGTACTCTTTAGCCTTCTTTGCCAAAGAGGGCTCATGCCTCTCCAAACTAAAAATCCCAGGATTCCATACATTGAAGTGCTATCGAACAGCATACATTCTTGCAGTATCAGTGCATCCTAGGTTATTCCAAAGTCCTTGGGTGGATCTACACTGGAATTATTGCAGTACGACACCACTTTCACTGCTATGGCTCAATGCTATGGAATCAAGGAGGCAGTAGTTTACAAGGTCTTTAGCCTTGTTTGCCAAAGAATGCTGGCGCCTCATCAAACTACAACTCCCAGGATCACATAGTACTGAGCCATTGCAATTACAAAGGCTGTCAAACTGCATTAATTCTGCAGTGTAGATGCACCCTAGGAGGGCTATGCTGGGGTTTGAGACTTTCATTCCCAAATCTACTTAGAGCTGCAAAAGGGAAAAAGAGGCAAATCTCATGAAAAACTCCCCTGACTTACTGGAAGTAATTATGGTGACTAAATACTCCAAAGGCAAAAACTCATCAAAATAGGATTTAGAGTCTGTGCCTGCTTTCAATTCTGCGGCTACCTCCTGCAGGATTCTGGGGCTTGTAGTTTAGAGAGGGGCTTTCACCATTCTCAGCCAGAGAAGTTCTGGGGCTCACTCATTCTGCAGGAGGTTTAAAATGGGATGAAGTATAGTGTGACGAGGTAAATCCTATCTTATCTTGGAAACTAAGCAGGGTCAGTGCTAATTGGTATTTGAAAGGGAGACCAGTTGGAGTAGGTTATATCTCAAGGGAAGTTGGAAAAAATCACTTTGAAAGGCTGGGCTCAGCAACAACTGCTGCCTCCCCCCCCCCTTTATTTATTTATTTATTTATTTACAACATTTATATCCCGCTCTTCTCACCCGAAGGGACTCAGGGCGGCGTACAAATTGGCAACAATTCAATGCCTACACATAATTAAAACAGCAATGAAAATCCAATAAAACAATTAAAACAATATAAAAATATAAAACATATGATTAAAATCCATTCCTCCAAAATCCTCATGCTGTAGCCGTAAATCAGTCCGGGGTCGTCTTTACCATTTAATCTTCGAAAGCCTGGGCACAAACCATGTTTTCAGGGCTTTTCTAAAACTCAGAAGGGTTGGGGCGTGCCGTAATTCTCTGGGGAGGGTGTTCCACAGCCAGGGAGCCACCACCGAGAAGGCCCTGTCTCTCGTCCCCACCAGCCGTGCCTGTGAGGCAGGAGGGACCGAGAGCAGGGCCTCACCAGATGACCTTAGGGATCTTCCTGGCTCATAGGAGGAGATACGTTCGGACAAGTAGATTGGGCCAGAACCGTTTAGGGCTTTATAGGTCAAGACCAGCACTTTGAATTGGGCTCGGTAGCATATCGGCTTAACAAGGGGGTGGTACGCTCCCTGTAAGCTGCCCCAGTTATTAATCTGGCTGCCGCCCGTTGTACTAGTTGGAGCTTCCGGGCCGTCTTCAAAGGCAACCCCACGTAGAGGGCGTTGCAGTAGTCCAAACGAGCTGTAACCAGAGCGTGGACCACCGTGGCCAAGTCAGACCTCCCAAGGAACGGGCGCAGCTGGCGCACAAGTCTTAGTTGTGCGAAGGCTCCCCTGGCCACCACCGAGGCCTGGGGCTCCAGGCTCAGCGATGAGTCCAGGAGAACCCCCAGACTGCGAACCTGTGTCTTCAGGGGGAGTGCGACCCCGTCCAACACAGGCTGTAACCCTATTCCCTGTTCGGCCCTACGACTGACCAGGAGGACCTCTGTCTTGTCTGGATTCAGTTTCAATTTGTTCGCCCTCATCCAGTCCGACACAGTGGCCAAACACCGGTTCAGGACCTGAACAGCCTCCTTAGTGACAGGTGGGAAGGAGTGACAGAGCTGGACATCATCTGCGTACAGATGACACCGGGCCCCGCAACTCCGGATGATCTCTCCCAGTGGCTTCATGTAGATGTTGAACAACGTGGGGGACAGGACTGAACCCTGCAGGACCCCACAAGTCAATGGTTGTGGGGCCGAGCAGGTGTCCCCCAATGACACCATCTGGGAACGACCCTCCAGGAAGGACCGGATCCACTGCAAAACGGTGCCTCTGAGCCCCATCCAACGAGGCGCCCCAGAAGGATACCGTGATTGACGGTATCGAAGGCCGCTGAGAGGTCCAGCAGAACCAGCAGGGACACACTCCCCCTGTCCAGTTCCCGGCGTAGATCATCCACTAAGGCGACCAAGGCTGTCTCGGTACCATGCCCCGGCCTGAAGCCAGACTGTGCCGGATCCAGAAAATCGGTATCTACCAAGAATGCCTGGAGTTGTGCGGCCACTACACGTTCCACGACCTTGCCCAAAAAGGGGAGATTGGAAATAGGCCGAAAGTTCTCCAATTGAGTGGGGTCCAGTGATGGCTTCTTCAACAGCGGTTTGATCACAGCCAATTTCAGGCTCGCTGGAAATATGCCTTCCCGAAGGGAGGCATTCACCACCACCTTCTCCCACTCGGCCAATCCCCCTCTGGCTTCTCTCACCAGCCAGGATGGGCAGGGGTCTAGGATGCATGTGGTAGCCCTCACCTCTCCAAGCACCTTGTCCACGTCCTCAGACTGAACCAATTGAAATGAATCCATCAAAATAGGACAAGCAGGTGCTCGTGTTACATCCTCGGAGACTGCCGTTAATATGGTGTCAAAGCCAGAACGGATCAAAGTGACTTTGTCCGCAAAGAACCGAGCAAATGCTTCACAGCGGGCTGCCAAGTTGTCAGGGATCCCATCTTGAGGGACGGGATATAACAAACCTCTGACAACTCGGAACAGTTCCGCCGGATGGTTCTTTGCCGACGCAATATTAGCTGCAAAGAAAACGTTCTTTGCAGCATCTATTGCCGCGGCATATGCCCTAAGATAGGAACACAGCCGTGTTCGGTTTGGCCCGCTCGGCTCTGAACGCCACACGCCCTCTAGTTCCCTCTTCTTTCGCTTCATCGCTGCCAACTCCTCAGTAAACCAAGGAGATGGTTTAGCTCGGGTACTCGAGAGGGGACATTCTGGAGCGATCGTGTCTATTGCCCTAGCCGCCTCCTTGTTCCAGAGGGTGACCAGAACAACAGAATCACCAGCCGAGGTGGCGGGGAATTCCCCAAGAGCCGTCAGGAATCCATCCGGATCCATAAGCCTCCTGGGGCGGACCATTTTAGGTCCTCCACTCGTGCGGAGGTTGGGGGGTGCAGTGAGTCTAAACCTGATCAGGTGATGGTCGGTCCATGGCAACGGAGCGATGGTGAGCTCCTCCACACCGCCACCTTCCTCCCATCCCTGGCAGAAAACCAAGTCAAGTGTGTGCCCCACTCTGTGGGTAGGGCCAGATACTAATTGGGACAGCCCCATGGTTGCCATGGCGGCCATGAAGTCCTGAGCCGCACCGGAGGGAGTGGCCTCGGCATGGACATTGAAGTCCCCCAGCACAATGAGCCGTTGGGACTCCAAAGCCAGGCCCGAGACCACCCCGGCTAGCTCAGGCAGGGAGACTGTAGTGCAGCGGGGTGGTCGGTACACTAGCAGAATCCCTAAACTGTCCCGACTCCCTACCCTCAGATGAGCACACTCCAACAAGGTAGACTGTGGGATGGGGCACCTGGTCAGAGGGATGGACTCCTTATAGACCACTGCAACCCCTCCTCCCCTCCCTCCAGATCTTGCAGACCGTGCTGCACGATATATCCTGGTGGACAAAGCTGGGTGAGGTTAACTCCCCCAGCCTCGTCCAACCAGGTCTCTGTTATGCATGCCAGGTCTGCCCGCTCATCCAGAATGAGGTCCTGGATGATTGCAGCTTTACCATTGACAGACCTGGCGTTCAGCAGCACCACCTTCAAATCGGAGGGTCCGCCAACCTGGGCACTCAACTTTACTATGTCAGGAGGCCGTTTTAGATCTACAAGCACTCTATTTTTCACCCTAGGCTGAATTAAGTTATGCCTCCCTTTCCCATATCTCCCCCTCCCCTGGATAACTTCGATGGGCCCTCCCCCAGCTGCTAAATGCACACCCTCTCCCTACATGGTCTACCATAGTGGTAGACTCACTTTCACACACAAGGATCATATTACCCCTGCTTCCCACTCCTACCTCCTTTGAGGGTTATATTGATGTTCTGATTGGAAGCGTATACTAAGCGTAAGGAGTTAGGATGTTAATTTCTTTACCCCAACCCCTATAAAAGTGCTCCAGTGCTTCAGTGTTGTTTGTGTTGTTATCTGTGGATGGTAATTGCACTGGCCCAATAGCCTCTAACCACTGCCCTCCTTCCCACCCTCCTATTAGCCTCCCTGACCCTTAATTAATACCCTAGCTACTAATACACCTTGATCACTACAGATGTTGACTGTGGTTATAACAACCTCAGTGTCAAAGTGCTATAGTGCTTAATTCAAGTCCAAAGGAGGGTCCAGCAATAGGTATTTGATGTTATCACAATAAATATTTGATGTAATATAGGTGGTAAGCAGTTTAGTTCATAAAGTGCAGTGCAGCAGTTCAGTTCTACTGGAAAGTGCTTATTGGTGCCCCTTCTACACTTAAAAGTGCTTTAATGACGACAACACTGTCCCCCCAAAGTGTTTGACAGACTTCTGGTTTTTAAAGTGTTCAGCAGGCAGCAGCTCAATAGGACAGAAGCTATACAAAGTTCTTTCCCCTCTGTTCTTATTCATTCCAAGGTGAAGTGAGGGAGGGAGTGAGGCTGCAGAGCTATAGCCAAAGGCAGGATGGTCCCTTAAAGTAAGCTCCACTGCCCTCTTCCTCCAAGGTGTTTCTGGAGTTTGCCAAGTTCCTCTCCGTTCTTATCCACTCACCGGCATGGAGTGTGGGAGGGAGGCTGCAGAGCTGTAGCCAAAGGCAGGATGGTCCCTTAAAGTAAGCTCCACTGCCCTCTTCCTCCAAGGTGTTTCTGGAGTTTGCCAAGTTCCCCTCCGTTCTTATCAACTCACCGGCGTGGAGTGTGGGAGGGAGGCTGCAGAGCTATAGCCAAAGGCAGGATGGTCCCTTAAAGTAAGCTCCACTGCCCTCTTCCTCCAAGGTGTTTCTGGAGTTTGCCAAGTTCCCCTCCGTTCCTCCTGCCCTCCAGGACTGGGCTTCTTCCCTGCCTCCCAAGCCCTCCCTTTGGTTTCATAGGCCCACTGACAAAGCCTTCAGTAGCATCTCACCTTGGGGAATGGAGGCAGAAAATGTTTAAAAGCCATCAACTTATTTAGCCATGTATTTTCTTTCTTTTCCCTATGGCTTCTCTATGCTTTCAAGTCCTGGCTTTTTTGAAGCAACTTCCCCTTTTCATTTGGCTCAGAACTTAAATTACCACAATACTCAAAAATAATATGCACCCTAATTTTGGCAATGTGTTTTAGCAAAAAAAAAAAAAAAAAAGCACGTTAGACTCAAGTAAAATCGGTATATGGCAGTGCAGATGACACTTCAGCTCCCATGGATTTCAAAATGTCATCATTAAATTTGAATCCAAATTCAAAATATACGGGCATTAATGAAATAAATGTGTTCCTTGGCATTACCTTTTAAAGAAAAGAATTGGGATAGATTCCTACCCCACAAAAAAGGAAGAGAACTCTGGCATGTTTCACCAAAGTTTTCATTCAAAACTGACAATACTGACATGTGACATGAAACAACTAGGTTCTTACAGACCACAAGAACATTTTTAAAAGCAACCATGGACAATTTTTTTTCTTTCACTACCATTCACCTTTCTTATGATTTCCATTTTAGTGGCCAAACTAATAGTGGAGGCAACCAGTGGGTCAGGCTAATCCACTTTCCCTATTTATTTCTATTTTGCTGTCAACTGATGCTCAGAAAAGGTATCCTAGAGCCGTGGTTCTAGGGGTCCCCAGATGTTTTTGGCCTTCAACTACCAAAAATTCTAACAGCTGGTAAACTGGGTGGGATTTCTGGGAGTTGTAGGCAGAAACATCTGGGGACCCCAGGTTGAGAAACACTGTCCGAGAGGCAGCTGCTGTTACTGTCCCTGATAATTAGAGCAGAAGTACAGCATGTCCCCCCTCCCTTATTGCTGCAGGATCAATACTCTGAGTTTCATTTCCCCATATTCAACAAAGATGAGACTTCTAGGAATTTTTGGGGTCCTCCAGACCATTCTACAGAAATTTGCTTTAGAGTCACTTGGAGGACCTAGAAAATTACTAGAGAATATACCCCTCTAAGAGTATTTAAGGTCCTCCAGGGTGACCCTAAAGTAACTTCAGGCAGCAGTCATTCATTTTAAAAGGATTTATTATTATCCACAGGTTTCTGTTTCCACAGTAAGTTCAGGAACATATTACTGCTCTAAGTCCCCTGCAAGGGCGGGATAGAAATAAATAAATAAATAAAGTATCACCAGTAGATACTGGGATAATAGTGTATCCCATTCTTTTCCAGCTCAAGCTTTACTGCACTTACTGCAGACATGATGCTGCAACCCTGACATTGCATGTCTGTGTTTCTTTAGTTATTCACCAACCTCATAATGATGTTCAAAACAAATGAAAGAAGTCCAGTTATACAGAGAAGGAGGAAAAAAGGAGAGCCTGTGTGGTCAGAAAAATACTTTGTAAAAAACAGCTTCTTTAACAGAATCCTTGTATATCTGTAATTTCACATTGGGGATCTGAAACAAAACCATGGGAAAGATCGTATCAGGTGTTGGTAATTCTCTATCTGGAGAGAGAAAAATGGGTCTAGGAAAGTATTCTGGGGAAAATCTAGACACAGTACATTTGTAAATCAATTCTGTGAATTGGGCTATAATCAATTCAGCTGAACCAATTAATTAGACCAGTACATGTAGTGTACCAAAAACAATACCTATTAACAAAAAGCACAACAGGTTTTTCTTCCTTCGTTTTACTTTGGATGAAATGACTGTCCAATATTTCTTTGCAGCTATGAATATTTGAAAACATTCAGACTTTAGGAATCTGGTGGCTACCAGATGGGTTGAACCACAAATCAAATCATTGGTATCAACACTGGACTTGAAATGAGCATTTTTAATTTTAAAAAATAACCTGATGAAGTCAGATAGATGCCTTGAATTTGAAACTGAAAATCCAAGCACGATGTGCTTATGGATCACATAACATTTGATGAGCATGTAACATCATTTATTAAGGAACGAAGTATTTGTGACATATAAGAAATGCAGAAAACACTGCATCCAAAAGACTCCCTATCATTTAGCTGAAAACCCTTTGAGAGCATTTGCAGTATCAAAAGTATACAACAATGAAAACACTTCCAGCAACATTTTTCTTATTTACTTGGTTACCACTGAGTTCATGATGACTTGTTTTCTTATAGTTATATTGGTGCTGTTTGACAGATTACTCTGACAAGGTTACCCTTAAATTGATAAAAGGTTTGATGGTGTCGATCCATTTGTCAGAAATGTCTGGCATTGTGCGGTAATGGACTCCGCAGTATGAGTGTCACTAGCACTCCAGATGGCTATTTTCTATTCCCCGTACAGTACACATCACAACAAAAAGCATACCACTGAGATGTAAAAGTGGCAGGAGGCTTAGATACCATAGTGCCTACTAAACATGAATTCCTATTTCCTTCTGCTCTTTACAACTGCACACCAAGCACATTTAAAAAGTACAAATTGTGATTGCAAATATGCTCTTTACTTACAAAAGAAGCTGAAAATCAGATTATCCGTTTGCTCGCTCGCTCTCTTCCCTCCATCATCCCTCCATTAATTGGTTGAAAACTTTTTCTACATTCACTTATAAAGGCCTCACCAGTAGAGGTTACTTACTGTCTTCCTTTACATTTGCTAGTTATAATAATAGAGTTGTAATTCTCCCCACAGACAAGCCTTTGTGACCTTGAGAGCAAAGTGGCAAAAAAGGTAGCCATATCCTGACAAAGAAACCTTATAGTCCTGCCTGATGTGTTCTGCTCACTACTTCCTCTCCCTCCTGCCTTGCACCTGAGCTTTCAATGCTCTGGATCTGTGGCTCAGCAGGTAGGAAAGGTTGCAAGCAGGGACAAAGAAGCAACACCATGGCAAGGAAGAAGGAAAAGAGCTGTGGGAGAAAAGTTTGGCTTTCACACATTCAAATTTCAAAAGAGGCTGCTCAAAAGAAACCTGGCTACTCGGCCCTTAAAATCATATTTCTATCAGCTTGTTCAGTGAGTCACGGTGATGGCTATTATTATAATAAAATGGATGGGGGCAGTGAGCGCCTACATAATTTGGATAGTATAAAATCAATTATATTAGTGTGAACCAAAGCTTGGGAAGTTACTTTTTTGAACTAAAATTCCCAGAACTCACCAACTGACATGGTCAGTAGCCATTCTGACAGGGAAAATTGGGATTTGTAGTCCAAATGTTATTATTTTTATTATACCATATTATTTCCCCAAGAACTGTTATAAATAATAATAATAATAATAATAATAATAATAATAATAATAATAACAACAACAACAACAACAACAACAACAACAACAACAACTTTATTTATATACCGCCCTATCTCCCGGATGGGACTCAGGGCGGTTTACAGTCATAAAAGCAACACAAACATTACATAACAACATAATACACATTATTAAACAAAGTAAAATAATACAATTATAACAATAAATCACACTTACATGACCAGATCAAGGGGACGGGAACCATAAATCCAATATATTAAAATGTATCATTTTAGGCTAGGGGAATCTTGTGCAATATATCCAGGCTCAGAAATCGGCGGTAGTCCAATATAATTACTCAAAAACTTGCCGACACCACCAGGTCTTCAGTCCCTTACGGAAATTGGATAATGTAGGGGATTGCCTGATCTCTTTGGCAGTGCATTCCAGAGCCGGGGGGCCACTGCCGAGAAGGCTCATTCCCTCGTCCCCACCAGCCGCACTTGAGACGGTGGTGGGAGCGCGAGAAGAGCCTCCCCGGAAGATCTCAAGGTCCGCACTGGCTCATAGGAGGAGATGTGATCATGGAGAAAGGTAGGGCCCGAGCCGTATAGGGCTTTATAGGTCAAAACCTGCACCTTGAATTGGGCCCGGCAGTTTATCGGCAGCCAGTGGAGCTGCTTTAATAGGGGCTCCCTATAGCCGGCTCCCGTTAGAAATCTGTTATAAACCATACAAGTGGGAACTGCAACAAAATATTGCACAGCAGTCTTTATAAAGGTTGTGGTCAGAAGGTCAAGAGTTTTAAACTTTTATCTTTTCTTTATTAAACAACCCAGAAACGAGACTGGTAAAAGCACATGATTGGGCTTTATTTGTAGTAGTTTCCCACCTGTTGAACTGTCTCCTAAAAGACAAAATTCCTTCATGAATTTTCAGTGTGTAACTAAAACTTTATTACATTGCATGTTCTTTCATCAAATGATTAATGTAAATGAATCTTAACAGCACTGGGAATGTTACTGATCATTCTCAGTCCTAAATGGCCACATTTTGGTTTGTTTTTGCTTGCAAAGAAGTCCTATTAGTTGCTCTCCCCCCCCCCCCCCCCATTTAATTGCCCATCTGCAAAAGCATGTATATATTTCTTTGTTGTTTCTTATGCTGACCTATTGGCTAAACAGCCATTGATACTCAATGGCTGAATTTGCTACTAAAAGTGTGCTTTGCAATAAAAGGAAATGAAACATAACAGTATCTGTTCAAGATGCCACCTCATCCTGATAAAAGATATAAAGGCTGTAGTTTTTATGCCCACATGCCTGAGAATGAAGATTATTAAACTCACTGGGTTCATATGCATAAAACACAGCCTCAATCAAAATTATAGCAATGGGTGTGTTAAAGATTGTAACAATTTGTAGTTGCAGTGAAGTTTGCTTGGTAACACAGGACCCCTGAGGATTGCAGGCTACTCTCAGAACCATAAACATGATATGCTATTGGACACTCCACTCAGGGCTGTGGCTTTCATAGAGCAAATAAACAGAAGCCTGTTTTTCTGGATTCTACAATGTTAAAGTGCCAGCTGGGATACATTAGACTGCAGATATTTGTGTTTTCACACCTGTTGTGGATTAGACCTTATAATCCACACCAAATTTCTCTAGGAGTGTCACAATGAAGAGACTATGAAAGCACTGTGTTGAGGCGTATGATAAAACTGCAAGGCTGAAAGAGATGAGGTGAATGCCAGGTTTAAATGCACATTATGTCAATCAACTAGAAGGCATGTCCACACCTATATCTGTGAGATTCTGTTGACACCTAATGCAACTTTTCACAAAATAGTACAAAACTAAAATGCCCTCAATATCCATGTTCACAGTCCTGTTTGCTTCCATCAGTGACACTGTAGACTCACTGACAAAAACAAAACAAAATGATATTTGACAGCAAAAACAGTAATGATAAGTCATCATCTTTATTTATACCCATCTTTCTCCCAATTAATAATATATATGTTATCATCAAAAATCATACAAAAGATTGACACTAAAATGAATTGAACTATTGACTGTCAAAATGAATGTAACTATTAACAATATTTCACACCCTGTAATACGATACATATCAAAAATGTGAAATAGTGGAGGTGGATTCAACTCAATCTCACAAGAATTTTCAATATGTTGAATATTCACCTGAGCATTAGCCATGGGCAGAGACTATGGATACATCCAGGTTCCTATGTAACAGGCATTTGTGCAGGTCTAGATCATGCAAGTAAAACCATATGTTGCAGTAACAGCTGGTGGCCTCCATCAGTCCGTGGGATGATGAATCTATGCTGGTTTACCATCTGAGCTCTCCAAGGTACTGAATCATATCTCCCTAATATTGTCAATTATATTCTCATTAAGGAAAATTACAAATGAAGTGTTGAATCAGGCATCGGCAAACTGCAGCCCTCCAGGTGTTTTGGACTTCAACTCCCACGATTCCTAACGGTTTGCCCATGCCTGGCCTAGACCCTAGACCAGTAGTTCTCAAAGTTTGCTCCGCTGAGCCCTTGGGGCTCTACAAAGCATTCTGTGGGGCTCTGTCCTTTCCTCCTCCCCTCCAAGCTTTCCCTCCTCTTTTCTGCTCCTTCCCCCCTTGTTGCCAAAAGTCTTTCCTCCCTCCCTTGCCAGTAAAAGTCTTTTTTCCTCACTTTCCTCACTGCTCAGATCCTTTCACTCACCTTCCATGTTTCCAGAATACTATTTCCCTCCCACCACTCACAGGGTGCTTTGATTGTGTTTTTCCTGCATGGTAGAAGGAAGTTGAACTGGACAGCCACTGGGATTTTTGCTACTACTACTACTACTACTACTATTATTACTATTGCTACTACAAAGGCTAGATGGCCATCTGTTGGGGATGCTCTGATTGTGCTTTTCCTGTATGGCAGAAGGGTGTAGGACTGGATGGCCCCCTGTTATATTTATGTTAGTTAAAATTGTTCTTCATTTTAAATATTGTATTGTCATTTCTTTCCTTTTTTGCACTACAAACAAGATATGTGAAGTGTACACAGGAATTTGTTCAAGTTTATTTTCAAGTAGTTCACACGAACACTCTCTAACCATCTGCCACTGGCCTGGCCCGTCTGTCAAATTTTAAAACACAATGCATCTAACAGTTTGCCCATGCCTGATATATATGTGCATTATATATAATATCATAATATATAATATATAATATATTATAATATAATATAATATAATATAATTATTGTATTATATATAATATCATATATAAACATTTCTTGGGGCACCATGAGAAACTTTTGCTTTAAAAAGGGCTCCATGGCTGAAAAGGTTTGCGAACCCCTGTCGTAAACTGAAGGAAATAATAGTACTACCCCCAGCCATAAAAACAAAGTTTTTGGAACATAACAACTACTTTCAAAGTAAGTACCGCACAATTAAACAGGAAATAACATTTTCAAACCAGGAACAGATTTTTTTTTTCAAATTTTGTTACATGGTGTAATCACAGAACAATGCTTGCAAAGCAGCCTAATTTCTTCACACAACACATAATTAACACATATGATTAACTGCTGCAAAAGCTGGCAATAATGTGCACTAAGTTAAGAATCTGTCTTTAAAAGATTACACATACTTATTTATTTATTTATTTATTTATTTATTTATTTAATTTATATACCGCTCTTCTCACCAAGGGGACCCAGAGTGGTCTTACACAATGGCAGAATAAATGCCACATAAAATACAATATGTAGAGAGAAAAAACCCAAACCTAAAACACAAATAAAAGCCGATATCCAAATCAAATTAAAACAATTAAAACCATATGACCATTATAGTAGGGGAAGTTTCAAGCCAAAGTCAGAGCCAGTCTGTGTTCTAATATTAATTCACAGAATTCATCAGGTCATGTCAACTCATATCTTAGGATGGGCCAAATGCTTGGTCCCACAGCCAGGTTTTCAGCTGCTTCCTGAAAGACACGAGTGAGGGGGAGATTAGGGGGGGAGATACGTTCTCAGAGGTAAGTTGGACCAGAGCCATTTAAGAATTTGTAGGCCAAAGCAAGCACTTTAAATTGTGCCTAGAAGCTAACAGGCAGTCAGTGGAGCTGTTTCAACAGAGGAGTTGTATGCAGTTTGAGGGGTGTTATTAAGCAGCCCTCTGACTGTACTAAAAAGCTTGGCAGGGCGGTTTTTGGCTGCCTCAATTCTAGAGCTATAATAGGTTTTTTTTGTGGCAGCCATCGCTTTGCAGTATGCTCTCCTTTGGGCTTTAACCTGTTCTAAATTTGATTCGCTCTGTCGCTTTCGCCACAGGCACTCTAGGCGCCTCGTCTAACGCTTCATTGCTGCCAACTCCCTGGAGAACCAGGGTGCTAGTTTAGCTCTGCACATTGTGAGGGGCTGCTCCGGAGCAATCGTGTCTATTGTCCTGGCCATTGCCCTATTGTAGAGAGTGACCAGAGCATCAACAGACTCACCTGCCGAGGAGGCGGGAACATCCCCAAGAGCCATCAGGAATCCATTTGGATCCATAAGCCTCCTGGGGCGGACCATCTTAATGGGCCCACCACCCCCGTGGAGTTTAGGGGTCGCAGTAATTCTAAACTTGACCAAGTGGTGGTCAGTCCATGACAGTGGGACTAACGAGAGCTCTTTCACACCACCACCATTCTCCCATCCCTGGCAAAACACCAAGTCCAATGTATGCCCAGCACAGTGGGTAAGGCCAGAAATCACTTGGGACAGTCCCATGGTTCTTAGAAGATGTCTGTGAAGTCCTGGCTCTGCCTTTCCTCTCCTTTGCTTCAGTTTCCTTGGTTTAGGTTTTCCCAATAGTGTAGAAGCCTCCATTTGTATTAGTTTTTGAGTGGAGCTTTAAAAAATCCCAAGAGGCCAGCCTTAGTTGGTTTAGTCCATTTGCCTGCACAGAGTTCTCTTGCTAGACTCTTTTCTTTCTGCAATAGAGCTACAGTGTTTAGAGGTTTGGGTATTGTCTGGAAATCCTAGGCATAGTAATCCAAAACAGGCATCCTTAGCACTATAAAATGTGCATTTAGCAGTATTCATATACCATCAATCCCAGTGACAACAGAAGCTTGTGGTCGGCCCAAGTTTCACAAAGTAGATCAAATGAGTTGATCCTACAAGCACCAGCTTATAATCCATCGCTTTACATCAGAGGCAAAAGACTTCCAAGGATTCCAGAGAAATGACTGCAACCAGCAAAATCTCCTTTCAAAATGTATTGTTTTAAGCAGTCCTGGGTGAAGTTTGTTTGTTCTTCCTGTTTTCAGTAAACTCATTTGGTTATCTTTTCACCTTGCTTGAAGTGCAAAAATAAATCGGATGAATTACAGCAGACTTCCTCACCTATGTCTTGAGGAGCAAGTCCAGCATGACCACAAGTCATCATGGGTAGTGGCTTTAAACAATGAGATGGCTAAAACTGGCCTTCCTTTACAATTTCTGAATGATCTAGGACCTAGGGCAAAACAAATGCTCATGCAATGCACTCATGATATCTATGCTCAATTGGACCTAGCAAGTATAGGTAGGTCTTCTGCCACGAAGTTTTTAACTTCCCACAAAATGAATATTCATTTAAAATACTATCTGACCATTCCAGTTCCATTACCCTTAGAAGAATATATACCAGAGCCAGGTTTGAACAGCTCAGTGTTAAATATGTGGCATGGCTGTCACTCTTCTGCTTGTTTAGAGGTTTGCAATAGTATCTGGCTGATCCACCAAAAGCACCATAGCCCAGTCCTTTCCCTTTCTGCTCTTCCACCCAAAGAGTCCTTCCACTTCTTCTGCTCTTCCATTTTCCCCTTTCACCAGCATTCTTGTCTTGTTCATCGGAGCTCAGAAAGGTCTACAAGTTATGCTTCCTCACTAGTTTTTAACCCACACCACTTATGCTCAAGGTATACTACTCATTTCAGAACCAACTGCCTGATGTTTCCTCTTCTATCTTTGACTCTTTCCCTTCAGCCTGTCTTCTTCCCTTCATGTAGAAGAACCAGTACATGCTTTTTAATTTGGGAAGTTGCTGTCCAGTAAGCAGCCACCCATCCTTGCCCTGACAGCCACTTTGTCTCCATCAATGTCATGGCCAAGGCTCAACCAAGCCTTCACACTGCTCTTTATCAAACTGTTTGATGATAGCATATTGGTAGAGATTCTAGTTCATATTTCTTTTTCCATGCATGCACATTGAGCTGTAGGGACTCTTCTTGCTTAAATGACAAAACTTGGAAAAGAAATTGGCCAAGTTCATTAGGTTTTTAAAAAATACCTTTGTTAAGTTCTGCATAATAATATAATAATCATCATCAACAACAACAACTTTATATCCCACCCCAAAATGGTGGTCATCACATGCCACTAGCTTCCACTAGTAGATTTACATGCAATTTGTTGTTTAAATCGCAGGCCTTCCCCACAAGTCTTCCTGTTTTGGAAATTTCCCTCCTCTGTGTGGAAATTGGTTGGGTAAGGCCACAAGATTCAACAAAGACAATAGAGAAGCAAGCATTCTGCTCTCCCCATTTCATGCATTTACAATTGTATGGGGGTGTACTCCTCAGCAGGGCTACTGAAGATGAAGGGAAAGAAATCAGTTACTGTGATGACTCATGGGCCTTGTAGTCCTGTTCCTAGTACTATTGTGGCAGACAAAGAGGAAAACATGGGGTTTTCGCCGGTTCAGCAAGAGCCGGAGTCTCTTCACCTGCAGGATGTTGCTGTTTGCCCTCAAGAATTCAGCCAAACAGGCCTTGGGCAGAACTCCCCCCCGTTTCCCAGAAAAGAATCTTATTCCAGAGAAAGGGGAAACAGAGAAGCTCAACGGAGGAGTTTACGCATTGCTGCCAGAAATCAAGCTGATTAGGCTTGCTTCCCTTGGGAAATTCTAAGGAGTCACACATCTGGACAGAGTTGGGTTTCGCTTCTCGTTCTCTAGGGAAAGAGTTCTGTTGGCGGGAAAACGAGACCCAATATAGGTGGTTGGCGCGAAGAATTCTTTGCGGAGTCAATTGATCAGCTTCAGGAGAGAGATCGTGTGTGGACTTCGTACCCCAGTTCCTTGCTTCTCGGATCAAGTTTTCGAGCCTTGCCTAGCCTTGCAGTTTTACCACAGACCCTGCTCCACGCTCATGTTTTGCCTTTGTTTCCAGTTATGAATCTAGCCAAGAATCAAGTTTAATTCCAGCCTTGTTGTCAAGCTTCATTGAACTCTAGGACTCTGCTATTTCCCCACACTACTGCTTGGCAAAGTGTGTGTTTCGGTCAAGTGGATTAAAACTTTGAACTCTAATATCTTATATTGGACAATACATTTTGGACTATATTTGACCTCTTTTGAAAGGTCTGCTTCCGAACTATATTCTTCACTTGTTTTTATTGCTTTTATATATTTCTTTAATAAAGATATTAGATAGAGATTGGCCTCTGCGTATGGTTATTGGTGCTCTCCTGCCAGGGTTCTGACAGTTACATGTAGGCTTATGCTATTCCTATGTGATTGACCTTTTCTTGTAAGGAATTTCAAGGAACAGTCCCTGAAGGAGACAGAACTTCAAGCAACAGAAGTGATGTAAAGCAGTACTACTCTAGAAAGTACTGATGGAAAAAACATCAGAGAGTCGAAGGCAAGGAAGACTTGTATGGTGTTGACAGAAGAAGTGGGTGTGAGGAGACAAAAGACTGCTGGACAATAGCTATAATATGCTGATTTTGGACTTCTGTAGAATTTGTCAAAGTTTTTTGACTGTAAACAGAGCTAAAATAAATGAATAAAATATTCCATGATCATATCCTTAAGTTACGCATATGGAATTTTATTTATAACATTAACCGCTGTTAATAGATGTCCAGTCTTTTACAACACTTTTTCTATAGTTTTTCATTTTCTATACTTAGCTTTATCAATTCCTTGTTGAGTACAGAAATTAGTAAATATATTTATTTGCCACATAATGTATTTATTGGCCATGTAATGGCTTTGAAAATTTGAAGACACACAGTGAGCATATACTGGGAGGATTGAGTGCATCGTATGTATTTAGTACATGGTTGAAGACATTTGGGGTGTAAATCTTTCTAATAGAACAAACTATTTTTAAGTTTTCCCACCCACTAAATGAAATTACAAGAGCTTTTATGCATTAAAAAATCGTTACACACATATTAGGACTCTGATAAAAAAAAAAATTTTTCAAAGCTTTTCTGCACTATCTATTTTTTTTTTAGCAAATGACATTTTTGCAAAGAAAATCCAAAAATGTGAAAAATCTTACAACCATTGAGCATTTTTTCTTGCTGTCCGGAGACACACACTTTCTCACTAAAAACAAGCAAATGTGTTCTTCAAATCCATAGAAGTCATACATCTTCTAACAAACATTTTTCCACAGCAAACACCATTCTAAATGGGGCTCAGAGAGAGTTTATTGGGGACACCCACCCTTCCTTTTCTTTTAACTTCTTGTTTTCTTTCCTTTTTTTCCTTTTTTTTCTAGAAACCAGTGAAGGGGGAAGCAGAAGAGACAAAAATACTAAAGACAACAGTAAAACAAATGTTCAAATCCCCAAAACCCTAATAGTTGAAATGCCAATAATTTGCTTAGCAACCACTAATATTTAACTATTGCTTCCAGAATTATCTAACATTCAATGCATAGAAAAGAGTATTAAAATAAAAGGCTGATATATACTAGTACTCCTTTGAAATGCTAGTTTTATTCTAAATTAGCTTGGGAACCCGGCAATACCCGGGTTATTTGAAAAAGGCATTATTTGTCTTTGATTGTTAGGTATTCTCAGTTTAGAGGGGTGAACTACAATTCCCAGAATCATGGGTCAATCCTCCCCAAACCCTTCCAGTATTCAAAGTTGGCCATTTTGGGTCTGTGTACCAAGTGTAGTCCAGATCTGTCATTAGTTGGTCATTGCCTGGCTGCAGTGCTCTCTGGATGCGGGTGAACTGCTACAACTCCCAGATTCCAGGGGCAATTGTCCCAAAACATCTGTCAGTTTCCACAGCAGGCTATGTTGACTCTGTGTGCCAAGTTTGGTCCAGATCCGTCATTGGCTGGGTTCAGTGGTCTTTGGATGCATGCAAACTACAACTCCCAAAATCAAGGCCCATTCCCATAAACCCCTGCTGTATGCTCAGTTGGTCATGAGGCTTCTCTGTGCAAAGTTTGGTGCAAAGTCCATTGTCGGTGTGGGCCACTGTTTCTCTGGATGCAAGTGAACTATAACTCCCTTTTCCCCAAACATGTCCAATATGTTCTTTTGGTTATGAGGGCTCTGTGTGCCAAGTTTGGTCCTGGTCCATCATCGGAGGGGTTCGGAGTGCTCATACATTGCAGGTGAACTATAAATCTCAGTACCTACTACTCCCAAACGTCCAGGCCAATTCCCCTCAAAACCCACCAGTATTCAAATCTAGACATATGAGGTATGCCTGGCAAGTTTGGCCCAAAGCCATCATTGTTTGGGTTCATAGCATTCTGGGTATAGGTGAACTACACCTCCTCTAAATTCCCCAGTAGGAGTCATAGTGCTCTGACTTGATGCAGAGTGAACCACAACTTCCACCATGTGGAGTCAATCCCCCAAACTCCAGTAAATTTAGTTGCTGCTCAGTTCTGCTGTGTTTGTTATGCTGACAGATTTGTTATGCAGGCAGTAGGCGGGGTCATGCAAATTTCACACCAATGGAGAACCCTGGGATGCCTGCCTGTGGTGGAGGAAAATGCAAAATCTAGAATGAAATGGTTCCCAAATGAAAGCATTCCTTGGGTGGTGGGCCATAGTGTTTGGGAAGGACATTGGCAGGGTTTGGGCTACATGTTCATGGAGCTCGCTGTAACCGCAATGTCAGTGGAGTGATTTGGTGACTCCTTAGCACTGGGAACTATAGCCTGTTTTTGGAGGCTGGGGGCTGTCTGTGTGAGCAGACACCCATGCCACATACACATATACAGGTTTTCACTTTTATTATGGATATGGATATACTGATCCAGGGCAGCCTTTAAGACAATTAATGTTGATCCAATACGTTAAACTGGCAGTCTTGAAGTCTTCATGCGAGCCATTTAATCTCTCCTAAAAAGTTACCACCATAGGAACATTGTGGACATTTCTGTCTGATGTTTTCCTCCCATATATTCTCTTTTCACTACAGCAAGTTTCCGTAGCAACCACTAATGCATACCCTACCTGGAATCAAGCAATTGCCTCTCCTCCATTCTCACCAATGACTCTACAGGTCAAACGATGCTTCTTTCTCAGCATGGATTGTCAGGAAGATTTTTTATCACACTTGAGCTAAAGATGCAAGTTATCCTTTATCAGGTGTTCTCCAGTGACAGGCATACCATGCACCTAACTACTTCATTTGCACATAAATAAGCCTGCCTGTGTGAGGTTAGAAGCTGTTTCGGACAATTTGTCCTTGTAAGTGTCATACTCAAACACATGCAGCCAGAAGGACAACAAAGCTATTTTACTTACGGTTGGCACAGCTTGATAAGATCCTGGTCAGTGGTTCCGGGAGGAAGGCCTCGGATGTACAGGTTGGTTTTACTCAACTGTTCGCCACTGCTGTTGTTGCTGTTGTTGTTGCTACTATTAGTGCTGGGGCTGGGAGGAGCCATGGGGTGGGGAGCTGGTGCATAGGAATGCTGAAAATAAGAAAAATGGTTATTGGAAAAAATACCATCAGTAGCATGGTGGTAACTGTAGCATTAAATTTAATGCTACAGAAGCTTTTACCATGATCAATCAAGTGGAAGACCTCTCCACCTTGAAGCAGAATTAATTTACAGTAAGACTTCTATATTCAAGCAGGAGGAAGAACGAGAGGTTCTCAGTTGAACCATGGCTACACGAAACTGCAGATACAACCAAACACCATTAAATGACCTTACTTCATGTCCCAGTGTACCAAATGGTTGGTTGGAAGACCAAGAAATTCCCAGAATCAAATGGAAGGCCCAAAAAACTACTAGAGGGACCAATACTTTTCCAGGCACAAGTACGTGAAATTGCAGATATGGATCCAATAGTTATGGAGATCTTACTGTATACATTAGTAATGTATACAGTAAGACTCTTACCAAGGAAAATTTAAGCAACTCTACTGCAAGATTTATTGGCTATTTTTTAAACAAGAAGTCCGGTGGTGTTGGATACATAAGTTGCCATGAAAATTTCCATATACAATACAGGCAGGCTATATATAATTCATCAAAAAATATCTGATGTTTTCATTGAAGCCATCAAATAACACACATAGGAGTGAGAATATGTAATATCAAACTCTATAGATTTTAAGAGAAATATGTATGTATAAGAAAAGGTAGTTATACTTCTGTGGAAAAACACATGGTTTGGATGCAAAAGGTTCCATGCCCAGTACCTGGCATCTCCAGTTAAAGTGCAATCACAGAGGAGATTATAATTATTCCATAATTAAATTTCAATTATATGAATTTCCATCTCTCTACAAGTTCAAGCACTGTAGATTTGTAAATATGTCCTTGGTTATATAGGTAGTAACATCAAAAGAAAAAAATCATTCAATACAAAACACATTCTATAGCAGAGTTAAGATTCTTCCTCTTTCAGTGCTTGATGTGAAAGGCAGGGAGTGAAAACAATCAATTAGGCTTATTGTCTAGACTAGACCTGTCAAAACAACTGCTATAGAAAATACAAACTTTAAGAAAACAATATGACAAAACCAGCATTATTCTTTGTAATGGTAGCCATCAAAAAGTCACTGCTATTAGTAAATTTCAGAGTTAGGAAGCAGTGGCTACACCAATAGATAAAATATGAAAAATAGCATTATTCCACGAATGCTACACAATGACTAGTGGAAGCAGCATGCAAGAAACACAATCAAACATCCAGTCTAATGAAATCATAATGAATTGCTCAACAAGCCATGAAAAATCTACTGTATCTATTTGGGAAGTCCTTCTGGAATGACCTGTCAAATGACACATGGAATGGACTATGAATAGAATGTGATCCTTGAACAAATATAAAAGGGGGGTTCAATTAGCAGAACCTGCACAACTGCACAGTTGGGTATAATGTAAGTCAGACACCACACAGACTAATCCCCCATTATTGTGACCCCCACCATTACACCTTCCCATACCCACATTTTACTGAAAAGGCCTACCACACACCTAAAGATCTCCAATTCCCCTCTCTAAGTGCTGCAGGGTGACCCAAAATACATACACCTTTTAAAAGGTATTAGAAGCTGTGGTGACTATTTGAAGGCTAAGTTAATTAATTTTATTGAAGAAGAGATGTTCTAATAAAGATTTACTCAGAGATCTAAACTATCCCCTTGCAACTGATACTATTTTTTTTTTAATGAGGCTACTTTGGTCAAAGTTCCAACATTCAAGCAGCCACCAGGTAATAACAAAAAATTAAGTACACCTATGTTGTTCTTGTTGTTCTTGCTGTTTTACATCTTCAAGTAATCATTTACTACTTATAGTAGCCCTGAGACAAACCTATCACAGGGTTTTCTTGGCAAGATTTATTCAGATGGGGTTTACCTTTGCCTTCATTTGAGGCTGACAGTGTGACTTGCCCAATATTACTCAATGGATTTCTATAGTTGAGGAGGCATTCAAATGCCAGTCTCCAAAGTCATAGTCCAACACAACTATGCTATTCTATTAGGAATATAAAATACAGGATGTTTGAAAAAGAACTCCCTATTCACCATTTAAATTAAATTTTTCAAACACCCTGTATTCTCATTTTTGTTTTCATTACATTTCTCCAAATCCTATCTGAATCATTGTCTCACCTTTTCATTGTATCAACTTGTGAAACTTGTTTTTCTCCTCACATTTCCCCCACCAACTAAAACACATGTATATGTGAATTTTGCATCTGTGTTCATTTTTTGTCATTTGCTCTCAAAAACGCATTAATGACTTTTGTGCATGTTAACTTCTCCAACACACGGCCTCACAATGTGTGGATTTCCATGGAAAAATCCTGATTGTCCTATGATTTTTCTTGGGAAATACAAAATGGATTGTTTCATCAACAATCTCAATCTCAACATATCTTTGCTCCCTGAATCAGCAGTCATTTCCTGTTGTATGAACTATTGAAAATTTTAAAATCTAAAATGACAGATTTAATTGATTGTGTTGTGTGCAAGACTATGCAATCTTCTCAGCTACTCACATGCTAATTGATAGATCCCACTCAAATACTTGCAAATCAGACTTGCTAATCACACCCTTCACACTTGGTCTATATACATTGGTTCTTTCTCCCACCCTGGACATTCCACAGGTATTTATTTATTTATTTATTTATTTAATATATTGCGCTTCTCCCCCAGGGGGACCCAGAATGCCACATATAATACAACATGTAGAAAAACCAAACTTCACTTGCTTTACCACCATACTATCTTCTGAAGATGCCAGCCACAGATGCAGGCAAAAGATCAGTAGAAAATGCTTCTAGAACATGGCCATACAGCCTGGAAACAACACAAC
The DNA here is from genome assembly GCF_035594765.1 of Anolis carolinensis. Taxonomy (NCBI): domain Eukaryota; kingdom Metazoa; phylum Chordata; class Lepidosauria; order Squamata; family Anolidae; genus Anolis; species Anolis carolinensis. The sequence goes on from NC_085846.1 coordinate 73,370,012, forward strand.
ACTCCAGTGATTCTGGCATAAAAGCCTTTGACAATTCATAGCAACATTGTGAATGAAAATCTGTGTTGTATTCTATCTTATTTTAAGTTTAAACCTTTTATGTGCGATCCATGAAAAAAATGGTTCAATACTCGCTTCGAAAGTAAGGGGCGCTGGCGCTTCGTTTCTAAAGTCATTTCTGAATTTTGAAGCAAAAAATTCGAAACTTTCCAAAAATTCGGAATATTCGTATGTACCTCATTAATGGCGGACGTGCATGCACACCAGGAAAACATTATTGTCAATAGGGAAAATTGAGTGGCTTCTCTCTCCCTCATTTTTGAGCTATCCTAATAAAATTTTCTACAGTGGTAGAACACATTTACCACTGTTAGCTCACCAAATCTAATAACGTTTGACTTATCCTCAGATTTTTGGTGAATTTTCAAAGTTTTTATAAAAAACCATCAAATAACTCCTGACAGATGGTCTGGTTTGAAAGTGTTATTTCCTATTTCATTGGGTTTTCTGGCGCTGAGAGTGTGTGACTTGCCCAAGATCACCCAGTGGGTTTCCATAGCTGAGTGGGAAATCAAGCCACAACTGTAGTTTGAGAGTTCTCAAACCACTACACTACACCATGCTTAAGAGCCCCATAGAAACCAACCAAGAATGGAAGGGGGATTTCTCTCCTGGATAGCAGTGGGTTTAAGAGCCCCATAGAAACCAACCAGGAAGGCAAGGGGTATTTCTCTCCTGGATAGCCAGGACAGAAAACACTCCAGGCTTAGTTTCTATGGGACTCTTAAACCCCAATGCTAGCCAGGAGATTGGTTGAATTAAAACACTTTCTCATATATCCAAAGGTTATCTGAAGATATTCCGAGGCATGGGCACCAACACTTCGAATTGGAAGGTTAAATTTGAAGCACCAAACCACCTCAGAACCCCGTTCGGAACCCAAAATAGATACAATTTTATTATGATTAACGACGATTCCAATAAATTTGCCCATGCCTAGTAATTATCCCTTAAAGAGTTTTGACCAACATTTTAAATAATATTTTTTCATTATTTTTACCATTCATAGAATAAGATTTTGAATTTGATTAAATCATGTTTTAAATTTCCGTAAGTCATCTTAGATCCCATTTCAGGAGAAAGGTTGGACATAAATTCAACAAACAAACAATCAAACACCATACAACCTGCCTAAAAACATATCTATTTTTTGCACATGATTTATTATGAAAAATATACCATAACCCCTTTGCAAGGACGAAACATATAATAACTTATGATTGAAGTGGGAGGTAACTGAATGCTTGAAAAATATATACTATCATTTTTATTCCTCCAAAATTATCCCCACACATAAATTTATACATATATAAATATGCATATATGAAATCCATATTAAAGTATTTTGGTTATTTTTCAATCCAAAATCCAAATGAATTCCTTGTTTTGAAAGCATTAACCATGTATGTAATTCATCAAAGTAAATGCTTTCTTTATAAGAATTTTTCCCAAAATTAGGAAACAAAAGGTGACCTACTATAATATAATAGTACTGTACTGAAAACAAGCTAGGCACTTAAACTGGCAAGAACTTTTACTTGCATTAACAAAAACACAGTAACAGAATAAAACATAGGATGGTGATATGATGAAAGCCAAAATTGCCATGTCTCCCGATACACATTGCCTTGTCTCAAATCTGTTAGACCCAACCTGACTCAGGCCTGAGCCATAATGTGCCAAATCATGGCTTCACAGAAAGAGGCAATGAATACTGTACCCATTCAAGTAGTATTCTGTCTAGGGCTGCCCCTTCCACATCAAATGCCCTTCTTTCTCCCCTTTTTTTGGATATGGTATCTGACTTGGATCACCTATCACCAATTTTAACAAACAAACAGCAATATTGGCTGGATCGGTTTATACCAACATGTTTTTCAAGAACTCAGAAAGCACTTGAGAATTGCATGCCAGTTTGATTGAGTTTGATATATATTGTGTACTTGGGGTTTTTTTGGTGACCAGAAATGGAATGCTTTAGAAACAAATTAAGGAACCGGAGAGATGCCTGACTGAAAGGGAATAATTGTCCCTACACCCCTCCTTGTATTCCATTACATACCCTTGCAATGTAGTGCAAAAACACAACTTGTGATAGTTGCCAGATTTTCATGATATATGGAGATATACTGAAATGCTGGCAGGGTTTTCTGAATTCACTGGGAACTCCTCCCTGGCAAGCATAATGGATGTATGATCCTGGCCAGTTATTCACTAGCTTGAGGAGACATTAAGAGTCTTCAAGGTGCCATATTCGGCATGTGCTAGTGCAATGCTACCACAAATCAATCACATTGTTATCATTATTCAGTCTAAAACACTGTTCTTGGATCCAAGTTCTTCTGATGGAACTGATTTCAACAGGAGAGGAGTTCTACACATCAAGAACTGCTCCTAGGGGACAGTAGAAAGGTGGGAAAGAACAGGGGTAAGAAGAAGCCTCACAATGACTATGGATGTCCACTGGCACAATCTTAAATATAAGACACTTACTGGTGAAAAAAAGTGTCTTGTATGTGACAACTGCGGTCCAGAATATCTATTCGGAATGCAACAGCAAAAGGATTTGACTCTATCTGCATATATTACTTCTACAAGAATGGAAGCATGCTTCTGTAATAGTTCCTCCCTCCAAAATCAAGGCAGATTAAGTATTTAATTCTTGAAGTTCACCATTCAAAAAGGTTAAGTAAAAATGAGCTGTCTTTCAGATTGTTCTGAATGACTCATTAATTCAGTTCACCTAGCTAATAGGATTTGTTTTCATCTCTGGGAAAAAATGAATGAAACATTTTAAATAACAAGCAGTGAAGGAAAGCATCCGGATGGATTTATATCTGCCTGCAGACATCCAGCCAGATGATACGGTGGTGAAACTGAAGGAGGGCTATTCTATTTGAGCAGTCTAGGTAAATAAACTAGCCTATGAGCAGAAGTAATTAGATACACTAGCTTCCGTTATCCAATGATTAATGATCCATCAAGACTGAAATCAAGCCAGTTTTATGTTTAAAAATAAAATACTTCCTGTGATAGGAAGTTAAAGCTACATAGTGTCACTTCACAGCACCTTGTGGCAACCCATTTTAGCTGTCTGTTGATTTAAACCATTAATACTTTCTCCAAAGGACTGCACTTATGACCTTTTATTTCATTGACAGTTATCACTGGAAGAAAATCTCAGGCTTTTAAGTAACTGTCTTGTATGTTGTTCTGTTTATTGCTGGAATGTATAATCTGATGTTAAATTTTATACATGAAATGCTGTTATGTTGCTGTTTGGGCTTGTCCCTGTGTAAGCCGCCCCAAGTCCCTTCGGGGAGATGGGGGCGGGGTATAAGAATAAAGTTTGTTATTTATTTTAATTATTATCTCACTTAGAAATATGTCAATTTCACTACCTCATGATCACCTACTTCTTTGGCAAATACATGTTAAACAGTTTGCAGATAGGGTCACTTTGAATATTAAGGTGTAGAGACAAATTAAGACCTTCTGAGGGCCTAAGATATATCAGGGTTAAAATATCATAGTATACCAAAATATGTTTTATGCTATTAGAAAAAGAAGCCTAGGATAACATGAGGCTCTAAATTATAATTTACTTAGCATGTGTTTAAATTCAGCATAGCTAAAGTGCCTTCAAACTACTTCTCCAATTAACTATGAAATCTGGGTTTATTAATCTTGGTCCTGGGGACAGTCATGTGCACATAAAATCTGTAAACTGTAGTTTGATTCTCCACCATAATAAATTTATGAACACTCCACAATATAGGAATAAATGCCAAGTGCTGTAGGCTATATTTCAGGGGAAGAAATTGGCAAACCATCTCTGAGTATTCCTTGCCTAAGAATCCCCTTTGAAATTCATGGGGCCTTCATAAATTGACATGAGGTTTGAAGGTGCACAAAAACACACAAAAAGTGGCAATCCACACAAACTGTTCAGTACTGTATGTATAATCCTTTCCTTGTTTAACCATATCTGATTTAGGGCACGGGGTTTACTGAATGAATTAATCCAGCAAAATTCCATGTTAATTCATTATGTAAAGAACATTTTAAAGTATGTCCAGGGTTAATATTATAATATCCCAGTGTTTCTTTGCCCTGATTTAAAGTGTTCTTTCTGTAATGGATACAAATAATCAAGGATCAAGGGACCTGTATTCTAAGGTATTATATATTTGAGAGTAAGGAGTTGTAATTCATCTCTAACAAAGCTGAATGCATTCTGTTCTCAGGAACAAACTGTTGATTAGTTTTCAGCATTTACAAGCATCTTGCTATATCTGGATATTGCTATAAAGCAAGAATTTGTGAGGAAAATAAGTAAAGATGTCTATTTGACCAGAGAGTTATTTTTTCCCTAGGCAAAACATATTCGAAAATGGGGGATTTTCGTGCAACCAGAGGCATCATCCTAAAGGGCAGCTCTTTCCTTTTCATTGCTATCACACAGTAGAAAGGACATCAGCAGGCAGTATTTTACAAGATCAAGGTAAATGTGATTTACATTGAAACCAGAGACATTAATCCACTGCCATCTAAATGGTTGAGAACTATAAGGATTTTCCCCCCCCCCCCAAAGAAGCGGTGATCAGACGACACATTTCACTCTCTTCAGTTGCCAAGATTGTTGGCCATCACCAATAAGCATTAAAAGTACATTACCCAGCTGGATGCTATCTCATTATTTACAATGTATAAATAATTAGTTTTAGTGAACTTCACTAATGAGAGAGAAATCAGTTTTACAATGTGCTGCCAGTAAGATTATTCACTTGAGAATAAACATCCCCATATTCTAATATGCCTAGTAGAGTTCATTGAACAGCAGGGTGACCATCAACAGGATTTGAGTCCTTGAACTTCTGCTACCTCTTGGATTTAAATAAGTGACAGTGATAATGGACAAAAAAAGCATATAGCTCAGGAGCTTTGCTCCACTGACTGGATCTCTGCTTTTCCTTTACTGATAAAGAGCTTTTGTGGTTATATTTACAGGATTAGAAAAGCAAATCTAAAACCTTCTCTTCCATTAACTGCTTAATCGTTTCTTATACATGTCTGATGTTGTGCTTGCTGAAAAATAACTATGTAAGATAACAATAGATTATGACATTAATTATAATTCTGAATCCCAAATAGAACATGGGGAAGGATTCTTCTTTATTCTAAAATTATTACATTGCTTATGGTCAGTTACCAAAATGGCCTTAAAATCCTTAGCAAACTTTAGGAGATATGTGTAGAGCAAACCTCAAGCAGTACTTCTTAAAGACTTTAGGCCCAGTTTATAAAATGATCAACAGGATTCACACCTGACATTATAAAGAAAGCTAAAAAAAACATTGTTTACAACATGCACAACCTATACTAAGCCATCAACATCTCATCTCATTTTTCTTCCTTTTCACTTTGCCTATCAGAACATGAAATAAGAATAGAAGTCATTTCCATTTATCACTTGTATGTCATTTTTTAAAAAGAGCCATACAATGAACAGAAGTGAGCTATACAACAAACAGAAATGGCTTTTAGCGGCTTGGTGGTTTTTCACTTTTTAACATAAGTGGCTATGTCTGTTATGTTGATTTCTCTTCTGCAAGCTGTATTTGCTATTTGCAAGGAGTACTCACAACACAAACATAGCACACCAGCCAAGAGCTCATGGTTATTATCAATGCCAAATTCCAGCATGCTTCAGGCTGGGAAATGTCCTTTTGAAATGCTGATGTTCGATGTAGCCAATATTGATGAACTTTGGGCCATGTGCTATTTTTTCCACATTCAAGCACGCAATCTACATGGTAAATGGTAACATCTGCATCCTAGTGTTCACTGAAATTAAAAGTAAAAATAATTCACTTTCCTACACACACATCCCAGAAAAAATACCCCCAATGAAGTGAAAGTGGCAAATGAACTTCTAACTGGGCTAAGACTCAAAAGAGACATGCATAAGAAGTGGAAATGGGGAGAAATAACCAAAGAAGAATTCAAATGTATAGCCAACTCCTGTAGGGAAAAGGGTCGCAAGGCTAAAGTGCAAAATGAGCTCAGGCTTGCCAGAGACATTAAAAACAACAAAAAAAGGCTTCTTTGCTTATGTTAGTAGAAAAAGGAAGATCAAGGAGGCGATGGGGCCTCTGTGAGGAGAAGATGGGGTGATGGTGACAGGGGATAAGAAAAAGGCAGAACTACTTAATGCCTTCTTTGCCTCAGTCTTCTCACACACAAAAAGCCGTTCTCAACCTCAGCAACATGGAATGGATGAAGGATTAGGGGAAACCGAACCCCAAATAGGGAAACAAGTTGTCCAGGTACACCTGGTCACTATAAACGAATTCAAGTCCCCAGGGCCAGATCAACTACATCCAAGAGTATTGAAGGGACTAGTGGAAGTTATTTCAGAACCACTGGAAATCATCTTTAAGAGTTCTTGGAGAACGGGAGAAGTCCAAGCAGACTGGACAGGATCAGAATTCAAAACGATCTTAACAGATTAGAGAGATGAGCAGAAACTTAAAAAATGAAGTTCAACAAGGATAAATGTAAGATACTCCACTTAGGCAGAAAAAAATGAAATGCAAAGATACAGGATGGGGGACGCCTGGCTCGACCAGTACGTGTGAAAAGGATCTTGGAGTCCTCGTGGACAACAAGTTAAACATGAGTCAACAATGTGATGTGGCTGGCAGAATTGCCATTTTTAAAATGAAACTATTATCTAAATTTAACTTCTTATGTAATATGTTACCTATTAAATTACTAGAGGCTGATCTTAAAAAATGGCAGAAATAAGTTAGTGAATTTTGTAATGGAACTAGAAGATCTCGGCTACCGAGAGGCTTATGGTATATTCCACAGAAATTAGGGGTGTTAGGAATACCAGTATAAAAAACCTATTATGAGACACATATAATAAAGGGAGTGTTTAGGCTGCTCTCGGAGATTATGGGGATATGTTTTTCTTGTCAAAAACTGGCAAACTAATTAAGGGGTGTAAAAACAACCTGGCTAAAGAGGTTATGGAGACATGGGCTAAGTTAAGAAACAAGATATTTCCAGGAGTTTCTCCTCTAACCCCAATAGTCCTACTGGAAAATTTTCCAAAAGATCTGAGAATTAAACTTAAGAATAAAAAATTAGAGGAGGTGGAAACTGCTCTTTCTTGGAAGGAATGGATACAAAATTCAAGAGGCAACTTTAATAAGTTAAAACAACAAGGTGTCCTGAATTGGTTTGAGAGGCAACAGCTATATAATTCGAAAAAGGATTAGTTAGGTAAAAATCCCAGATGTAGAGAGCTGAATAATATGAAGAATGGCTAAGCAAACATAAAAATTAAGAAACTTCAGGGAAAGGACTAATTGGGAAAATATACACTGGATTAATAGGGGAAGAAATAGGGCTGAAGCTGTCAGAAAAGGTCTGGGAAGGAGACCTAGGGTCTCTGACAGATCTCGATTGGAAAAGGGTTCTAAAGTGGAGAGTGGTTAAGAATTTGTCAATAAGATTAAAAGAAAATGTATACAAAGTCATATGGAGATGGTATACCACACCAGTTAAGCTACACCAGATGGATAGGAAACAAAGTAACCTCTGTTGAAGATGTGGCATGCATAAAGGGACATATTTTCATTTATGGTGGGAATGCCCCCAGGTGAAGAGTTTTTGGAATAACATATTTACAGAAATCAGTAACGTTATAGGTTTAAACATCACTCCGGATGCGAGGTTAGCATTATTAATGGATGCAACAAAGTTGAATTTAGAAATGGAAAATAAAGAATTGGTAATTATTTTACTCACAGTGGCGAGACTTATAATTGCAAGGAACTGGAAGGTAGTAACCAATCTCACACTGGAAGCATGGTATGGGGAGGTATGGAATGTAGCTTTAAATGATAAATTATCAATGGAAATGAGGGTGTTCGGGGGGAAATTAATAGATTTGATTTTGATTTATACTGGTCGGTTTTTATTAAATATGTTCTTGACAGTGAAAAAGGAAAACAATACAACCTTGTTGGTCAGGAATTTTGGATATGACATTGATTTAATGGTAGAATTCTAACTGTTATGGTAAATGAAATGATACTTGTTCAGGCCTTGGTGGTGGGGGTTGTTGTTTGTAAAATGTTCACTGTTTTCTTTTCTGTTTCAGTGTAAGTTATAAATGTATGTAAATAAAAATTAATATATATATTTAAAAAGCAATGTGATGTGGCAGCTAAAAAAAGCCAATGGGATTTTGGCCTGCATAAATAGGAGTATAGTGTCTAGATCCAGGGAAGTCATGTCACCCCTCTATTCCGCCTTGGTCAGACCACACCTGGAATACTGTGTCCAATTCTGGCCACCACAATGGAAAGGAGATGTTGAAAAGCTGGAAGGTGTCCAGAGGAGGGTGACTAAAATGATCAAGGGTCTGGAGAACAAGCCTTATGAGGTGCGTCTGAAAGAGCTGGGCATGTTTAGAATGCCGAAGAGAAAGCTGAGATGAGACATGATAAACTTGTATAAATATGTGAGGGGAGGTCATAGGGAGGAGAGAGCAAGCTTGTTTTCTGTTGCCCTGGAGACTAGGACACGGAACAATGGCTTTAGACTACAAGAAAAGATTCCACCTGAACATCAGGAAGAACTTCCTCACTATGAGAGCCGTTCGGCAGTGGAACTCTCTGCCCCGGAGTATGGTGGAGGCTCATTCTTTGGAGCTTTTAAGCAGAGGCTGGATGGCCATCTGTCAGAGGTGCTTTAAATGCGATTTCCGGCTTCCTGCTCATGGGATGGCCCATGAGGTCCCTTCCAACTCTATGATCCTATGATTATGCCAAAGGGGACATTTGCAAACAATACACACTGATGACTATGCAGTCCATTCCCAGAGTCATAATCAAAATGTATACCTCACTGTACTAATGTAATCAAGTAAGAAAAAATTAGCAGAGATAAGATTATATCTTCAAAATTCAACTAGCCATTCTGCTGAAACACAACATATGAACGGTAACCAGATATGACATTAACTGCATAAATGCAAATAATGTGTAGTGACAGGGAGACAAATAAAGGCAGTGCATCCCCAAATGATAATTGTACTTTCCCACAAGGGTATTTTTTAAAGTCTCAAATATCTAACATTTCAGTAATTTACAAACTCAACTTTCAGAAATAAAATCTTACGCATCCAAAGAAAGCACACAGGGCGAACTTCATTGATCACACCAAAGAACAGAGAACTCTGGTATCAAATGCAAGAGTTAAAGCTGTGAATAATCCGAAATGTCTTGGTTTGTTAATCAGCAAATTCCCATGTATGTCCATTGTCTGGAGTAAACAAAGACAAATAGCCCATAATTTTAAACTTCAAGGGCACAAGCCTTAATCCAATTGTTAGTCGTGAGTAGAAAGACCAATGGAAAATGTATGTATCATTCATCAATTTAGTCTGTGGATCTGTTCTAGATAGGATTGGCAATGGAATTATGGTATGATAGTGTCCTCTTTTAGTCTCCCTAAAATACACTAAAGACAGCAGATCCTGTCTGATCTTGAAATCTAAGCAGAGTCACCCTTAATCAGTACTTGGATGGAGAACCACCAATAAATATCAGAAGTTGTAGGCTATATTTCAGGGCCCTTGCAGAGAGGCCCTATATCCCAAGATCTAATCCCAGGCTTTCTGCTTAAAACTGGATTATATGAGTCCGCACTGCCAGATAATCTGGGATAAACAGAAAACCTGGGATCAGATCCTGGGATATAGAGTCTGTCTGGAAGGGTCTTCAGAGGAAGGAATGGGCAAACCATCTTTGAGTATTCCTAGTTTTTGGTCTCCATAAGTGGACAGGTGATCCGAAGTCATGCACATGCACACACTGCAATTTCTGCATTAGGCACTATTGGCAATGCCTCAAAAGATGCCTTTAGCATGTGATCTACAGCATTTTTAATAAAACATATTAAAAGGTCCAAAGCAATCAATCAATGATAAATTACAATGATAATTATATGCATCTGTAAAAAAAAGAAGTAGGAATAGCTGGATTTAGAAAACAGAATTGATCCATGATCAATTGATCCAGTGGTTCCCAAACTTATTTGGCCTACTGCCCCCTTTCCAGAAAAAAAATTACTCAGCGCCCCCTGGAAATTTTTTTTAAAAAATTTGAATAGCAATTAAACAGAAAGATATATGTATTAATGTTTCTATCATTTTTGTAAAATATAGTAAAGAAAGGTGTAAATTAGAAACATTGAAGTTTGAAATTATGAAACTATTTTTTTGAACTCAGAATAGAAAGGTAATACAAAAAAATTAAATCATTTGAAATCATCTTAATGATAAGGATGAACCTGATATGTTGCTACCAATTTAGTAATCATCAGCTCTATTTTTGTCAGCAGTAATCTTAAATCACCGCGATTTACTATTTGCAATTGGTTTCTTTTTTTTGTTAAAAAATTGGTTACCGCACTGAATCCATGTTCCACTAAATATGATGAAGGAAATGCAATTAAGAATGTTATACAGCAAATTTGACAAGAAAAGTAGTTCAATATGCAGTAATGTTATGTTTTAATTACTGTATTTACGAATTTAGCACCAAAATATCACGATATATTGAAAACATTGACTACAAAAATGGCTTGGATAATCCAGAGGCTTGGATAAGCGAGGCTTGGATAAGTGAGAGTCTACTGTACCATTAAAAATTCAAGAAGAATTTGCAGAGTTATCAAGTGACACAGGTTTAAAACTTACGTTTCCTAAAAAAAGGATCACTTAATAAGTTTTGGCTTGGAATTTGGGCAGAATTTTCAATAATTTCTGAAACCACCCTGAACATACTCATTTTGTACTACATATTTATGTGTAGCAGTGTTCTTAGCACTTATGCATAAAATCAAAATACTGGTATTATGAATTTTGAAAAGTATTAAAGATACTCTACATCCTGCAGTATCAAATATTCTACCAAGATTTAATTCTTTATAAAATTAATAAGCATATCCATCTCATTAGTATGCAAATTTGCTTTTTGTCTTTAATAAGTGGTAAAATTATATGCATACTAATAAATTGTTTTATATGTATGCCAAAGAATTATTGATTTATTATCTGGACATGTTTCATTTGCATATCTTCATTTGCATACCTATATATCCAAGGATGTTTAAAAAATTATCAGGTGAAAAGGGGTTGCGAGTGGAAAAAGCTGAAAAAGCCCTGGGATTGAGGAGACAATTGCAAATATCAGGGTGTGCAAATGGATAAACAAAAGTGGTGCAGATGCTATAGCTGCATTATTAAGTGTATCAGTTTCAGAGTATGTGAGTTCCTTTACCACCCTTTCAAAAAAAAAACAACACCATGCTATCAGGTATAACTCATGATCTTTAACTGTCAGTGAAATTCAAAGGGCTCTTTATAGTTCAGGATGTTCCACATGGCATAAATAAATATTAAAAAGAAAACAGAAAACCCACACTCCATTTTTATATAGCATATCTAGTTCCTCCTGAATTATTTTCTCATCCTAGAAAATGCTTTTTCTCTTCAGCTACAAGTCTGAAGTACACTCCAGCTACCTTAATACTAATTAAAGTTTCCTGCCAATTTCAGTTGGATGTGGATCACACTCCTCATTGTTTCTAGCTGCCAAATATCTCTGTATTTAAAATGTATTCAACTGCATCCTATTGATTTTTTTTACTCTGCAGCTACAAATCTTCATGTTATTTCAAAACCATTTAAAATTTCTTTGAAATTTGTCATGTACTTTCAACTGAACAAGGCAAAGTGTTCAGTGGTCATAAGGAGTAATGGTGATACTGGCTTCAAAAAATACTTTCCATCTCTACAAACTCATACTTTAAAAATTACTGCATGCAATAAACTAGAACAATGAAGTTTCTTTTCATGTTTCTCCTCACCGCTTTGCTCAAAAAACATAATGATCCAGCTGATCTAGAATTTGTTCATTCGTCACTGCTCATCTTATCACACAATATTCATAACATCATAATGTAACGGAACTCTAATTACATCGTACATGGATGTAAGCCCCTTTAAAGATATGGGATTTGCTTCTGAACAGACATATAAATCCATTTAAATGCATACATAGGCGTTTCCAATGCCATCCCTACTGATTTACTTTGCAAGCAAAATCATTAAACTTATACCAGCAAACTTATACCAGTGGGAATGGATTCAGAATCTTTTCAGTAGAGACTGCAGGTAGAGATATTTCCAGCAATGATAAGAGAAAGGATTCTATAGATTAGGTAGAAAAATATTATGTCAGAAATATTAAAGAGAAGGAAATAGAGTACAGAATTACAAGCAACCGATATAAGTGTCCTAGCAGAAAAATGAAGAAGAAAGGTTTTATTTTTGCAGGGTTGAACACCTACACATGTAAAGATCGAGAAGATGAAATAAAAAAGGAGGGATGCCATGATCGCATGGCAAGCTGAAATCTTCCTCTTCAGATATAAAAAGCTTTGGAAGGTTTAGTCAAGATCATCTCATACTATAAAATGAGTTGTGATGAAAGAGTGAAAAATTATACAATTCCAGAAGCCAATTAACAAAGACAGATGTTGAGAACAAAGCGGTCTGTCAAAGCCAGACTCAATGATTTCACGGAACAATTCCGCTAAGGGTTCATACTGGCGTTCATAGAAGAAACAAGACATGTCCAGAACCTTAGCTAAGTTTATAACTAATGGAATTAGCTACAAAGGGAAAGCACAGAAGCCAGCAGTTTCTGAAGAGTATATACACAAAGATAAAACACAGACAAAGATCTAGACAAGAGCAAAGACTGGAAAAAGAAGGTAAATCCATTTAAATGGATCACTATCTGATGTCCCGTCCCTCGAGGTTTTATTCTGATCCCTTTCTCACCCAGAGTTTTAATTTTTAATTTTTAATCTAGTTTTTAAATGTAGTATTCATGCGGCCCGCTCGTGTTATATTGCTGTTTTGATCTTATGTTGTACTGTTTATTTTATGTAATGTATTATTTAATTGTATTATGTTATGGTTTATTGTATTGTCTTGGGCATGGCCCCATGTAAGCCGCCCCGAGTCCCCGTTGGGGAGATGGTGGCGGGGTATAAATAAAGTTTTATTTATTATTATTATTTATTATTATTATTTATTTATATAAAGAGGAGACAGCAGTATTAACAAGGAATATTGGTGGAGTACAACTGCAATTCATAAAAGGAAAAACTGTTTCAGGAAATTTCCATGTATTCACCCCCGGGAGACTCAAAAGTCATTAGGGTATTTATTAATTGTGGGTGTTGTTATGTTTCTTACTACCACTAGATGTAACACTGGATGCTTAAGACTAATACATTCACATGATGCACAATTTTGATAAAAACTGGTAGTGAAAATAATATTAAGTCTCATCTGCTGGGGGAGGGGAACAACAGCCTTGCGAATAGTATTTTACCCACGACCAGGGGGAACTGCCAAAAGGCTAAACGGAGGGTTGCACAAACACAGCAAGGACCAGTTACCGAGAGCACAATAATCCCAAATAAACAGCTCGGGGGAAGGTCACAGGGGCTTACATATCTTTACACTAATGCACAGAGCATGGGGAATAAGCAAGACGAACAACTTTTAGCACAACACCACATTTACGATGTCATAGGCATCACTGAAACCTGGTGGGATGACACCCATGACTGGAATGTAGCCATTGAGGGTTATAACCTCTTTCACAGAAATAGAACAATGGGGAGAGAAAGGGGAGTAGCTTTATATGTCAAAATCAGTTACGTTGCAGAAGAAATGCAAGACTGCAATCTGGGAAACCAGCTTGAAAGCATCTGGATAAGAATCAAGGGAACCGGAACTCAAAAAGATCTTGTTGTGGGTGTCTAATACAGACCTCTGAGCCAGGATGAAGGACTTGATGAAGCCTTCTGTCAACAGTTGACCAAACAGGCACAAAGAAGAGATATAGTAGTCATGGGCGATTTCAACTATCCCGATATCTGCTGGAAAACAAACTCGGCCAAGAGGACAAAGTCCAACAAATTCCTCGCTTGCCTTGCAAATAATTTTATGGTCCAGAAGGTAGAAGATGCAACAAGGGGATCAGCTACTCTTGATCTCATCTTAACAAATATGGAAGACCTGATCAATACAGTCAAACTTGTTGGATCCTTAGGGGCAAGTGACCATGTGCTCCTGCAGTTTGCGATACAAAGGAAGGCTGAAACTAAGACATGTCAAACACGCATTCTGGACTTTAAGAGAGCTAACTTCCAAAAAATGAAGGAAATACTGAGCAGCATCCCATGGACGCCAATACTAAAAGATAAGGGAGTTAAGGATGGATGGGAGTTTTTGAAAAGTGAAATACTCAAGGCGCAAATACAAATAGTGCCAACACAGAAAAAAAAATAAGACAAGTGCGAAGAAGCCAGATTGGATGTCCAAAGAACTTCTAACTGGTCTAAGACTCAAAAGAGACATGCACAAGAAGTGGAAAAGAGGAGAAATCACCAAAGAAGAATTCAGATGAATAGCCAACTCCTGTAGGGAAAAGGTTCACAAGGCTAAAACGCAAAATGAGCTCAGGCTTGCCAGGGACATTAAAAACAACAAAAAAGGCTTTTTTGCTTATGTCGGTAGAAAAAGGAAGAACAAGGAGGCGATAGGGCCTATGCAAGAAGAAGATGGGGTAATGGTAACAGGGGACAGGTAAAAGGCAGAACTACTTAATGCCTTTTTGTCTCGGTCTTCTCACAAAAAGAAAGCTGTCTTCAACCTCAGCAACATGGAATGGACGAACGATTACGGGAAGTCCAACCCCAAATAGGAACACAAACTGTACAGGAACACCTGGCTGCTCTAAATCAATTCAAGTCCCCAGGGCCAGATCAACTACATCCAAGAGTATTGAAGGAACTAACGGAAGTTATTTCAGAACCACTGGCAATCGTCTTTGAGAGTTCTTGGAGAACGGGAGAAGTCCCAGCAGATTGGAGGAGGGCGAATGTGGTCCCTATCTTCAAGAAGGGAAAAAAGATCGACCCAAACAATTACGTTGATACCAGGCAAGATTCCGGAAAAGATAATTAAGGAAGTGGTCTGCGAACACTTAGAAACAAATACGATCATCATTAATAGTCAACACAGATTTACCAAAAACAAGTCATGCCAGACTAATCTGATCTCTTTTTTCGATAGAGTTACAAGCTGGGTCGATACTGGGAAAGCCGTGGATGTAGCGTACCTGGATTTCAGTAAGGCCTTTGACAAAGTTCCCCATGACCTTCTGGCAAACAAACTAGTGAAATGTGGGCTAGACAAAACTACAGTCAGGTGGATCTGTAATTGCATAAACGCAAAGGGTGCTCACCAATGCGTCATGTTCATATTGGAAAGAAGTGACAAGTGGAGTGCTGCAGGGTTCCATCCTGGGCCTGATTCTGTTCAACACCTTTGTAAACTACTTAGATGAAGGGTTAAAAGGCACGATCATCAAGTTTGCAGATGACACCAAACTGGAAGGGATAGCTAACATTCCAGAAGACAGCAGCAGAATTCAAAATGATCTTAACAGACTAGAGAGATGGGCCGAAACTAACAAAATGAATTTCAACAGGGACAAATACAAGATACTTCACTTCGGCATAAAAAATGGAATGCAAAGATACAGAATGGGGGATGCCTGGCTCGACAGCAGTACGTGTGAAAAAGATCTTGGAGTCCTCATGGACAACAAGTTAAACATGAGCCAACAATGTGATGCGGCAGCTAAAAAAGCCAATGGGATTTTGGCCTACATCAATAGGAGTATAGCATCTAGATCCAGGGAAGTCATGCTACCCCTGTATTCTGCCTGGAATACTGTGTCCAACTCTTTGCACTGCAGTTGAAGGGAGATGTTGACAAGCTGGAAAGTGTCCAGAGGAGGGTGACTAAAATGATCAAGGGTCTGGAGAACAAGCCCTATGAGGAGCTTGAAAAAGCTGGGCATGTTTAGCCTGCAGAAGAGAAGGCTGAGAGGAGACATGATAGCCATGTATAAATATGTGAGGGGAAGTCATAGGGAGGAGGGAGCAAGCTTGTTTTCTGCTCTCTAGACTAGGACATGGAACAATGGCTTTAAACTACAGGAAAGGAGATTCCACCTGAACATCAGGAAGAACTTCCTAACTGTGAGAGCTGTGCGGCAGTGGAACTTTTAAGCAGAGGCTGGATGGCCATCTTTCGGGGGTGCTTTGAATGTGATTTCCTGCTTGTTGGCAGGCGGTTGGACTAGAAGGCCCATGAGGTCTCTTCCAACTCTATTATTCTATGATTCTAATGCCAGGAAAGGTAAATTGTGGTTATTGGGATGTACTGCAGTTTCTATCTTCCCTCAGTATTAGCTATGATGGTTGATACTGATGAATATTAGAATCCAACAACTTTTTGAAAGCCATAGCACACTTTTCCATGTTTCATGGATGAAAATCAGGACACACGTGGACAAGTAACATCAGATAGTGGTCAAGACGGCAAACATTATCAATGAAAAGAACACATAAGCCAGGAGAGGTTGCATCGGTTTCCTTCTACTTGAGCTAATGATAATTTAGCACCCTCCTCTTCTCTCCCCATGCTTAATTGAACACACTACTTTTGCCTTTTCAACACTGTTAACTGAAGTAAAATGAAGACAGCACTGGAAAGTGGAAGGGGAGAAGAAACTTGAACATTTCAAACAAAGAATTAATCAGAACTACCCCAGGAAAATCAAGACATGTAGGAGTGTGATGGAGGCTCCTTCTTTGGAGGCTTTTAAGCAGAGGTCGGATGGCCACCTGTAGGGGGAGATTTGAATGCAATTTTCCTGTTTCTTGCCAGGGGGTTGGACTGGATGGCCCATGAGGTCTCTTCCAACTCTATGATTTTATGATTCTTATATGATTCTTCACCTCTGCTATAAATCAGAATAAAACATATCTTACAAAATCTGTTTCAGAGATGCACCAATTGCTTAAGAAATTCAAGAAAAGCAAGAAGAGTTTGGAGAAGAAAAACTAAGTGTTGCCAGTAAAAAAAAAAATAAAGAAAAAGAAAAAAGCCAGACAATGTCTTTAAGGGTATCAGATGCTGGTCTGAAAATCTGAATAATTTTTTGCTGATCTTGTTGACGCAATAGAAATGAGACCAAAAGGCTCAATACCCAGAACTTTGGAAAGTTATTGCCATATTGAGTAGAATAGTGATCTTATTTATTGCAAACCATGTTTGTATATCCTGAATAACAAAACAGAGAATGTCTACTTAACATGGTTCTAGTGCTTCAGGGAAACAGGAGACAGATAGTCAATTGCAAGTTAATGAATGCCAATTAAAGAATGGGAAACACTACATTACACACTTTGCCTCCATGTCCCCATGAAACATCCTTTACCTTATATTCATTATGTCCCTTAGCATCCAAGAAGCGCTTGCAAAAACTAAGATGACTCAAACAAAGAAGATGGAACAATCTAACTAATAATATATTTCAGAGTCCTATTGCATTTTAAAAATTGAATGTTTTTCTTTCTAATGTTGGCTACACTGCACTAACAAGGGTGCCCCTCTGAAATGAGTAACACATTCACAATGGAAAATGTGATCATGAAATGTGTGGCCTTTATATTAACCGCGACACTAACTGTAAACCAAAAATTATCTGAATGCATAATGAATGACTTACAAAAAATATTAGAGAAAATACTTTCTCAATATTTGTAACTAGAAATTTGTAGTCACTTACAATAGTTCACATGACAGTGCAGATGAGAAAGTAGTACAAAAATGAAAACATTCTGATTTGAAATTTTTTTTCTAATGTTTTATATTCTTGGCTCAATTTTTTCTCTTTTTGAGTGAATATGGAAATAAAATCTGTCCCACTAGCCTGCTCAGTTGCACAATTTTTTTATATTATCAGCCTATTAGCAAGCATTTAGTACTGATAATTTGCAGAGGTCAATCTCTTAATATTCACTTAAAAGTACAGTGATTCATGACAGAATAGTATCTTCTCACCAGCAGCCAATTCAAACCATTGTTTTCTTCCCCTTTCCCATGTTGGATACAAATATCCGGAAATGTGTTTTCTTCTTCTTCTTCACTAGCTTTTTTCTTTAATATTCACCTTCCTTGCTTAAAAAAAGAACCAAAAATGTTACAGATGGAAGAAATGGTCCCCTCAGACCACAGTATCATACATCATAGAGTTTGAAGGGGCAATATCCCAAGTCCAATCCTCTGGTCAATGTAGGACCTCCCTCTGAGTATCCCAGCTAACAGCTGTCCAGCCTACAACAAAATGATGGCATAGAACCACGAGTAGATCCACTGCCTCTATAGCAGGGGTCTCCACAAGCCGGATGCAGTCCTCCAAGGTCATTTACCTGGCCAGCACCCTAAACATTATATTTGGGGTCACCCTAATTGTAAAATAACTTGAAGACACAGAACAACAGTAATCCTAATTAGCCTATCTCATCAGCCAAAAGCAGGCCCACACTAACCATTGAAATACTGTTAAGTTTATGTTGGTTGAAATTATTCTCCATTTGAAATATTGTATTGTCCCTTCAGAGGGGTTTTGTTTTTGTTTTGTACTACAAAGATGTGTACAGTGTGCATATAAATTTGTTTATTTTTTTCTCAAATTATATTCACCCCTCCTCCCCCAAGTTTGAGGGACATTTGCTTTAAAAGTTTGAGGATCCCTGCTCTGTAGCAACTGATCTTCCAGCTATCCTTGCTTTGCATGGCAGTATGGCCTACTAGAGATTTTCTGATCTATATCAGGCCCAACCAGACCAGCCATCTGACTCAAAAGAGGTAATATGGCGTCCATGGACACCAGACAGGTAGTTCACTCTTTGTTCTGCCCAGTTGACGTATGAAGAAGTTCACTGTGCTACTTGATCTCTTTGTCTGGATGAACTTTCTGCAAAGTGATTTTCTCAAAGGGATTTATCACTGTATATATGGAAAAGAACCAACATTGTTGTGTAGAGTAAACAGTTCTCTGAATGGATCCATAAAGATGTAACTATTGACAGACGTAACTACTCAAAGTGTCTCTCTTATGGCACTGATGATTTCCCTAGCTACCAATTTTCCTCCAGGTTCTGAAGATCTACGTATTTCCTACAGAGGTGAAAAATATTAGCGAGTGTGTATAGCGGAACCAGCAGCGTCCAGTTAACACCATGTGCAAAAGACTCAGACCAGGCAGAGGAATTAAAAGAACAAAGAAAACTTTACTTGTTGAGTTGAAGTCAAATAAACAGTTCAGCAATCGTACAATGTCCTTGTAGTTGCATAGGATCAATAACTAATCAATCAGCATTCAATATACCCAGCATAGCATATTTAAACTGCTACTTGACCGTAGCTAGAGAGCCTGTCTTTTCTGTGCTCTCCCTGCAAGCCCAGATTCCCAACTGACAAACCCAGCCATCTGCCAGCAAACCGATACATTGTTTGAGGCGTGGCTTGCCTCTGCAAAAGCTCAGCTCCCTTTTTGCAGAGATCTTTTGCAAGCAACTTTGCAAGGATTTCTTTATACACACACACACATAGCAATTTGGTGCAATAAAATTCTGCATCAACTCACATTTTCCTGGTATATATAGTGATGACATTAACAGCACACACATCCTTCTTAAATCAAAGTGAAAACAACATCACCAGCCACAATTTTCCCATTTGTGAGCTCACTTGGGTGTCAAAGGTCCATACTGCAATGATCATGTTTGCTATGCTTCACATTCTTCTAACTGCATGGCTGTGGCCATTTCATTCTCCTCCCTCTCCCCCCTCCTTTGCATACAAATATAAATATATGTCCACATTTTATACGTATATATGCCTCAATAGGGCATTAGTCATCCTATTAAGCTACGTAAGCTTCTGTTATTTAACTGCTGACAAATTGAAGTATTTTCATAGTAATATGCAATTATCTGCACAAAGCAACTTTAAAAAATAGTGGTGTCTGCATCTACACAAATGCACCTTCAAAAAAGTGATTGCATAAGGCAAATATAAACAAGTAGAATTCTATGGTGGGAAGTATCAGGGACTTTTTATGTTCCTATGCCAGCTGCCCACCTACCCCAAACCCTCATCCTCTCTGATTTTCTTTTTCCTGGACATTAATTTTCTTGACAATGTGTGTTTGTTACCTTAAACCTGCAGGGAAGGTAACATTCCTTAGAATTAAGAAGGCGAGAAAAGTGAAGCCAATAGCATCAGAAAAAATCACTGGTGGGACCACTGGCATATTCCTTGTCCTCCTTCTTCTGTATTAGAAGGTTTTGGAAACATAGCTACAAGGTGAAGTGATAATTTGTAGTGACTGATGGCAAATAGCAGCAAGAAACGTGACATAGCTGAGAGGGAACTTTTTAACAACTACAGAGAATGCAGATGATTAACCATGGATGCCTAGGCCCATCTGTGGCAGATGGAAATGTACAGAAGTCAAAGGAAGTAATGTTTCATATGGACTAGTCAAAATGTGAATGCAAGAAAGGGAAAATGCTGCCATGTATGTATGGAACCATAGTTGCTTGATATGCCAAACCACAGACTCATTTCAGAAAAGAAGTATAATTCTAAATTTCGATTACACAGACACATTATGATTTTTAATATTCTTAACAAAATAAGAATGGGCAATAAGTACAATGTTTCTCAACTAAATGAGGATGAGACAGCACATCTCATCTAAATACACTAACCCGCAGAGCTCTTCCAGCTTTTTCTAGCAACTGAGGCCTGTATCTATTCATGTCATTGTTCTAGTGGAAGATCCATTGGATTTGTAATTGTGCATAGAGAGAACTAGCACAAGAGTTGTACATAACTCTGACTACACAAAGTGGTGTGCAACCAGTTGAACAAATGGCGATACATCCTGTTAAGCACAACTATTTTATCTCATGCAAAAAACTAAAACAAGATTGTCAGACTTTCAAATTATGTACAAATCATTTTAAAAGCCTGGTGGGTATGAAATATTTATAAGCAAAAGAATAGTTCCTTGCCTAAGTTTAAGTCTTACTGCACAAGAAAATTGCCAAATTAAGTGAACAGAGCATCGGCCCAGAAACAATGCTGTAATTACCTCACATATCGGAACACCACTAAAAATGAACATTAAACTAGCTGCCTTGCAACACAATTATATTCTGCCTTCTTACATGCCACCAGGAGACAATTAAAAGGGTCACATATCAGGCATACCTCCCAACAAATGCAGCTCTTGCAGATGTGGGTAGACCTTGATAACACTGTTTAAGATGAGAGAACATGCAACATTTTATTTTTGTTTTCATGTAGAAAAGGGAAGGGAGAATATTAATGTCTCACTTTTTTCTACTCACATACTAATTCTACTAGATCACCTGCTGGAGCTTCTCCACTTCTATTTTTATGTAGCCTCTTGAAGCTTATTGAGGAAAGCTTTGTTTCCACCTTTTATTTGCAAAAATATCAAAAGCGTCATCTCACCCCTAACCTGGTAGAAAACGTAGAAGCAAGAGAGTGGCTCCTTTCCTTCTGTGCCTGTGTGGATTTGTAGCAATGGTACAGAATTGCTGTTATTGCTGTAATTTGCCTCTGGGGATTCTACAGTGTGTGCAGCAAAGAAGCGCAGGCATGCTTTCAAGACATAGAAGCAGCACTAGGCCTGTTCCACATGGGCTGCCTTAAAGCCTTATTTCTGCTTGAGGATCATCATGCTAACATCGGCAAATGTCTTTCTAAATCACACCTTCAAAATCATGTAGGCTAGTCAGTCACAAGGGCTGCCAAATCAATCCTTTCTAACTCCAGTTTCTACTTCTTCTTTTAAAATATAGGGTTATACAGAACAGTTGCATTCTGAAATATGAGAAACGCATCACATTCTACTGTCACAAGGAATAAATGGATAATCCTTCAATTCAGGATTTTACACATGGCTCTGCTAAGAATGTAAAACACTCCCTAGTGTGCCTTGCATGCTGTGCTATGCTTTGTCTCTGCCTAGAGCAGTGAACAGGTGAGATGGAGAATAATGGGGACCAACAGGTCATGATACTGTTCATGATACCCAAGTGAGAGATCTCAAGAGACCAGACATTTCTCAATAGGTACGCCACTTGAAGGGTTAGGAAATCTTAATCTTGGCCATGCTGGCTGAGTATTCTGGGACTTGTTACCCACAATCATAACCCTCTCAAAATGTAAGCACTTATCGCTCACCGGAAGAAAGGTTTCAAAGAAGTAGCCCTCTAAAAAGGAGAAGGGGAAAGGGGTGGAAAGAAGGAATATGGCAGCACATTTATGATTACATGCTTTTTATTTTAGCATGGACTTTCTTGAATACTAACTCTTCAAATGTTATATATAATTGTTATGGAAATAGAACAGGATGCAAAAGGATCCAGAATGACACAAATACCTCCCCTTGTCCTAAATTTAAAGGGGCTGGGCAAGGTTTTACTGGTCTTTCTTAGCTTGACAGTGATTCGTTACACTTGATATGTGACCTGGAGCAACAACAGAAGCATCCTTACAAAGCAGCTTACAAATTAACAAAGCCAGCACAGATTGTGTGTGTGTATATGTGTCTCTGTGTTATTATTTTATTTTAAAAACGATCTATAGAGTTAAATCTATTTAAAATTCATAACACAGAATAAAAACAAAAAATAGCATACAGTATTCAATTCCTAAAAGCCTGATAGTAAAGGGGAAAAATATCACTTGCTGGAATAAGGAGAGAAAGGGAGAATCCCATTCTAGTTTATCTGGGAACAGAGTCCAAAATCTTGGAGCAGACACAAAGAAGTCCCTCTCGCTTGTTCCCAACAAATGTTAAGGTGAAGGTAAAGGTTTCCCCTGAATTAAGTCCAGTCGTGACCAACTGTGGGGGTTGATGCTCATCTCCATATCTAAGCCGTTGTCCATAGACACCTCCAAGGTCATGTGGCCGGCATGACTGCATGGAGCACTGTTACCTTCCTGCCTGAGCAGTACCTATTGATCTATTCACATTTGCATGTTTTCGAACTGCTAGGTTGGCAGGAGCTGGGGCTAACAGCGGGCACTCATTCCGCTCCCGGAATTTGAACCTGGGACCTTTTGGTCTGCAAGTTCAGCAGCTCAGCGCTTTAACACACTGTGCCACAAATGTTACTGGGAAGTTAATGGAGCAGAGAAAAGGGACCCTTCCTAAGATTTCAGCTTGCACAGGTTCCCATTGGGACCCCACTTTTCAGACTCATAACTATCAGGGAACTGTTGCTACTCTGTGTGGGCAGGGGGGAGGGATCTGCGTTCTATTTCTTCTGAATCCCCAAAATTATGTTTTCACAGATTAAACAATAGCCTACCCTTTCTTCCAAAAAGTAAATGGATATACACTCCACACATGTCTCATTCAGATTTGCTACAGATTCTAATCTATTTTATCTTCCCCACAACTTTCTTTAAATCTTCCAGGTAATAGCAATGCATAAAGGGAATAGGCAATTCATAAAACTAACCTGTTGCTCATTTTCCTGGCCATTATTTCTTTGACAGAACGTATTAGGCTTTCAACAAAATATCATCCAGGAAGAAGGAGATTGCTGTAAGTAGAAATAACCAGTGCCTTTTTCTCTACCAAGAGTTCTATATGTGTGCAGAAGGGGGCCCACATATCACCAAAAGTGTCAGAGCAATAAAAATGTGTGACTGCTTCCTTAGATTCTGAGAACATTAGACACTAGAGGAATCTCATCTGTCTGGGTATCTCAAGGACAGCTTCCCACATGAGAATCCAGGCTAGAAAATGTCACAGACACTGACAGATGGGTTTCCCCAGCCTCGAAAAACCTAATGGAGCTTTTCGTCAATTTGCATACTGGCTGTCGCTGAATGAAATTGGTATGTGTCAAGGACATTAAGCAGGCCAAAGTGAAAGTGTAATAGCCTTGTACACAATATCGCTCCTTACTGCTTGCTGTATATGTTAGGTGGGGAGGGGAGGGAAATGAAAAAGAAATACGAGAATGTTTGACTTGATGACTGCTCCGCAGCCATAAATCTACCCTCCTTGGAATAAAGCAAGGCACCTAGTTCAGCTCCATCACAGCATGAACTAAATATTATCACTGCAATTGTTTAAATCTATTTTTTCTCAACCATCCATTGACTCACACAAAACACAAAGATGGGTAGATAGGTTTGTCTCTTTAAATAGATACCTGATGGATGAGATACTTTAAAAAATCCACTCCATCAGAGCAGTTAGCTAGTTTACTGCTGAGTAACCAGCAAAAGCCCACATGAGACATGACCTGTGGGAATACTTAAAGTACTCGTAGTTAACAATATTTCACAGAATTATAATAAAATAGGCAGAACTCAAGTTGCACTGGTGACTTTGCCACATATTTAGACAGACAGAAACCTTAGTCAGTTGACACATCAGAAATCATGACCTGGAAACCTTAATCATAGCTTATGTATTGGAGAGAGGGGCAGTAAGTTTTTAATGGTCCATTGAAGAGTATTTAGTGACCATGATGCCAGGTTTGAAAGGCTTCAACAATATAAGGAGTGTTCTTATGCCTGCTCTCAGCTGCTTAACACAAAAACCAGCAATAAAAACAATAGTTTGTACTGTTTGTACTCACAAAGCACATCTAAGTTTATTTTATATAGAGTTCAACATTTTCCTGATAATTCATTTCAAATTCCACCATACGATTTTTTAATTATTTTTTCCAGCCCAGAAGTCTCAATTATATCTTCAGGAGGATGAAGAGGAAAACTACCTATTATGTAAGTTTATTAAACATGGGTTCAATGATACGAGAAGACCTTTGAGCACCCTAGAATCATGCTGGAAGACATAGCAATGAGTGCTCTCTCTAGGCCTCAAATGCCATTCTATAGACAGTTTCCATGGTATGTTCCACCAAGTTTCTGCTAGATGATGAGCATAGAATTCTGCT
The DNA here is from genome assembly GCF_035594765.1 of Anolis carolinensis. Lineage (NCBI taxonomy): Eukaryota > Metazoa > Chordata > Lepidosauria > Squamata > Anolidae > Anolis > Anolis carolinensis. Next base: position 73,395,122 of record NC_085846.1, read on the forward strand.
GGAGGACTACAAAGAATATGTCTCTTGGCATTACTAGGTCCTCCTATGCAGTTCTATGGTATGCTTTGGCTGTGAGCTTAAGACATTCTTCATTTGAGGTAAGAAAAATAGTGTTCCATATTAAAGACAGAAATCATACTACACAAAAGTTCTCAGAATGGATTACTTACATAAAACATGGCCTTACTGTAGTAGTAGTAGTAGTAGTAGTAGTAGTAGTAGTAGTAATGGTAGTAGTGCTGGTACAATTCTTACAATTCTTATTGTGTCAGCACTACCACCATCACCACTACTACAGTAAGGCCATGTATTATGTGAGTGACTTCTTAATTTCAATTTAGGGTTGCCATTTTTTCTTCTTGATAAAGAACTGTAAGTACTTTTTAAGGTTCATAAGAATATACCAAAAAGGATAAAATATTTTGACAGCGCCTGACCTTTATCTTCCAGTATTTTAAAATAAAGCCCTGGTGGCTAAATAGTGGCAAGCTGTGAGACTGCTTAAACATCTGTTGAACAGTCCTTAACTCCTAGTCACTTCAGAAGGAAACTTGAATGGTCGGGACATGGAATGAACCACGGTGTTGATATTAAAATCACATCCATGGCTTCTGCTATCTGGTTTTTCCACACAAACACAGTCCTGTATTATTTCTATTGGTTTTTACAGACTGCTTTAAAATTTTCAGTTCTCCGCCCCTTTATAAAGATTCTTTTGTTTTGTTTTTTCGTGTCAGGAGCAACCGGAGTTGCTTCTGGAGTGAGAGAATTGGCTGTCTGCAATGACGTTGCCCAGGGGACGCCCGGATGTTTTGATGTTTTACCATCCTTGTGGGAGGCTTCTCTCATGTCCCCGCATGGAGCTGGAGCTGAAAGAGGGAGCTCATCCGCGTTCTCCCCGGGTGGGATTCGAACCTGGCAGCTTTCAGGTCAGCAACCCAACCTTCAAGTCATGAGGCTTTTATCCCCTAGGCCAGCGGAGGCTCCTTTTTTTATAAAGATTGTTATAGATATAGATACAGGTTGATGTCTGTGTGAATGGCATTAATTAAACAGAAGCCCCTGAAAACTTGGCCTGATTGCCTTACTTTGCTACATTTGGCTACATCTCTTTCCAAAGATTACTTCTTCATAGTTTATTCAAACCAGGGCTTCCCCATCTTAAGTCCTGAAATGTCGGACTTCAACTCCCAAAATACCAGAACAACAGTCATACTAGGACGTCTGGAAGCTAAAGCCTAACTCTGAATGATGATTCAGATTTGGGATCCACCAATGTAAAGCATCTGTTATTGGACATCAGACTCAAAATTAACTATGCAAAAACTCCCTAAGGAAAACTAGAGCTCTGACAATCAATGTCAATGTATAATATAGAACATTATATTTGACCAAAATGATTGCAAAAAAGGTTACAATATTTTTGTAGCAAACAAATTTGAGCAAAAGGAACTTAGAGATGCTCCTCATGTGTAACCTAATAGATTGGCATACAAAGCAATAGAGCACACCAAGAAGTGTATTTGAAGAAATTATCTTTCCACTGAGGCATTTCTTTTGACATTTATCTTCAAACAGGTCTCAGCAAATAATTATGATTAAAATATTAGTGCCCACTTTAATCAAATTAACCATAGAAATATAAGTAAATTCCATTTTGCTCCATACAATGGTTATTATATTTTTGGAATTTACTGTGTTTACAGTCTATTGATTTTACGTAGCTTTTAAATCTCTGAATTGTACACTCAGGATAGAAAGTCAAGCTTCTGAAATCCATACATACAGTTCTATGTACACAATATTTTAAAACATATTTAATTAATCAATTAGTAGTGGTGCTCCTATAGAAATCAGTTATATCAAAGGCAAACCAAAACATGGGATCAATGCATTTATAGACAGATTTATTTCACATGTATAATACACAGTTGCCCTTGGACTGTGAGACTGAAGAAAAAAGACTCTGTTGTTATATCTAGAGATGTAATTTTTCCAGAAATAATAGCCATGGGGAAAAATAAACTGTGTGTATATATTTTCAGGAAAAAACCCCTGAATATTTTAATTAAGACTGAAAGAAATGTAATATTATCACCTTTTCCAAACTGAAAGTCATATTGTTACATTAGGAACTTTATAAGGTTGCATATACACAATATAGACAAACGTACAATTCTGTTTATCATGTTTAATATATAGGTTAAGCACTGCTTATCTGACAATCTGAAATATGAAATACTCCAAAATTCAAACTGTCCAAATGGGTAGCTGCAATAATGGTGTTTGCTTTCTGACCACTATTTGCTTTCTGATCATTACTGAACATCACTTGTGTCTTAATATTTGCACTAAAATGTGTGCTGCAAGGCCAGATAGTTATTTTTGTTCTTTACAATGTGTTCTGTCTTCCTGATCTTTATGAAACAAGAACACAAACTTTGTTTCATGAACAAGATAATTAAAATATTACTTTCATGGATATAATGTATCTATGAAACATCAATGAATTTCACATTTAGAGTTAAATCCTATTTCTAAGATATCTCATTATGTACTTATAGGCAAATAGAGGTATTCAAAAATGTTTTAAAAAGTCTAAAAGCATTTTGGATAAGCCTATATGTACAAATTAAGTTAGGCAACAGTTACAAACTGAATTATACTTTTTTAAACATATGGTGCAAATAGAGTTCTAAAGTCCTGAAATGTAAGGGATGATGTTGGTTTGACCTTTTTATTAGAAGCAGCTAAACAAATAATAAAAAATATAAATATATTCAGTAAAAAAAAGGAATCATTTTTTCTTCCCTAGTGCTCCACTGCACAGGCACGTGCACATGAAGCACACATTCCATAAAAAAGGACAAAAAAGAGATACCAAGAGTATATACTATGCATTGTCTCACATAAAGGAACACGTGTTCTATCATTTCTGGAAATAATTTCAAGGAAATTTATATATGAACTTAACTATTTAATTCTAATATCATTGTCTTCAACATTTTAATTATCATCCAGAAAGGAAATATTCCATTTATACCTTTTATTTTGCATTTTTTTCAAGAAACATTCCCTTCCAAATTTATTTTTTTGCCATTTTTATTTTTAAAAAGGCTTTTTCAAAATAAAGAAAAAGTGAGAGGGGTGGTTCCTGTACGTTTCAACAAAGCTTTCTTATTTGTAGCTACAGTTCTGCTTAAAAGTACTTTTCAGGAACTGCCCTTTCGGTTGTTAGCATAGTCTAACACACATATGTCATGCATATGAAATGCATGTATGCAATTAATGCAGTGTCCAGTTTGTCCCTAAGAAATTTTCAGTAAAGAAATCAGCACTTTTAATTTAGGGAAGATGCTGGTTTCTATAAAGATCACGTAAGTGTGGGCAATATGTGTATCAGGCACCCCAGGAATAGCAGGTCCTCTCTATGCCCTCCATGGGCTTTTACAACACCAAGACATTTCTGACCACTTTTAGTAAGGAGTATTCTAGCAAGGGAAGCAAATGGCCTGAAGCTCTTTTAAAGGAAGTAGTTTCTCAATATTGTGGCCTTATGCTCATGTTGTTGTTCAGGTCATTTCTGACCTTTGGCAACTCTAAGTTAAATCTATCACAAGGATTTCTTGGCAGATTTGGTCAGAAGAGGTTTACCTTTGCCTTCCTCATGGGTGAGAGGGTGTGATGTCGAAGGTCACCCAGTGGGCTTCTTGGTTGAGCAGAAATTCAGAGTCATAGTCGCTGTCCAACACTCAAGTCACTATATCATGCTGGCTAGTAAATCCCAAAAAGTAATTACTTCTGAATGGAAATTAATGAGGTTGATTGTCCATTATGTCTTCATTACACAGGGTCAATGCAGATGACACCCTCAGACCACATTTTGAATCCATCCCTCCCTTCCCTACATGGCAACAATCACTTATCTTAACACATGCATTTTTGCTTAACTCCATTTCTTGCAAAGACAGATGCTTCATTTTGTGATAGGTCATTGAAAGATAAACAGAAGCTTAATTTGCAAGTCCAGTTGCTGATGCATGCAGCTCTGAGGAAGGATTGTTGTCCTAGGCAAAGGAAAACTAATAGCAGGGAATCCACATTTCCCTTAACTCTAATTTGACCCTGATATATCCTCTTGAAATAGCCACTTCAGCAACTCTCTTGTAATGTACCTATTCACAAGAGTGAAGGAAAGAAGTATTTAAAGGTTGTTTTGCTCTTAACAATACATCCTTGAACTTTCCTTGATGGTGAATAACCAATGTCAAGTACTCACCAGAAAGGATATGGCATTTTCTTTCTCTTAATCTGCAGTGGTAATTATTTGCCTCTATAATTACCTATAATTTTTACATTTTTTTCAAATACAAGTTAATTTTGTACCTTTTCTTTATCAGGCTGCAAAAAGTGTATGCCCTATTAATATTTTCTTCCTAATATACACTTTTTCTTTGCAATTTCCCCTAATGTGAGTCTTTTTTCCACCCTTCCCACTTCATATACACCTTTCTGTATGAAATCTCCTTTCATATGTCTCTTAAAAAAAACAAAAACAGAAAACTTTATGATAAAATTTGGGAAATGGCAAAGGAATATAGAGGATTTGAGTTCTATTTTACACATTAATTTCAAAAGCATACATTGTGTTGATTAGTATGAAAATGCTAATCACAATAATTTTATCCCATTCCAAATTATCCCTACATTCCAGATATAAAAGTAATTTGTTTATAGGACAGATTGAAATATTAACATATCAGAAAAGATGAGACAACAAAAAGGTGACATGAAATATACCTGTGAGATTAAAATGCAAACAAACAACATTTCAAATATTGTATCAATAATACCTGTATCAATAATTCCATTTATACTAGAACCATAATATTATTGTAAAACTAAAATTTAATTTGAGAACATAAGTACAGTTATGTAAATATATACAGCTATAGCTACTACCAAAGAACTGAGAGGATTTAAACTTGTGGAATTGTAATGAGGAATGTAACACTAGCTTACTTAATTAAAAATGAAATTATGTTGTAAAAACACTTCATCTAGCCCCACCAATTTGGACAGTATGCATGGGTGGTGGTAGAGTTCATCAGAATTTTCCTTCAAGAACTGTGAGATTTACTGCCTGGATTCAATCCTAGAAAAAAATGTTAGTTGCCATAATTGACTGCATTACAACATTACAAGTGCTTTGACCTTTGCATAAGATATATAGGATTATCTTTGTACAATATCCATAACTGTCCTTCTTCCCATCCTCTAAATGTTAAAAAGAGACAGGTTGGCTTCCATGAGAAATGCATGTTTGTGTGGTCCCTTAAGTTGGTATAGTGAAATTTGTAGTTTCCAAGTTAGTAGGGCAGTGCAATTAGTTTTTCTGAATCGTGTTGGAGATACCCAAGGTGGTGAACTCTAGCCTCAAAACAGTCCAGGTTCAGCACCTTGGACAGTTCCACTGAGCTTTGTCCTAAAACCTGGAACAGATTCGCAGCCTCACTTATATCTACGCCAACAAACAGCACTCACAATGGAGGAATTCCCACTGAATCAAGAAAGGCTTCTGGCTGAACAATCAGGCATGATTCGTTTATAAAAATTAATCCTGTAATAGTTCCACCATTTCTCTCATCAGCTATTTATGACCAAATACTCTAATTTCCATTATTCCTCATATAGTAACCTTAATTAAGTTTCAGTTAAGATGTCCGATTTAATTGGGATTGCAATTTGGGTACTAGTAGAACCATAAGATCCTATTATTATGGTTTGGAATCAGCGAGAAACAAAATAGTGAAATGCTTTCTTTCTCCTTGATCAAAGTTGTCCATTTTTCTCTAAAGAATGGGCAGGGTTCAAGACCATCTGCTTTCTTCCACAGAAACAATGGAATTAAAGAAAGAAAACAAGGTAATATGCAGACAGAGTATTTTAGGATCTCTGATTGCATATTCTTCAACCTAAAAGATTGAATAAGAGGAAAGTAAATATGGAGATAGGCAGGCAACTTCATTTTTCCTTAGAGCACTTGGCAGCCCCTTTCTTCCTCCCACTCAATTCACACACAAAAAATGCTTGTCCACAGTCTAAAGAAAAAAGCAAGCAGCTAAGCAGAGCAACATCACAAAGAGCTCTCAACCTGTATTATTTCTTTCCACAATTTGATTAATTCAGAGCAAAGCAGAACAAACCAGCTTCCGGAGATGGAATGACATTCGACTACTGTAAGTTTTCCCTGTTCCTTTTCTGAAAAAGCATTATTTGTAGTTGCTGCTTGCAAAGAAAATTGAACAAACTATTCAAGAGCAGGGAACAGAAATATGGAGGTCCCTACATGGAACATTTAGAGATTTCTGAAGTGTCACCAATCCCTTTGACCACAACCAATCCTTCTTGGTAGAAATGGGAAGGCAGGTAGAACAATTCAGGACCATAAAATCTACATCCAAATAGTACTTACTCCAGCAGTAACTCCTGACCATAATTCTAATTGTTCAATTCTAGACTAAGGAAATGTTCAGAATGTTGTATCCAGTTCCTGATTTCAAGTACGATTCTCAGTTTTTGGGGGTGGGCAGGATAAAATATTTTAACAAATATATTTCAAGAGAACATATAGTCAGAGAAATCTTTTTCAGAGAAAATATACATTTTGTGTGGTTGTTTTATATGGCAAGTTAAAACAGAAATAAATAAAATTAACCTAAGGAATGAACACACATAAGAATGGCAACAGGCTGGAAATTGAGTGTGTCATACAGCATGCATTTTTTAAAAAGCAAAGGGAAAATAACTAAATCAGAACAATAGGACTGGTGCTGATAACATGTACATTAGGTGCAGCTACTGTATTCTACAAGTTGTTAGAAATTAAAGACACACACACACCCCTGCCATCCATTTTGCAAACAAATCCTGCAAGCAGATCAAAAACATATAAATTTTCCTCTTTATGATTGCATTTAATGGAACCTCTGTGATGCATGTGCTGCAAACAGCCCAACATTTCTAGCATATCACAGCACTGACAGAAGTGTTTTGATGTACAAAGCTGAAAAGCATATCTCGCCGACCACAACTTCTAGAATGGTTTTGCGATGCGTAATTTGGCTTGTCGGCTCTGTTTGTATCCTGCATTCTTGGGTTGAAGACTACTTACAATGAGGTCTAGATAATCAACATGCAATCCACAACACTTTTTTTATCTGCCCTGCTCCCAGGACCACCCATTATGCCAGTTGGGTCTCTTTTTAGCATTATAAAAGTGCCTGTCAAGCCAGTATCAGAGCAGTGAGATGAGAAACTAAATGAAAGAATATAGTATAAAAACAGAGTGGCACGTCATTCACTGTGTTACAAGAAGAATTCACCATGAGCTATAAAAAGAAGGGTACTGTAGCTGGCAGTTCTCCACCAGTCCTTACAATTAACAAGCTAGCTCATTGTCAGGGTAGTTATCTAAATTACAGCCTAGGCTTTCCTGCTAACATATTTTCCGACTTTTAAAAACACTATATTGCAGAGTGCTTAGTACAAAGAAGGCTTTCTTTAATTGACATTAATTCCTTGTTTTCCTGTTTTAAAAAGTTAACTGCTGTAACCATAGCCTTAAGCAGCAGAAAAGGGCCTGACTAGACTGAACTCTGAGGGAGGGAAAAAAGAATATTTTTGTTATTGTTTGTCTTCTTTTGAAGCGGTGGCCATGCCGAGGGAATTCAACTCAAAGGTTTTATTTGTGACGTGCTTAGATCAAAACGCCCACAGCTTTTTGGACCTTGGGAAAGATCACATCTAGCTGCACATTTGAACTCTCAGAAGTCAAAACCATCCGCTTGTCTCTTTATGAATGGACATAGATAAGGTTTATTAAAACAGAGCTTGTAAAAGCTTTGCATTACAGACCACAGAAACTGCAGCCTGCATGGCCAATTGTCATCCAAAAATATAACAACGAGAAAGTAATGACAGTGAAAATAATGACTGTATCATTGTCATTTCAATGACTTCAACCTTGGAAGAAAAAAACAATGAATCGTGCAAATACCATCAGGAATGTGTTCACATACTGAAGCTAGATGCACCAGGCAGATACCCAAGCTATTATGTGCTCTGAGCTAGAAGACTTCCCTACCTATTCATTAAACTTATTATATATCCTGAGCAAGTTTCTATCCTGTCACATGTCCTACTATGTAGGCTTGCTGTGATGATGAAATAGGATAATACTTATTCACATCCCCCTTAAAGATAAAAAGGGATCCAAAAGTATAAATAGCCAAAGCTTGAGAAAAGATACTGTCATGTCTTTTCTTCTCCCTTTTTTTAGAAATCAGAGAAAAACAGAATTAAAAAAATAGAAACAATCTCTTCATTATTAACTGATGGGTGAAACATGCTGCCAAATGAAGTAAAGATGAGAGAATGAGGTGACAACACACTGGACAAGTGAAATACTGCAGATGTGAAAAATTAGCAAAACCATGACACTTTTAAAAATAGATTGACTTTATTAAATTAAAAACATGGTTTCACATACACATTCCTTGGAACTACTGCATGAATGCAGTTCCTTCATTCATTGTTCCCACCTCTTCTTCTCTGCCTTCTTCCTCTATGTATTATCTGATACCCAAAACAAGTATTATGTGCCTTTATGTGCTTTGTTGCTTTAAAAGAATCATAGATCCCATCCATACAGCCATTATAATGCAGATTAAAGTGGATTATATGGCAGTGTAGACTCATATAATCCAATTCAATGCAGTTCAATCTGTGTTATATGACATTACAGATGAGGCCATAGAATGGTAAGAGTTGGAAGAGACCATAAGGGCCATTCAATCCAACCCCTTGCAAAGCACTCCTGACAGCAGGCTATCCAGACTCTTATTAAAAACTTTCCAAAAAGGAGGCTTTGCCACATCGGAGGCAGCATATTCCACTGTCAAACAGCTCTCACTATCAGGAAGTTCTTCCTAATGTTTAGGTGAAATCTATTTTCCTCCAGTTTGAATCCATGTCCTAGTCTCTTGAGCATCAGACAACAAACTTGTTCCTTCTTCAGTGTGACATCCTTTCATGATTATCATCTCTCCTCTTAAGCTTCTATTTGCCAAGCCAAACATATCTAGCTCTCTAAGCCACTCCCCATAGAGCTTGGATCCAGACCTTTGACCATTTTGGTCACCCCTCTATGGACATACTCTAGCATTTCAATATTATTTATTTATTTCGTAGATTTGTATCCCATCCTTCTCACCCCTGGAGGGGATTCAGGGCAGCCTCACAACTGGCAGTCAATTGGTGCCAAAAAAACAACAGTTATAAAACAATTACAATTAAAAGAGATTTAAAATTACACAAGTTAAATTCATAATCCAGAGTCTGTCCATTATCAGTCACATAAATCGTTCTCACTATTATTGCTGCATCTGCTGCTTGAATGCCTGGTTCCACAACCATGTTTTAAGCTTTTCCGAAATGACAGGAGGGAGGAAGCCGACCTGATTTCATCAGGGAGGGAGTTCCACAGAAAGGGGGCCACCACTGACAAGTCCCTGTCTCTCGTCCTTACCAATTGTGCTTGTGAGGGTGATGGGATTGAGAACAGGGCCTCCCCGATGATCTTAATCTATGAGGTGGATGATAGAGGGAGATACGTTTGTATAAGTAAGCTGGGCTGAAACCATTTAGGGCTTTATAGGCTAAAGCCAGCACTTTGAATTGTGCTCGGTAGCAGACTGGCTCAGTGGAGCTGATGTTGCAGCAGGGTGGTGTGCTCCCTGTAAGCTGCTCCAGTGAGCAATCTGGCTGCCACCCATTGGACTAGTTAAACCTTTCAAACGTAGAGCATGTTGCAGTAGTCTATTTGGGATGTAACAAGAGGGTGGACCACTGTGGCCAAGTCAGACTTCCCAAGATACAGACGCAACTGGCACACAAGCTTTAGTTGTGCAAAAGCTCCTCTAGCCACTGTTCAAGGATCAACAATGAATCTAGGATCACTCCCAAGCTGCAAACTTGTGTCTTCAGGAGGAGTTTAACCCCATCCAGCACAGGCTGTAACCCTATGCCTTGTTCAGCCTTACGACTCACCAGGAGGACCTCTGTCTTGTCTGGATTCAATTTCAATTTGTTCGCTCTCATCCAATCCAGCACAGTTGCCAAGCACCAGTTCAGGACCTGCACAGCTTCCTTAGTGGCAGATGGAAAGGAGTGACAGAGTTGGATATCATCTGCGTACAGATGATACCGTACTCCAAAACTCCTGATGATCTCTCCCAACTGCTTCATGTAGATATCCTTCTCAAATTGTGATTTCCAAACCTGGACAAAGTTTTCCAGGTGATGTCTGACCAAAGCAGAACAGAGTGATACTATTACTTTCCTTGATCTAGACCAGGCCTGGCCAACTTGTAGCACTCTGGGTGTTTTGGACAGCTTGCACAACTGCTGGTAAACTGGCTGGGATTTCTGGGAGTTGAAGGCTCAAATACCTGGAGTGCCACAGGTTTCCCAGGCCTGATCTAGACGTTATACTCTTATTGATGCAGTCTAGAATCGCATTGACCACTACACAAAATTCATTATAATCTTTGAACCTACACCTACATCTGTTTCAATTTGACTGGAGAATCTTTTCCAACAGTCTGACAACTGAAAGGTTCCCTCTCACAGAACAAAGTTTAAATGAATGGGACTGACTCAAATGATCAAAATCTATCCCGATATTTTATTGTGTCATCTTCACTAAGATGGAGGAACAGGCAAAAAGGAAGTAAAAAAGAGCAATGTCCCCTCCCATCATGCTTCATGTTTGCTTTCTGCATGATGTGTAGTGTACAATACATAGCAAATACATCTTTGTAATGTGTCTTAATAACAAATAAAAGCCTGAAAATTAATCTTGTTCAAGAGGCTGTTAAAGTATCTTCTCCTAGGAAAATCCTCTTTCTTGCCTATAATATTTTTTTCCCAGAGCATGGAGCCAAACTAATCCTGCTGCTTCCATTACATTATTTTGCCCCTTAGAAATTGTAATACTTGAAAAAGATTAAGTGTTCTCATATGAAAGCCAGCCTATTATTTAATTTATTTTAAATATCTTCCCTCTGCAGTGCCCTTCTACAGGAAATTGCTTTATCATATGCTTTTACAAAAAGCAAAAAGTCCTTGCAATCCAAATAAGTGTACATCTGCTAATAGTTCACTTTTTTGGTCAATCTAACCACACATGTCATAGTAATCATTTGTGGCTCCTTAACTACGTGCACTTAGGAGCTAATTTGAATAGATCCAGCCCAAAATACAACCTTTATCATGTAATTGCTTTATTTTATTTTAGGCACATATTAACTTGTCCTTCAGTCCAAATAGCTCCTAGAGAGGCTTACATTGAAATATAAAAATAGATGGAAATAAGCTAACATAGTTTAAAAGCAGAACATGTACAAATTCAGCAATATTAAAATGATGTGTTGTTTCAAGACTTGATCCCAGATGAGCCACCAAGGCAAGCACATTCAAGAAACAGGACATTTCAATACTGCCCTTGGTATCTCTTATAGCAGTAAAACTCAAACAAGAGATAATATACATAATAATTGCAATGCTCAGGCAAATTTGTTTAGTGGGAACAGATACGATACCATAAGTTCCAAGTTGTTCAGAGTATTAAAAAGTAAATGCAAATATTTTTAGTTATACTACAAAAGAACATACGGGAAACCTCTGCTTTTTATGTTTATCATTATCACTATGTTTATCACTATCATAATAATGATGAACCCAAGTCTAGGCATATTTGTCCTTTTTAGGCAAATTCCAAACAGCAGAACTTGTTCTTATCCTTCTCTAACTTGCCAGGCTTGGCCTTTTAGAAAGAGTCACTGTCCCTGCAAATTTCATTTACTTCTGTTCAGTTTTTTTAAAAGGCAGAAAAGTATTTAGAAATATGTTTTTTGAAAAACCAAAAACACACATAGCATCTAAATTTATCTGTATGAAGTTTGACAAATATTTCTTATTAAGGAGCTACTATGCAAGATATAACTCTCTCATACGTGAATTTTAAGCATAATAGGTTATAACTATTAATAGTTTAGAACTGTGTAGTTTTCAAAAACTTTCTCATCATGGGGAGGATACTGGTGAAATCACCTGTTGATTTGAGAATAAAATGGGGAAGAATTACATACCCATTTTATTTCACTTACTTTGCCCTTCTGATTCCCTCTTTTAATGTATCTCTGCCATATAGTTAAGAGTACATTACCTGCCATGGCTCCATCCAACAGAATCTTGCTATTTGTATTTTTGTGAGATACTTAGAATTCTTCGCCAGAAAATGGTAATTCAGGACGAAAGTTCTCTAGCACAGAATTCTAAGTACATCTCCAAACTGGAAATTCCAGGGTTCTGTAGGAACAAGTCATAGCAATTAAAGTGGTCTTGAACTCTTATAACTGTGTCAGCACAAGCCCTAAATTGCACTACAAATCATTCTATTGTATTTTTTTCTAACCTGCTGCTCTCTATCATTGGAACTCATTACAATCTGACAAGCATTTGGCTCCTTTACTAAAGTGCCTGTTAAAACTCACCCTGCATTTAAATCCTCATTAATAACACCTTTCTGGATATATCAAGGGTTAAATAGGAGACATACTAAATATAGCCCATAGTGAGGAATGCTAAGAGTTGCAGTCCAAAAACATTTGGAGAACTGCCTAAGCCCCTCTCCTGTTTTGTATCATGCATGTATATTTCACATATGACAAGCCCATACAATAAGTATTACTATCTACGTGAGAAAAGGGACAGCACCTTTTAAATGGAGGCTGTCATCCACTTAAATACTTATATGAGCATAGCTCTAAATTCAACATCATGGCAGTCCTGGATCATTAGAACAAAGTTTCTTAAACTGTGAGCTGCAATTACATTTTAGGTTCTGTAACTGAATGGGAGGGTCGTGAAAAAAGTGTGTTACTTGTCACAGTGTTTTAGACATTAATAAGAATCTATTAGCAACAACAAATACTGCAGCAAATACTTCAGCTTTACATCATTTTTTAAAAAATCCGCCTGAATTGTTTAGCAAGCTTTTCAAATGCTGGTTTTGGTTTATGGCTATCTTTTCAGTTTCAGAAATACGGCCCTTCAAATTTTTGAGTCTAAAAAACTAAGTTAGGTTCATAAACTATATTCAATTAAAATAAAAGATATCAGTCATCTGCAGATTTAAGAAGAATTTGCCTGCAACCTGTGCAAGGAGGGAAGAGGTACTACCACCTATTTAATGGGGAGGAAAGTATATAGATTGCATGCACATGTGTGAACAGACCATGATTGAAAAAGAGGAAGGTGGATATTGGTCATTTCAGGCATATGGCCCACTCTACAACTTGGGACCTTTAAGTTGGAGATACAGACCTCTAAAACACTCCATTGTGGTCCCCCCAATACAGGAGAAAGAGAGGAGCCAACAGACTATATTTTGCCATTTGAGGCTGTTAACTAAGCATGCCAGCATGGCATGAAAAATGTTGAAGATGCTCTACATCCAACAGTATCAAATATTCAGCCAAGATTTAATTCTTCATGTAAAAATAAATAAGCACATCCATCACATTAGTATGCAAATCAGCATTTACCTTTAATAAATGGTAGAATTATATGTACACCAAAGAATTGTTTTACAATAAATGTCTTTATTATTTATTATCAACAAATGTTTGAATTGTCTACCTGTCTCATATAACTATATATCTGGGGTCATGTAAACATTTCTCAGACAAAAAAGGCTTCAAGTAAAAAAAGTTTAAGAAGTCCTGTAACAAAAAGATCTTTCTTTTTCTACTACACTACCTGAAAACTACGTATCTCAAGTTTCTTTGCCTTTGCAAGGGAACAAGGAAACTCTGCCATCTTAGATCAGAACACCAATTCTCAACGTATATATTTAGTTTATGTTTGTCGTTCATAAACGACACTCCATGCAGTCATGCCGGCCACATGACCTTGGAGGTGTCTACAGACAACGCTGGATTTTCAGCTTAGAAATTGAGATGAGCACCAACCCCCAGGATCAGACATGACTAGAATTAATGTAAGGGGTAAACCTTTACATTGTCACTCATGCAGATCTATTTGTATAGTTTCCATTAGACCAGTGCTGTTCAAAATGGAGTTCTGGTGCAGGTTCACAAGTTATTGGCTTCAGTACATAGGATAAGAAAGAAACAGTTGCAGGCAATGGACACAAATATGGGGCTGTTGCTGGCACATTGTGGAAAAAAAATCTGCTGGTCTAGCATTCTGCTACTTAAGAGGCACTACCCTAGGCTGCAATCTGATTCATTTGCAAATACCTGAAAATAATATGTGGAGGTTAACAAGGAAAATTTACTTTTTGCAATATACACATACGACATTGCTTGCAGTGAAGCCTCACCAGAGCCTAGAACTAGATGAACATCAGTAATTTAATGTCATTAGGTTTCTTTAAGTAATAACAAAGGTATAATTAAATCACATAATAATTTGAATGCTGTAATATATATTTGTAAGCTATAATATATAATTGTAACCTCCATATTGGGTTTTGTAAAATATCCATTTTAGTTACTTTTTACAAATAAACTAGAGTTTTTTTAAATGCAACTCTGATGGTAGCAAATTACTTATGGGAAACTCTGAACCAAATTATAAATACTGCTAATTACTTTTTACATGAAAATACCCAAACTTCAGTCCTTGCTATATCTTAAACATTACTGGAACAACACTGTTTGTCTGAATATAAAGTTTAATAAAAGCAGTTATTTAACATGGTAGCCTCTAGAACAGGCATGGGCAAACTTTGGCCCTCCTGGTGTTTTGGACTTCCACTCCCACAATTCCTACAACCTACTGGTAGGTTGTAGGAATTGTGGGAGTGGAAGTCCAAAACACCAGGAGGGCCAAAGTTTGACCATGCCTGTTCTAGAAGGTACGCTTAAATGTTAAATTATTCAGTTTTGTTCTCAAATTTTTTCTTGTCAGGACCAATTCTATTATTTGGCAGAACAACAGTGCTGAGGCAGAAGCAGCTCACCACTATTTTCTCTGTCCACTCTCAATTTAGAATGTATCTACATTGCAGGATTAATGCAGTTTGACACCACACAACAAGTGGTTAACAGTCATGGCTTATATGGAATCCGAGTATTTATTGTGTGATGTGGCACTCTTTGGCAGGGTATGGGTGTAATGTTATAAGCTCCAGGGGCTTGTATGTAAGATTGCAACTCCCATGGTTCCATAGCATAACCTGAGAGCTAATGATGTCAAACTGAACGTCTAGCTGACTTTGCACTCCCTAATCCACCCTGTTTAGTGACAAATTTGTCCCAAGATCAGTCCTGGAATATGATTCAACTGTCAGTACCAATCAGAATGTGTGCACGGACTGAGTAGAGGTAATGTCTTGTCCTGTGCCGCAGGCAGAAAAAGTCTTAGTCCAACCCTATTTCATATGATAGTTTAATGCAGTCTGATTAGAAAGAACATTCCTCTGCTTTATTAGTATTAACTACTAGTAAAAAAGGAGCCTAAGCTTCCATTAGGCTTAGACCATCAATTTCTGTTCATTTCATCAAAATCTGAGAAAACATGACAACTTGGTAGACAATACAGCTTTCCAAAATCTCCTTCCTTTAATACAGGCACATCATTGTCAAAGGAGTTTGAGGGGCACTCTAAAAGTGCTCTGTTACCCAAGCAGCAGCTGCACAGCTCAGCATCTGGCCTGGAGAGGAGAGTGCCAAAGCAATCTGTCTGGCAGACCTACAGACCTAAGATAAGAGGGAAGAGCAGCTTATGGGAAAGCTTCATTTGGCCAGAAACAAGGTAATTTGAGCTAACAAGAAAGAGACTCTCCTCTTTTCTCTGCTAAAGAGCCCCAGAGACTCCTAACGGCACCTGGGGACTATAAGCTTCCTTCAGCATGGCCTTGTGTGCAATGACAGACATGCCATTTCACAATTCTAACTGGCTGGAATGTGAACATCTTATCACACATTTTCATTTCAACCGTGGCTTTCTAGATAGAATCTCACCACCTATATTAATACAGCCAGTCACTGTAGTATTATTATCACAGCTTGCAATGGGGTGTAACTGTCCTATAATAAAGAGCAGCATTAGCTGCATGGTGAATAAATCCAGCTGGAAGGAGAATACATCAAAGGTCTCTCCCGGCAACAGTGCCAGGTATTGCTGGTTCTGAACTAACTCTTTTCTCTTTGGTAAATCTTTCTGATATGAAAGGACTTTGCTTGAGAGAAATTCACTTTCTATCACATAGTCTTTCCTTGTAATAGCTTATCCGCCTACTATGTTTCTGATAGTGGCATTGCCCTTCTCATTTCTGCTTCCCATTCTTTCCTCTTCTCATGCATCGCATCCTGAAGGTTAAGCCTTGGTTCATTTAATGCATAACCTACAACAGTGTATTTTTATTTGCTCATACAGAATCATTCTCTGCAGATCAATATACATGTATCACCAGAATAAAAATATCCCTAGCAGGGCCGTAGTCAGAGGTGTGGGGGTTAAAGGTTCAACCCTTCCCCCCGAAATGTGTCAGGTTAAAAAAAAAACCCTGATTTACTCGTGAATTTTAACTGGTTAACCAATTCATGAGTAAACCAGTATTTTTTTAACCTGACACATTTCGAGGGGGGGGGGAGTTGACCCTTTGGCTACAGTCCTGATCCTCAGAAAAACCTATAGAGGTGGGTAAGGAATGCCTGTAATGATGTAACTCTTTGGTTTCTATCTGCTCCCAAACCCCCTTCTTCTGTGCCAAAAGAGTAAATTACTTTTTTCTGGAAATCTCTATGGCCCCTTCTACCAAATAAAATCCAGATTATGTGCTTTGAACTGGATTATAGGGCAGTGTAGACTCATATAATCCAGTTCAAAGCAGATAATTTGGATTATCTGATTTGATAATCTGGATTATATAGCAGTGAAGAAGGGGCCTAAAATCAACAAATCACTTTCAGGCAATTCAGTGTCAAGGATGGCATAAAAGTTTTCAGAGATTTATTATTGATTGGATACTGCCTCCCTTTCCAATTATCAGGTATAGGCCTACAAATGTTGTAAGCTTCCAGGCCTTCTGCTACAGTTACTATCCTCTTTCCTCATTGACTGTGCTGGTTAGGACTGAAGGGAGTCAAAATCTCACAGTGTCAACTTGTGCTAAAAGGATTTCTGCTATGGCTGCCAGATTGAAAACTAGAGTGGACTCCTGTACTGCGAGTGCAGTGGCTCCCAACCTTTGGTCCTCCAATTGTTTTGGACTTCAACTCCCAGTTGACTACAACAGGAGATTTTAGCAAGTGTTGCTTTTTGTGTAACCAAGTAACAAGGAAGACGCTGCTGAAACTTCCTCTTCAGCACAACCATTAAAGGTCCAGGAGCCTGTTCTAGCTTTCACTTCAGCTACTCAACACTTTAAACATACCCTTACTAATGTGATGCCATGCCACCCTTCTGTAAATCTCAAGGGCTCTTCTGAGGGCCCTTCCACACAGTCATATAACCCAGAAGATCAAGGCAGAAAATCCCACAATATCTGCTTTGAACTGGAATATATGGCAGTGTGGACTCAGATAACCCAGGACCCAAAAGTTTCCGCAACAAACAGGAGGGTGCCAGATGCCGTTTCCTGTAAACACAGAAGCAATCACTGCAAATGGAAAAAATAAAGTGAGATTTCCAATTGTGGGTATATCCAGGTTCTGACAATGCCTCTCTGCCCCTGCACTCGGAAAGCATGGGATTTTTAATCTTGGTTTCTTCCCGAGTTTCAAATGTCTGCTCCCGGTCGCCACTTTGGGGGCTGCAAAACCCCAAAGCAAAGCAGGAAGTGTGCACTACGGAATCAGATGTCCCAGGACTAGCAGGTCTGTGTGCAGACCTGCTTGCAGGTCCTGGGTTTCTTTGCCCCTCATTAAAGTGTGCAATTTGGTGCTGTCTGGAAGCGCCCCCAATTCAAGGCAGAGATTGGGCCATTTTCTGCCTTGATATTCTTGGTTATATGACTGTGTGGAAAGGCCCGTAGTCTCATCAAGCAATGCAAGCCCAACCTTCTCTTGCCATAGTCTACTCATTAAGCTTTTGTTTAGCCTACATTTTGCTTCCACAAAATGGAAGCAGTGCTGTTCTCTAGCTGCATAATATATAACTGGACTCGGTCACTAAGCTTCTTGGTCCTATAGTACTCACAGGAGAATTATGGCATGGTGTGCGTGTACAAAGAAGTCTGGGAATTTATATGAATACTGCTGCTAGCATTAAAATATTCTGGTCTCTTCAAATACTATTTAAAGATCTGGTTGAACTAGCATTCATTTCAAGCAAACAGAATCAATGAGGAAGATAAGCAAAACTCAAAACCAGGAACTGTAAGAGGAGTACTATACTACAAGACAAACAGGGACATTGAAAAGGTTCATGGATACAGGATATTCTACATTCTTTTGATACCATACCTGTGGGACGGGGAATTGCCACTACGACATAAAACACACACTCATTTG
The DNA here is from genome assembly GCF_035594765.1 of Anolis carolinensis. Lineage (NCBI taxonomy): Eukaryota > Metazoa > Chordata > Lepidosauria > Squamata > Anolidae > Anolis > Anolis carolinensis. The sequence goes on from NC_085846.1 coordinate 73,413,730, forward strand.
AGACAAGATTTAACAAGACAATTTTTTCATTCCATATTCTTAGTCTAATTAGTACTTAAAAGATAGAAAATAAATTTCTTTAAAGGCTTCTATGACATTCAAGGTGAGCAAAAATATATTACAAGTCAGATCTTTTCGAGAAATAATGAACACCTTGGAGAAAGCTTATTCATGCTTTAAAAAAATCTAAAGGCAATACTCGTTTCAAGTAAACCTATTACAGACAGAAAAGCTAACACCACCACAAACACTACATGTAATGTCAGCATAAGCAGTCTATAGACTAATACTACTTCGCATCATACTTGGTGAATAATGCTTAAGATCAGAAGAACATTTTTCTAGCTAGCAACTACTTTTATAATGAATGAATTCTTGCATCAACATTTCTGTAAATGATTCTCACCAAATACAGGTAGTTCCCAAGTTACAAACATCCAACTTATGTATGACTCATAGTTACAAACTGGGATGAGACAACAGGAACTAAGAGGAAATCTGTCCCTAAGAAGGGAAAATCACTTCTGAAAGAGTTATCGTGTGGAACCATATCCCTTTTGAGATGCATTTAAAACAATTATTTGGTATAATAATAATAATAATAATAATAATAATAATAATAATAATAATAATAATAACAACAACAACAATAACAACAACAACAACAACAGCAACTATTACTTCATCATCATCATCATCATTATGCCACTCTTTTCTCTTAAAAACTCAAAGCAAAGAGTTCAGTGCATGACTGATGAATCTGAGAATTAGTCGAGCAACAGAAATGTTTCATTGACAGACACGTCCCACTTTTAAAATGTTTACCAAACTATCAATTGCTGATAGTTTGTCTGACTATATGTTCTGCAATCTCTATCAACTGAAAGTCCACTGAAGTTACCAGGACAAAGGGCAGTAGAAGGGAAGAGCTTTTAAATTTAACTTCCAGGAAGCTATCTAAATAAGTCTCAGTTTTGTTTGTAGAAATAGAAATAGAAGCCAAGTTTTTTAGATAATCAAACTTCTAAGCATGCTTTCAGTAAAAGCATGCCTGACAAGGTTATGGAGCCTACCTGTAAATCTAGATGCATGGAAGATAAACCACCTCAGCTGCACATTCCTAACCAAAGGAAACAAAACAAAATTCCAAACAGCAATACCTCAGAGCTTCTGTGATTACACCTACCCACTCCTATCCCACCACCCACATTAAGTTTATTTCCTGCAACCCTGATCCAATTACATGAAGGATTGTTTGATGAGTGAGACAGAAATTCGAGCACCCTGAAAGCTTCCTGGCTAGAAGAGTAGAGTAGTAGAGTTGTAATAGAGAATGAGTCAGACAGATGCACATGGGAACCACGATCTATCCCAGTTATGCCACCTCATGGGTAGATTGTTTAGCCTCGTCCTCTCTCAGCTCGTAACAGTGAATGAGAAATTAGATCATCTCCTCAAAGGAATTTTGTTACTGGTAAACACCACTAGACTACAGGATGTTCCTGGGGAGGATAATAATAATACTGGTTATGATCTAAAGGAGGCCAGTTGTCCTTCAGATTTGGTGGGAGAGGTAGAACTTGGGCTCCAAAAGGGTAGTAAGGAGCTAAGATTAGAAAATGATGAGGTTGAGGGAGGGAATGATTTGTTTGTTGATCAAACTGTTCAAAGGAGGGAAGGTATGGATCTAGATTTGGCAGCGGTGAAGCTGATAACTAATTCTCCGTTGGAGGGGGATTTCTCTCCTCCATACGTAGAGGATTACTATGAACATCTTGTACAGACGAAACAGCTGGCTTTTCAAATTGAAGACTCTATATTGAACAGGGGTAGATGGACCTCGGAAAGAGTGATCCAGAGGTCCTTGGGTCAAATTCTTTCAAGGAGCCTGACGACAGTCAAGATAAAGATGATCACTTGGCTCCATAAGGGCTATCAATCACATGATCGCTCTTTACGCCTTATCTTCACTTTTGAGGATAAGTCTATAACAGAGGAATTATGGGCCCTTAGGTTCCGGCTGCTCTCATGGGGCATTACCATTAGAAGAGTATTTGTGGACCCCGTGATTCGCCCTTTGGTGGCCAACCTATCTTTACACACTCAACCATCTGTTAGGCCCAGAGATAATAGGATGTGTAGTCCTCAGCATAGGCTCCCCCCTTTAGAAAAGTCTCAATTAGAGACTCTGGCCCAATCATTTTCCGTACCAGACCAGCAACTTTCACCCTCTTCAACCTCACTACGTTTTTCCAGTAGGCCCCATTTATCCCCTTCTTTTGAAGTAAAGTTAGATGGTGTGTCTAGTAACCTTTTGGATCCAGGGAGCTGACTAGATTCTCTTAAGGATGCTCCAATTGAGCCAGACTCCTTGGGGGGTGGGGAACAGGCGGGGGGTGGCTCCATCGAGGTCGTGTGGGGGAGGAGGAGGAATTGCCGTCAACGAATTTCCAGGGAGAAGCGCAACAGGGTTCTTGCGACCCTGGAGAAGGATAGGTGTGGTAGCCTCCATGGTAGCCCCTCCCGGCTGAAGGTCCTGCTGTTTAATGCCAGATCCGTCAAAGGTAAATCATCTATTATCCAGGATCTAATCATAGATGAACATGCGGATCTGGCCTGCATCACCGAAACCTGGTTGGATGATCTGGGTCTTACCCAGCTTTGTCCTCCGGGTTTCGGGGTGCATCAGCAGGCCAGGCCAGGAGGGCGGGGAGGTGGGGTTGCGGTGGTCTTTAGGCAGTCCATCGCCCTGGTCAGATGCATCGCTTTGCAATCGGTCGGGTTTGAGTGTCTCCACTTGAAGGTGGGTACCCGGGACAGTTTGGGGATTCTGCTGGTGTACCGTCCACCCCGCGACACAGCAGTCTCCCTGCCTGAGCTAGCAGAGGTGGTTTCTAGCGTGGTGTTGGGTTCCCAGCGCCTGTTGGTGCTGGGCGACTTCAACATTCACGCTGAGACCACCTTGACAGGTGCAGCTCAGGAATTCATGGCCGCCATGACGACCATGGGTCTGTCCCAAATAATATCGGGTCCCACTCATCAAGCTGGACATACACTCGACCTGGTTTTTGTTGCGGGCGACGGTTTGGTCGGAGTGGAAGAGCAAATTATTCTTCCATTGTCATGGTCCGACCACTATCTGATCAGTTTAAGACTAACCGTCTCTTCCAACCTCCGCAGGGGTGGTGGACCAATTAAGATGGTCCGCCCCAGGAGACTTATGGATCCTGAGAGATTCCTGAGGTCTCTTGGGGATCTGTCTACCATGGAAGCTGACAATCCTGTCGATGCCCTGGTCACTCGTTATAATGGCAAGTTGTCCAGGGCAATAGACACGATCGCTCCTGAGCGTCCCCTCTCGCTGCGTGGAGTTGCCCCAGCTCCCTGGTTTACTGGGGAGCTGGCGGAGATGAAACGTGCAAGAAGGAGACTAGAGTGCCGCTGGCGGACAACTCGTGACGTATCTGACCGAGCACGGTCTAGAGCCGCTATTAGGGCCTATTCCGCGGCATTGCGGGCAGCCAGGAAAGTTTTCTCGACTGCCCGCATCGCGTCTGCAACAAATAGATCTTCAGAGTTGTTTCGAGTTGTTGGGGAGCTCCTCCACCCTCCTCAGGTCGGGGGAGCACCCGACATCTCGTCAACTCGGTGTAGCGAGTTCGCTCACCATTTTGCAGACAAAGTCGCTCAGATTCGTTCCGACTTAGACGCCGGCCTTGATGCATTGCCAGGTGAGGTAACCGAGGCATCTGTCTGTTCGATCTTGTGGGATTCGTTTCGGCTTGTGCAGCCTGATGATGTGGACAAGATTCTTGGAGCGGTGAGGGCGACCACCTGTGCCCTTGACCCTTGCCCATCTTGGCTCTTAAAACAAGCCAGTGGAGGGCTAGTTGATTGGTTTGTGAGAATAATCAATGCCTCTTTGGAGCAGGACATATTTCCATCTGGCCTAAAACAAGCTGTGGTGAGGCCTGTTTTGAAGAAAGCCTCCTTGGATCCGGCTAACCTCAGTAACTACAGACCAATCTCTAACCTTCCATTCTTGGGCAAGGTCTTGGAGCGGGTGGTTGCTTCCCAGCTCCAGGGATTCTTGGAAGATACGGATTTTCTGGACCAATCGCAGTCTGGTTTCAGACCTGGCTACAGTACCGAGACAGCTTTGGTCGCCTTGGTGGATGACCTCCGCAGAGAGCTGGACAGGGGGGGTGTGACCCTGCTGGTTCTCTTGGACATCTCAGCGGCTTTCGATACCATCGACCATGGTATCCTTCTGGGACGTCTCTCCGGGATGGGCCTTGGGGGTACTGTTCTGCAGTGGCTCCAGTCCTTCCTAGAGGGCCGTTCCCAGTTGGTGAAGCTGGGGGACACCTGCTCGGACCCCTGGTCATTGACCTGTGGGGTCCCGCAAGGTTCCATTTTGTCCCCCATGCTTTTTAATATCTACATGAAACCGCTGGGTGAGGTCATCCGGAGTTTGGAGTGCGGTACCATCTCTACACGGATGACACCCAACTCTACTACTCCTTTCCACCTAATTCCAAGGAAGCCCCTCGGATACTGGACCAGTGTCTGGCCGCTGTATTGGCCTGGATGAGGGCGAACAAGCTGAAACTCAATCCTGACAAGACAGAGGTCCTCCAGGTCAGTCGTACGTCTGATCGGGGTATTAGGTGGCAACCTGTGCTTGACGGGGTTGCACTCCCCCTGAAGGCGCAGGTCCGCAGCTTGGGGGTCCTCCTGGACTCTGCGCTGACACTTGAGGCCCAGGTGTCGGCCGTGGCTGGGAGGGCCTTTGCACAACTAAAACTTGTGCGCCAGCTGCGACCATACCTCGAGAAGTCAGATCTGGCCATGGTGGTCCATGCCTTAGTTACCTCTAGACTGGATTACTGCAATGCTCTCTACGTGGGGCTGCCTTTGAAGACGGCTCGGAAACTACAACTAGTACAACGATCGGCAGCCAGGTTTCTAACTGGGGCAGATTACAGGGCGCGCTCAACGCCGCTGTTTAAAGAGCTCCACTGGCTGCCATTTATTTTCCGAGCCCAATTCAAGGTGCAGGTTATCACCTACAAAGCCCTAAACGGTTTGGGACCCACCTACCTTCGAGACCGCATTTCCCCCTATGAACCCGCACGACCTCTTCGCTCGTCGGGGGAGGCCCTCCTCTCGCTTCCACCAACTTCGCAGTTGCGGTTGGTGGGGACGAGGGAGAGGGCCTTCTCCGCCGTGGCCTCCTGGCTGTGGAACTCGCTCCCCAGGGAGATTAGGCAGGCCCCTACCCTACTTTCTTTCAGGAAGAGCCTGAAAACTTGGCTATTCCAGAAGGCCTTCGTTGACTGATCCTTGTGGGATCATGTTATTTACCTATTAAGCAGTAGACCCTCTGGATTGTTTTTAGGATTCATTCAGCACTTTAAGTATTACACCTGCTGTATAATTATCCCTCCCTGATAACTTGATATTGCTTTGCACCTTGGCCTGGATCTTTTGACCCAAATCGGGATTTTAATATTATTGTGTATATTGACTTTTATGACTGTTTTTAATCATGTTGAAGTTTTACTGCTCGGTTTAATGTTTTATCTGATTTGTGCTGTCGTGTCTGGGCATGGCCCCATGTAAGCCGCCCCGAGTCCCTCCGGGGAGATGGGGCGGGATATAAGAATAAAATTATTATTATTATTATTATTCCTTGCAGCTTGAAAAGCAACAGCCATCATGGTGAACTATTTTGGATTTCTATTCCTTGTCTGACTGAATTCTGTCAAAGCAAAGAGTTGTTCAGCTCTGCAGTCCAGCATGGATAGTGCTTCAGTGAGCATGTGGATGATGAAATTGTACCCAGCCTAAGCAGCCACTTAATCCCTTTTGCATGGATTCTGACTTAGTTTTATCATGTATCTAGCAGAGTCATGTTTACATAGATCATTCCAGTATTTTAAACAACATTTAATGCAGATATCCTATATAATTGGAAATTCAATTCCACTGAAAACCAGTAAAAATGAATAGAATCATCCTTTGGTTGCTTTAGTTGCTGCTTCCATGTGAACTCAATGTTGCCTGGCAGCTAATTCTATCCCTATTCACCATTTACACTATTGCAACCTACCCTTATTACAGCACTTTTCTAGAAATGAAATCAGAAGAGTTTATTGCAGGGGTGGGGCAGGGGCACTCTCCAGGCTACATGCACCCCAAGACCATTTTGTGACCACCTCACCATCCCAATTTTAATGGAAAAGTTGAAAAGTAATTGCCCTAAATATATTCATGTGCTTTCAAAGGAATGTGGGTTACTCCAAGACCACTCCCTGTTTAAAAAGTGATTCCTATATCAATTCATGCTAGGCAAAAGGCCTTTCTTGGGCCTAGAATTATCCAGAAGATAGCCAAAAATATGGCAAAATTCCCCCTACCATCTAGGGCCACTGAAAGGAAAAAATTGGAATGTATGGTTGGAGTGACTATTTCTAAAATCCCCTATTGACCTCATCAGATAAAGGCAGAGAAACATCTTATCACTGCTTCTCTGTACCGCCAGCACATAATCCCCTGGAGCTCATCACATGACACATGGCTACTTTCGACAGGGCTCCGTGGGGCTCCATGGAGGCAGCATGCCAGCAGTATAGAAAAATAGGGCCCAGGGGAGTTGGGCAGAGGATCTGAAGAAGAAGTGGGGGACTGTGCGGAAACATCATAGGATGGCAAAGGACAGACTCCAATGGTAGAAAACACAGCCAGATGAATTCCCTATGCTGCTTCATTATATCCCCAACTGTTTCCCACTTTACAAAGGTCCATCTGATGAGGTCCTATGTGAATGATGTGGCTCCAAGTGACTATTCCAACTGATTGTTCCAGTTAATATGTTGTACATGGATGTGGGGCAGAATGTAAAACAAATCACCAAATTACAATATCATTTGTCAATGCAGCACATGTCAAGGAAGCAGAAACCTTTCACGCACCCTTCCATCCACTGGAATGCCGTATTTTTCAATTACACAAATTGTCCCTTGACTCTTCACTTGACGTCATTCATCATGTTCTTCTATTGTCTTCTCTGAGTTGTCAAATTTTCACTGATTTTGGCCATCCCTAATGTAGAAAACTTTATCTCTTCTGTTATGATTAGCTCATTGAATCAATTTCTTTCTTTGTTATATATACCCTTTCACACTCGTGCTTACCACTGTTTATTGAAGTATCCATAGGGCCTGTTCTGTGTCCTCTTTCGTTTCTTCATCTTGACTCTGTTATTTGTTCTTTTGGTCTCCAATATCTTCTGTTAACTGATGACCTCCCATTTTAGTGTTCTCTTCACCTTAACTAGGATTTCTTATGCTTCCTCTGCAATTTCTGTACAGGAGACTTCTGAAATCTGATAAAACGGAAAGCTGATAAACTTGCCTCTCTTTGCCTACTCAACACATTCTTCTAGCTACTTTTTCTAGCAGGTACATTCACGGTTACTTTCACCCCTCAAGCTCATGAACTCAATATTACTTTTGATCCCTTTCTTGTTTTTTTCTCCTCGCATAACTACTCTGTCTAATAAAAATTTCCTTTCCAGTCTTTTGAATGATTCAGCAAAAAAAAAAAAACCCAAAAAACCCCCTTAAGTTTACTCTTCCATTGTTTCTTGTAGTGATTACTTCAGTAATCTTTTATTTGGCCTTTCTGCTTCTTCTTTCACATCTCCTTTCTGTTCTGAATTTTTCAGTTGACTATTCTGTTTTGCTTATAACTGTGATGAAATGTATGCTCTTTCTATCTATCCAGTTTGGCTTATCCAATCATTCACCCCTTTGATAAATTTGACGCATAGGGAAGAAGAGAAATTGCTATTTGAGTACCAAGAGAGAACTTCAAAATCAAAGACAAATTCAGGATGACTGAATGACCACAGAAACAGCCATATTTTTCATACAGAATCACTGTCAAATAGGCTATGCCAGAATATAACAGTGCTCTTAAAATATATATTTAATGGACTGGTATCCAAATGCTTGATGCAGCAGCTTGACCTTGCTCAAAATCAGAAGCAAAACAAAAACAAAAACAGACCAAGATCATAAAGTATAATAATAATAATAATAAAATAACACTTTATTTATATTCCACCCTATCTCTCCAAAGGGACTCAGGATCACAGTACACATACAAGGTAAACATTCAATGCCATTTGGATAGACAGGACAGAACAGAACAACATTCAGTGCCATATAATCATATACTGTTTTAGGGATGAAAAGTATTTCAGTCTGGTTTTGTTGAATTTTTGAACTCCTACCTGCATTTACTTCCTGTTTTTATATCCTTCCTTTCTTGAAATTCACATTTTTTAAAAATAGCATTTTTATTTGTGCATCTATTTGTACACTTTACCCAATGCAACATGTGTTTCTCCATATTTTTCAATTTGATGTTCATATTTAAAATATGGGCATAGTATTATGCCGACTTTATTTATCTGGAATGCCCTGTGAGATTCCAAACGTTTAAAATGTCATAGTGTGAATTTTCTCATGGTGAAAAAAAGTTACTATAATTGAGTTCAATAAAATTTCTGTCCAAGTCTAGCACCTATCATTACTGTGATCTTTACAGGATCCCTGAAATTTCTATATATATCTAAAAAGGTAAAGGTAAAGGTTTCCCCTGACGTTAAGTCCAGTCGTGACCGACTCTGGGGGTTAGTGCTCATCTCCATTTCTAAGACGAAGAGCCGGCGTTATCCATAGACATCTCCAGGTCATGTGGCTGGCATGACTGCATGGAGCGCCGTTACCTTTCCGCCAGAGCGGTACCTATTGATCTACTCACATTTGCATGTTTTCAAACTGCTAGGTTGGCAGGAGCTGGGGCTAACAGTGGGCACTCATTCCGCTCCAGGGATTTGAACCTAGGACCTTTTGGTCCGCAAGTTCAGCAGCTCAGTGCTTTAACACACTGTGCCACCAGGGGCACAAATAGAGAGATTGAAAGTAACCCTAATAAAATTTCTTCTGTTAACTTTTATACCTTTTTGTTCTACTCTATAGCTATTGTCTATTCTCTTTTCTCTCCTGTGACACTGTCTTCAATAAAAGCAAGATTACACACTTCATTCACTGACTCAACTCATTTCCCTTTGCTATTCTTACCATGGGAACACTGCATTTCAGACATATGTCTAGCTCCTTATTGGAATCCCTGATAAAAAATCTCAGTTACTCTCTGGCATTTAACTCTTCATGCAAACTTAGCTGTATCCTGCATTTCAATCCTATTTTGTATAGCAGAAATAATAATAAATAATACAATTGCTTGGCTGTTGGAATCTAACCTGAAACAGGAAAATGCAGAAGCAAAAATACTAGGGACTCATATGTGAAAAGCAACCCACCTTTTGCAAGTTCCTTGAATATTTCTGTATGTAAACCAGAGTAAGGACATTGTTGCCTGTAGACAAAATTATTTTATTTACTCTGAATTTGTTTGATTCCATGGCACAAAATGAACAAAATTGTGGAGTTACCCCCTTTTTTCTGGATTTTGGGAGTCTTCCATGTTGGGGAAAGGCAACAGATGTTCTTGTTTACGTACTGATGTGAATGCGTGTAAATAATACATGGAAGAATGTCCCAGTCATTCAGATTTAATTGCCATGACAAGCTAGTGTAGGTTAGTCATTTTAATGTCATATCAGGATCAGGGAGACCAAGGTATAAACCCCTGTTCTAACATAATGATTGCTAAGTGGAGTTGGCACATAATTATCTCTTACCCCAAGGCTTGGGTCCACCATAATGTTAGTGCAGAAAAAAAAGAACAGCGGGGTTGCACTGGATTTGACCACTGAGCAAGGGATAGCGAACTGACACTTTCACTACTTTGAACTAGAATTAAATTTGTGAATGCGTCATACATTTTTGTTTGAAGAGTTTCACTGTTTTCCTGAACAAAGGAATATACATTCATATTCTTCTTATGAAAATACGTAAGAACTTTGAAACTACAACCTCAGAGAAGAGTAGAACTTCCTATGGGTCTACTCATACAAGTCCAATGCTAATAACCCCAGGAGTGAACCTATGATGAAATATGAAACACATACAATCTGCCCTGTACACTCAGGTACTCTGGGGGGGGGGGGTATTTACTTTGACCAGCAAGAACTCAACAGGCAACTGTAACCCAGAGGACTTATTTATCAGTTAAACCTAGACTGCAGAATGACCTGCTCTGGAAAAGATTCTACAGTTAAAAGTGCCATCAGAATTAAAGACTTTTATTTAAAATTGATATTTTACAAATGCGAATGATTTTATTATTTAATCTTATGTTATGTGTTTTAATTATGTGTTTTAAAGAGATTCATGTTTTAATCTATTAACTCTGCTGTACCCCGTCTCATACCTTGAGGAGAGGTGGGTACAAAATAAACTGCCATCATCATCATCATCATCGATTAATATTATTTGGGCAGGGAATATTACAGACCACATTCAAAAAATAAAGCAAGAAATTCATCACTTTAAATACACATTTTCTATCAAATCGTGAAATTCTAAATTATTTCATCCCCAAATACTTAATTTTAAGCAAAATGTGTCTTTTTATACTTTTTTCAAAGAAGAGGTCTATATCAGAGCATAATTTACTCATATCCCAAAAAACTAGAGTGAAAAAATAAGGACATTCGAAGTGTGGCAGAGAAGCCACACAACTTCTGTCCTAAAAACTGATGCTTCTGTCACGGCAGCAAGAATGGTAATCGCCAAGTACTGGAAATCCGAGAAACCATTGATGAAAGACTGGTGGGTTGACAAAGTGACTGATATAAAAGATATGGACAAATTAACCTTCTTATTAAAGAAGAAGGATGGCAGAAAAACAAAAGAAACGGACTGGTCCTGTTTGGAGGATTATTTAAAGAAATAAAGAGACTGTAAACAAGTGAAAGCAAAAACGACAGAAGAGTAAGAAGACAGAAGCATTAAGACAGGAAGTCGCCACCCCCCCCCCTATTCTCCCCCCTAACTGACCCGTACCTATCATACCTTAGATTCACCCAAACTCCCTTCTCCCTTCCCTTCCCCTTCCTTCCTCCCCATTAGCCCTATCTACATACCCCTCCCTTATCAAAGTCAAAACCTTCTCTTTCCTTCCCTCACTTTCCACCTCCCCTTCCCCCCTCCTTTCCTTTTGTTTCTCCTTTCCCCCCATCCCCAATGTGTTTTGTTTTGTCAAAATTAATAAAAACTATTTAAAAAAAAACCTGATGCTTCTGGATGTTGTAAATATATTTCCATTCCACTTTGCCACCAGAGATTTAAGTTTCCTCATGACAATTCCAGAATCTTTAATCCTTGAGGAATCACTCTAACTTGCATACACAACACTAGCATGGAAGAAAAACCCCACAGCCAGATGCAAGAGAGAGAAAAAATCACCAGATCAACATGTTAATCTTTGTGGCATCTGAAGCACAGTATGCTGCCACATTTCCTTTTTTAAGAAAGAAAGAGAACAAATAAACTCCACATTCATTCTCACAAAATGTTGGAATCTTTATCTGATTTATGAAGAAACTGCTCTGCAATCTAGACTAAACACAAAATGATTTCTTCAAAGTATTTTATTCTACAATATTCATAATGTTCTTTTCCAATTGGTCACACATGCCTCTGCTTGTAGGATACAAGCAAAACAATGGCAGTTGGCAAAGTTGGATCTCCTTTGTTCCAAATCTTGGGCTCACGACAGAAATGCGACTTGTTCTTAAAAAGAAAATGGTGCCGTGCTGCTATGGTGAACCATGATCTAATTATTTTATCCTCTGCCATAAAGAAAAGGTATTTTGTTGTAGTGTGTGCACGGAGACCGAACAAAAGAGCTGTCTGCTTTACATTATATGCTTGCAGATGCACACCACTTATCCCCAAAAAGGGGGAAGGAGTATCTGTAGCATAACATCTGCAATAATTCCAGAAGGAACACAGAGCCAGCAAACAAGATGGTTATTATTGCCTTGATCTTTGATGCGGAGCCATTAACTTGCATAACAATGCAAACGAAAACTCATAAGCTGCAGCCGCCACAGCAGTCATACTGCTCAAGAATTTTTATACCCCTCTTTTAAAATGTCAGATGCTCCTGACAGCTAGTTTCCAGACCTGCAAGGTAAAAACTGTTTCAATCTATGCATCCCTATGGTCCCTGTCTGCAGTGCAACTTATGGCTTCAAACAGCCTTCAAGTAAACAGTCTTCTCATCATTCCAGTCTGGACTGAATTTTAATCAAGGTCCTTTAAATGCCATTGAACAAATCCATATACTATGGATTGCTTCTTGTATGCCACTGGTCAAACACTATTTTCTGTGTCATTTGTTATGTTTCAAAAACCAAAACAATGTTGCTGTAATAGTGTAAGTTATAACCGTCCAGGTACTCAAATACAGCCATTTCAGATGAATTACACTTCCATCTTGGTGATTTACATTCCTACTTCCCTGGTGCTTTTAACCATGTTTTTAGTGGGTTGTACATAGTGTCCAACCAGGCCAGAGGAAGATTGATTTTTTTTTTTTCAAAGATGTGGGAACAACTTTTAAGCTTTGGGTATTACATGCCAGTATTTGCATGCTTCTGTAACAACAATATTTAGATACAAAATCACATTGTCAAAAAGCACAAACCAAAAATGTTTAGAACAAATACTGATAGAGGAAATAACAACAGCAACAATAACAACAAAGAGCAAGAAATTCAAATTATCGGATTGTAGGATTTATGAAAACATTATTCTCATCTTTGAATATCTATATCTATATGCTAATATCTATATGCTGCTTAACTGAATGTTAAGCAGGGCTTATTTTTCTGTTATAAGACTATTAATGTGCTGCAAAGTAGATCCACAGCCTCAGCATAAACTCATTAGATAGCAGGAAGGAGAAAATGTGGATGTCATTTGACTGCTCTGTTATAAGAAAAGCTATATCAGGGGAGAGGAACAGACTGCTGACTGTTACATTTCTCTCTCTTTCTCTCTCGCCCCACTCTCTCTTTCCCTCCCTTCCTCCTCCCCTCCTAGATAAGTCAATTAATCAAACTTTCCCTACCACCTGTCAAAAATCCAACCAGGCCTCCTTTGCTGAAATGAGTAAAGGGAAGAGAAGTTACTCTCTTTTAAGGTGATTTGCCTCCCATGATGTGGTGCACAATTCCAGGCATTCAAAGACTACACCTAACAATGCTCAATGGTTTGGTTGTTTTTTCCTTCTTAACAAGTCTCATCTATCTTTTCCCTGTTCTCTCCAACATTCAGAACATATATATATACAGGTGGTTTATTTCAAACATAGGGGAATTTAACACAGGGAAAAGAAAGGAAACTGGGGCACAAGACAAAAGATATATAGATATATCACCACAGTGATAGTAATAACTTTCAACATGGGATACCATCCCTTTGAAAGGCTGTTGCCCACACAGTGCTGGAAAAAATGCCAGTGTGGAAAGGCTTGTAGCTTTTCTCATTAATTGTGGGATGGTCTTTAAAGCATGGCACACCACAGTGGGCACACTCATTCTGTGGCTTCACTCTCTAGCTCTCACATACTAACCAACTCCAGAGTCATTGGGTTTGGAGAAGTTGTTCTGTGAAAATCCTGCTTAACACATACCTCACCATCCTGGCAATGCAAATTCTGTGGTCTACCATTTATATTCAAGTCAATAAATGAAGACACAGTTGGATTTTGTTCATATTTCACATAAGGGAAAGGAAAGCTTCACCTAGTTCATTTTTAAGTTCAAGAATGAATAAATTGAAAAATGCTCTCCCCAAAGGCTGAGATTTTGACATTGGGGTTTGGGTTTTCTTTTATTGATCAGTTTTATTTCGCTTTGAATTATCTGATGCCTTTTCACAGTTTGGGAACTTTTAGCAAAACAAAATTGAAAAAAAGCTTTTTGCAAACACATATTTTTGGACACACAATGCCCTTGTGTATAGTGGTTTCTACGTAAATGTGTTTTACTTTGTGTAAAATCATCTCAATTTTTACACCATGTTTCCAAAAAAGTCCAGCATTTTATTATAAAAAACCCTTCAAGCAGTTAAAACAATTTAATTGATTTTTTCATATATTGAGACAGACTTTCTCAATACAAAATATTCTTCACATCCCTAGTTGTCCATACTAGAAAATCTGGAAAGCTCAAATTTTGTCTTGTCTTGCAATCCTATATAGAGATTAGGGCTGTGCAAAAAGTTGTTTGTGTATCGTATGTTGGATTTATTTTGTGAGATTCATACATACAATGCAATATTAAAAAACGTGGGCAGTGCCCACACAAAAAACGTAAAATTCAAAACACTGATCTATGACTTTTCAGAAGAGTTATGTAAGTGTCGCAAGTGGCTCCAGTCTCCCATCATGGGTGCCGTTTCTACCCCGAAAGGGCTGGGTTTGGTTGCCCCAAAGGGCTCTAAGGAGGATGGTAAGGTTCAGAGTCAAGGGAGAAGCCCTGCTCTTTCCACAAAGAGGGCAGTGGAGGGGCAGGGCAAGTGGGCAGGAGAAATGCTTGGCTGGATGGCCAGGCAGAGAAGAAGTCTATCCAGCATATGGCCAGCCCAGAGACAGCCAAAGATCACATTCATCACATTGAGGCTTTAACATGCGGGCAGCCCCGGCATTCTGAAGCAAGCAGAATTCTGGGAAATGTAGTTTAGGGTGGGACCTTTAGAATTCTCTGCCACGAGTCCTCACCTTTCCAAACTACATTTCCCAGAATTTCCATGAAAGTTTTGTATTCATTCTCTAAAGAGATTTCAAGATAAAGGGGGATTGTTCAGAGTTGAATCAACCCTGTGAAGTAGACAAAGTTGAAAGGCAGTAACTCCAAAGTTTACCTAGTAGGTTTCCCATCATCATCATCATCATCATCATCATCATCATCATCATCATCATCATCATTTCAATGGCTGAATGGGCATCTGCTGGAGTTGGTTTGAATGTGTTTTCCCTGCCTGGCAGAAGGGGGTTGGACTGGATGGCCCCTAGGGTCTTCCAATAAAATAGTACTGTTAAGTTTATGTTGGTTAAAATTCCCTAAAATCAGCGTACGGGCTAACCTTTCTGAAACTTGGGGGGAATGATGCTCTGGTTATGTTGTATCATTGAAAATAGAATTTCAAGAAGATAGCTCTTGTAGTTTTTTTTTAAAAAGAAATGTTGTTCAAAAAAACTTTTCAGATTTCCCAAAAATCAGAGGATGTGTTAAACATTCTGAAACTTGGGGGGAGGGGCACAGTAATAAATGTGTTCTACAATTGTCACAAGTTTCATCCTGATAGCTCGAAAATGAGGGAGAAAGGAGCACCGGAAGCTTCCCCACTTGCGCAAGTACACAATGAAAAAGTTACAAAAATTGTTATATCATTGTAGTTACAATATGGACCCCTTATGATATTTTAGAAACACTTTACAAACAATTTGCACTGCACCCCAATTTACTAATGGGTGTTGAAACATTTTTTCATTAATCACACAGGCCTAATAGAGGTGTTTAGAAGACAGTCTAGTAATTAAACTATAACTTGATAAGATCTATTCTTTCAAACTCTTACTTGTTTAAGTAGCCATTTTTGCATATAAAATGACTTTAGTGCTGGTAGAATTTTTTCCAGTGCTAAACATGAGTTTACGTAGAGTGGCCTCACAAGATTAGGGGTCAAGGTTAAACCAGCCTTACCCTCACAAGAACCTGTTCCAAAATAAGAACCGATTGGTAATCTAGTCATCTTGTATAACAAGATGATAGGTAACAAAGTATGGAAAGGGAAAGCACAATTTTACCATTTGGCCTCAGATTACAAAAACTTTGGGCCAAGCCTGGCTTTATGCCAAATTGGAATACATTGTAAATTGAACAGTATCAAGGGGGTGCTGTTTCCTTTGAGTTACTACAGAATATCTTTGGGATGCTATGGACAGAATTATTATTACAATGGTGATAATGATGACAAAGATGACCATGATGATGACCTTATAACCTGATTTTTCCTAGCTTTACATTTCAAGGTGGTTGACAAATTCAAAATGTGTGCAAATTCAAATACTTTTTTTACTTAACCATCAGAATGCTTGTGAATATCTGCATTTTGGATGTGATTATCAGTAACAAAAATAATGCATCTTCTTAATAGAATATTAAACAGAATATTTGTCCATCTCTGATTCAAAACTGAGATAGCATTTTCGTCCATCAGTAAAGGGTCATTCCTAAGCATACTGAAAAAGTCAGAGGAAGACAATATCAAATGTAGAGGCATTTATATCTTGTTTTTGAGTGACACATGTTTTTTTTGTGCACATTCTCTCGTATCAGAATGGGTTTCACAATTATGTATTGCCAGAGGGGACAAAATGAAATTTCTCTGCAGAAATTTTTATGTGCGAGTGATTTTAAAACAATGCTTCCTGCTTACTGTTTCTTCTTCTTTTTCTAAGCAATTTTATCATGGGTAACAAAGAAAGACTGTTCATAACTAAAGCTACAGAAATCATTGATATTTGGATAAATAAAGAAAGGTCATCAAACTATAAGTGAAACAGATTACTTCCACCTAGACTATGACACCATTATGAGTCTAGCATTCATATTGTTCCAGGAAAGCACTGGTTTTAAAAAAGTGATTCAAGGTCAAAGGAATTCTTCCCAATAGATTCTAATTATGAGGTAAAATGTATACACAATGTGATTAACATTATCACATTGTACACAGATCAGTAATCTGTGTGTGCAGTGTATAATTGTTGAACATTCCATGTATAACAAGCCATGTACACATATACACTGACAGCAGCCCTGTCGAATGGAAGATGGAAACATGCATGAGATTACCACTGAATTGTCTGTGGCTTGACAAGCCAACTACATCCCATTCCCCAATGTTTCTATTCCAGAACCCTAAACCAGAGAGTTGGTCCTTGTGAATTTCTAGAGAAAGGCCCTTGAGATGTCAAGAGGTGGGTTCTTACAACACCATAAAGGCAAGGCAGACAAGCAATTCCCATGAACCATTTCTCAAGTAATAAATTGTGGAAAGAAGCAAGAAGGCAACATGGGTAAATGGGTCCAGAATTTAGCTGTGGCAACCCAGAGAAAAGGATAAACATTTGTCAGTGAGCAGGCAGACAGTAAAGTGAGTCAAGCAGTTATCATCATTTGTACTAGAGATCTTAAATCACATGGCTTTACCTACAGCATGCATGAAATATGGGATTTTTTCTCAAAAGTATTGGTCCTGAGGCTCTTAAAAAGTTCAAGCAATGCCAGCCCCTAAGTAGCATTGTTTTCCAGGCCCTGTGCCACTGCTATTGCCAGTACTCATGCAAGAATGCTAATGAGTTTTACTTTGCTCCTAATGGCACAATGGGCATGGATCCACCTTTTCTCTTACCAATCCTCATGCTTTTCTGGCTTTTCATCTCATTGCTAATGCCTAAGTACAACACATATGCAAATACCTTTGTATAGAAATTAAACTTCCTCCATTACCCCTTACCCATAACTGGTGTTTTGCCCAGGGTAGGCTAAGGAGCAGATGAGGTTGGGACCCTTGGCTTGAATGTGGAAGAATATGAGAAAGTAGTTCCTTTGTCTTAAATTGTATTATTTTCATAACTACACAGTGTGAAAATAAAATTATTCTGAAAACAATATACTGTACTAACTAAGCTGAATTAATCCAATGAATGTCATAGCCTACTAGAAAACTGCTGAGCTATCACTTGGCTGAACACCTTTGGCATATTTGTATAACCTTCCACAACTATAATTATCTCACTGCCTGCCAAGGATTAACAGTCTGCAAATTCACAGCTTTATTTTCTTCTGTATAATTCTTCTAAACATAAACTGGGAAAAGTATACTCAATTATTTTTTTAAAAAATGGGCAAAAAGCTTAACAGAATATCAGATTTGTTGAATTGGATCCATGCTATCAAATGACATTTTTGTTGCTGTTGTGTGCCTTCAAGTCATTTCTGACTTATGATGATTTCTAAGATGATCCTATCATGGGGCTTTTCGCAAGATTTGTTCAAAGGGTATTTGCCTATGCCTTCTTCTGAGGCTGAGACACAGGGATTTGCTCAACGTCACTCAGTGTGTTTCCATGGCTAAGAAAGGATTTGAACCCTGGTTTCCAGAATCAAAATCCAGTGCTCAACCCACTCTTATGGCATGTTTTATACCTTAGGCAAAAAGTCAAAAATTACATCTGTGACCAGCCTCCTTACCCCTATGTCCCATCTCTTAGTGACATACAGAGATTAGTGTTTCCTTACAAGTCCTTCATGGAGGGCAGGCAATTAAAAATACAAACTATAAACGGAAGTCCCTGATTAAATGTAAAAGAGGAAAATGAGCTGGATTCTGTTGTCCAAAGTGACTGCATTATAGTAGCCCAACACATGGATTGTCCAGGTGCTTCTCGTCATATGGCTCCAGGGACATGAGAGAATCTGCAGGATAGATTCTTAATTTTTATTTTCTGCAGATTTCCCAGTCCACACCACCTGGAATAGATGTAGACCAGATGTGCAACATTTAGAAATTGCACATTTCACGTAAACCACGTCTGATAAAATGTACACGTCTGGAAACTATGCATAGGAAACACATACATTAAAATAAATCTGTACAAACATGATTTAGTTGATGGATGAATGCATGTGAACAATGCACTCCATATGAAAATTATAGCCTTTTAAATATTCATCAATCCAACCAAAATTAACAACAAAAGCACACATGGAAAAAGCATGGAAGTGGAGAAAGGAGTATGTCTTTAGAAGAAAGTAGAGAGAAACATATATCTATATGTAAATTCATTGTTAGTGTTGCCATCTTGGGTCCATTTCAAACAGATGCCCAACAAGATATGTCCTTCTGTAGTAATCCCATATCCATATCACTGTGTGAATGTGCATGTTCCCTAACTATGTTAGCAAAAATAATTACTTTCCCCCTTAGAGCTTAAAAAAAATACTAGTTCAGGTAATAATTCTTAGAATTTCTCATTTAGCATGCTTAATGAGCCAATTAGAATGGGAAAAAACTTTTACTTTTCCAGTGCCTAGCTCTTTTTCACATTGTGGTTCCCAATATCTTATAAATGTTATAATTTTCTAAGATAGCAAGAAAGAGGGAAAAAAAGAGAGCATATCAATTTTTGGTGTGTAGCTGTTCAAGTTATGGCGACTCCACAAATTTAATTGGGGTTTCTTAGACAAAGAATATTTTGAGGTGGTTTTGCCAGTTCCTTCCTTTGAAATATAGTGTAGAGCAGAGCAAACCAATCGTCTTCTGGTCCATGCTGGTTTTGTATACATTCAGTGAAAAGGGATGCTTTGAATGCAATTTTCCTGCTTCTTGGCAGGGGGTTGGACTGGATGGCCCACAAGGTCTCTTCCAACTCTGTGATTCTATGACAATGTCTGATTTTGATAGCAAACTTTAATTAAAAACATTCATTCAATTATGTCTCTTTTTCATGCAATTCCGCTCAACATGCCTTTTGTTCACATTTTTTTCTGAACCTACACTTTTTTGTGTGTGCAATCTTTAGTTGACAACTGCATTGCAATGTCTGGAGAAATTTACAAATCAGAGGATAGCTGTATTCCAGTCTGTCCATAAACCCAGGAAGTATGAATTAAGTCTGCTTAAAAGTGGAGACCAAACAAAATTCTTCCCTAATCTCTATCCCAATGCATTCTATGGATTTTTCATGTAACCCTTCAAGAACTTAACTGGTTCTTTATACAATTGGTCTAGATCTAAAGGGATGAAAAGTAGAGCAAACACAGTGGCAGTTTTCACCTGATTTTTTAATATGTGCCTGTATACATAGAAACTTAATTTATTATTCTAATGAGTTTCACAGCACGAGAGTCTCATAGGGAGACATGGCTGTATGCATTTAATAAGACTGCCGAGAATGGGATGAATCCTGATGGGCATACTGAATCATTTCCAAATCATCTTTTTATAGCAAGCAACATATAAATTATGTAAAAAGGCATTTAGATAGATACCATCTAGTCTCCTGGGCTGTTAACCCTTCTCTCTTACAATTATCGACAAGCCTGAAAAGGAACCAGTTTGAACATCCAAATTGTGTTCACATATTAAGATGTAAAAGTCTTACTGATCATGAAAAATAAACCATAAATCAACTTGCTTTAAAATGTATCTTCTTAGACAAAACATACCATAGCATTCTGTTTCTAACAGTGGGCTATCAAATGCAGACAAATAAGATATGAAAGACACAACCCATCACTTTTAATGCCTGTCCCCATTTCTGAGAAGTTGCTTCCTGAAATGGACTTCTGTAGTTGTACTTTTAAAGATGCCTCCACAGATACATACATAGCACATTCACATGGTTACTTGTTACCTGACTCACATCTGGAAAAAAGCAAAAGCAAAATAAAAATAAGAAAATAGAAAGAAATAGCAAGATCACCCACATCCTTTGGTGGAATAACAGGATTATACCTAACTCAAAGTATCACAATGATAAGCCCATGCATTAAAATTATACCACTACAGAAACTTATGGCTAGGGTATTGATCTGAACTCAGGTTTTCGTTCATAAATAACAATGGTTTGCTTTGCAACAACACTGCCTTATAAATCAAATCCCAGCAGACACTTCTCTGTTCTAATACATGTATACATTAGTTAACGAAATAGATGTGTTCCTCAGGATTACTTCTTTGACAGAGCAATTCATATCAGTAGCAGAAATTTTATTTATTTATTTAACATACTTATATCCCACCTTTCTCAACCCTGGAGGGGACTCAAGGCAGCCTTACAACAGGCAACAATTTGATGTCATACACACATATGTCAAATAAACAATTACAATTAAAATCAATAATTAAAACATGAATTATTAAAACATCAATTAAAACATCAATTAAAATCACGCCATCCGAGACATAATTCAGGGCTGCTCCATTTGTCAATCACATTGTTTCACAGTTACATATTGCACTGCTCCAATTACTTGTCAAAAGCTTGGTCCCAAAGCCATGCCTTAAGTTTTTTCCTGAAGGTCAGGAGAGAGGAGGCAGATCTGATTTCACTGGGGAGGGAGTTCCATAGTCGAGGGGCCACCACTGAGAAGGCCCTATCTCTCATCCCCATCAATTGCGCCTGTGAAGGAGGCGGGAACAAGAGCAGGGCATCCCCAGATGATCTTAATGTCTGAGGTGGTTCATAGAGGGAAATACATTTGGACAGGTAAGCTGGGAATAACCTGGAAAGAATAGATATGGGTTTCTATACCATAAAAAGAAGAACAGTTTAATATGTGTCAGGTAGCTTTTTATTGAAAGCAATATGTACATGTGACATGCAACAACGTGGCCTGGTATGTCTTGCAGAAGTAAAAAAAATTATTTTCCACCTTCTAGAGATCACTGTAAGGGTTTTTTTGAACATATATCCAGAGATTATTCCCCCCAGCTTTTACCAATCTCCACTTTTATCATTATTCCTACTTTGGTGGCCAAATGTCTAGCACTACATTTTTAACATGTTGGATGGAGATAGCAAGATAGACATATCCGTTCTCCTTTTTTTTCTATTTTGCTGTTCATGGGTGCTCAGAAAGGGATTCTAGAGGCAGCTGCTGTTCACCTTGCTTGTTGAATGTAGAATCCTGTCTTTTGTCCTAAATTATTACAGTGATCAAGCAGCCTGAGAGATGAATAATTGTAAAGCAGGGACTTGGAAAAACAAATTTCACAGGTAATCCAGTGAGATGAAGGATGGAGATAAACAAAGATAGTGTCATTAAGTATATGAACACAAAGAGCACTGCCAGTCACAGAAAGAGAATGGTTGCAAACATCAAAAACTCCAGGAAGCTGTTGGTAGATTTAAAGGTTGCTGCCTCTAGACATCAGGAGAAACAGTGTTTCCTATTTAATAAATACTGGCTCCCAGGAAGCCTTTCTTTATGTCTTCAGTGAACTTCTGAGGATAGGGGTGCATTCTCACCACCTGTCAAGTCCTGCTGAGGAGAGGATTCCTCAATTTTTTTTCTGTCTTCAGTTGCTCAGATTTGTAGAAGCCATTGTTATCTGAAGCCACAAACTCTTGGAAATCTGATTCCTTTGTCTAGTTCTTCAATTTCCAGAGGGTGTTATGATACTCTTTCCTATCTTAAGTTTTTTTATTGCATTCTTTACGGTAGACATACTGCTGAAAACCCAACACTGAAAGTTTGTGTTTCTCCACCCCTCCTTCACCATCACCCCAAACCCAATTCTGCTAAAAAAATCCAGCTAGACAGAGTTGGAGAAGGAAAAGGTGGGCATACAGGAACATTGATAAAAATAAGCTTCACAGTTGGAAGTTTTATTTACTGAGGAACTCTCAAATAGGTTCACCATCCAGTCTGTATGTAAAGAAATGGGGGAAGGGGTCATTCATGGGGACTCAGCTCAATAACATTATGGATACAGGCTCAAAATAATTCTCACAAAAGTATGTCTAAAAATTATGAATGCTGAACTCAGCTCAATTATTTGTCCACAACAGTGAAAGCAATGGGTTAAGAGAAAGGGACTGGAAAGAGTGCAAGTTGGCCATATATATAATCAAGCAATATGGAAATAGATATTAAACAATAGAGATGTGCAAAATATTTGTTTCTGCCGCATAGGTGGTATAATTTTGTTAAATTAATACATTTTGATATTAAGAAATGGGAGGGGCAGACATGCAAAAAAAACCTTTTAAGATTCAAAACACTGAGCTATGACTTTTGGATGAGTTTTGTAACTCTTGTAAATAGCTGTCGTGGGTGCCGGTTCTCCCTCAAAAGGGCTGGGTTTGTTTTCCTCAAAGAGCCCTGAGGAAGAGGTGAGGCTGGAGTGGAGGAAGCTCTACTTTTTCCCCAAAGGCAGCAGCGAGGGGGGCCAGGAAGGGAGGGATGCTTGGCTGGATGGCCGGGAAGGAAAAAACCCCTCCGCATATGTCTGAACCAGAGAGAGGGGCAGATACCACATTCACACTGAGGCTTTAACACAGGAAGCGAGCAGAATTCTGGGGAATGTAGTTTAAGGCAGGGTCTTTTGAATTCTCTGGCACTGTTGACCTGGAAGCAATGCAGCACCTCCGTTTTAAAAGTAACTTCTCCAACTTAAAGGGAAAACCCAAGTGCTTTATCGCAAGAAGCGAGCAAAATTCTGGGAAATGTAGTTTAGGGCAGAGCCTTTTGAATTTTCTACCACAGAGGTCTTCGTCTTCCCAAACTTAATTTCCAAGAATTCTGCTTACTGCCTTGTGCCTCCTCCTCTTCTTCTGTGTTCATTCTCTAAAGGGATTTCAAGAAAAAAGGGATTGTTTGGAGTTGAATCAACCCTGTGAGATAGGCAAAGTTGAGAAAACTTCATTGTTTACCTAGTAGTGTTGTTATTATTATCTCAAAGGCTGGATGGGCATCTGTTTGACTGTGCTTTTCCTGCCTGGCAGAATAAGGGGGTTGCACTCCCTCCCCCCTTGCACAATTAATAAAAAGTAATGTGGAATTCATTATATCATTATAGTTACAATACAAATCCCTAACAATATTTTAGAAACACTTTAGAAACGATTCTCTGTGCTTTCCCAATTTAGCAGTGAGTACGGAAACATTTTTTCATTGATTAACTGAAACATTAATGCTGGCTTCCCAGTGACAAAGGACTCTTGCCACACCCTGGACTCTCCACAGATACATATATTTTTCCTTTCCTTGCCTAGTTTATCCATGCATCACAGCCTCTGAGGATGCCTGTCATAGATGTGGGCAAAACGTCAGGAGAGAATACTTCTAGAACATGGCCACACAGCCCAAAAGACATACAACAACCATATTTTTTCATTGATTGCATCCATAGCTGCACACACTAAATTGCCCCACCCTTTTCATGGACAGGATTCCTGGGAAGACAATTTTACTACATATGTAGAGAGAAGGATCACTGAAATGTTCCAGTTGTTCCAAGAGAAGGACATTATCATGAAATGTAATAGACATTTCTGTTCTGGATAAAAAACAACAGCCCACTGTGAAAATATAAAAACTTGCCCAAGATTTAAGAGTCAAAAGCTTTTGGGAACTACAGCCTCAAATACAGAAATGATAATTAAATCTCAAATCTGAGCTACAGCCTCAACCTAATCTGTATTCAGATCCAAGCACCACATCCATGGCCCATCTCTAATTATGAGTAACCTTGATTTGATTTTTATCTTGGTAAATAGACAAGCTGGGCAAAAAGCTGTTTTCACACCATGTCAGGAGACTAGATAATATGTATCTTTCAGATATCTTTCAAGAGTGTTGCTTTTCTCCTTCAATGCACATTATTAGTTTTGCAAGGCATGCCCAAAAGTAAAGATCATGTTAAAACACTGGACTCTTGCTATTCTTTCCTCATCAGAAACATCGGAAGGTTTCTGATGTCAAAGACATTTTGTCAGTTTACCAATAAAAGAGACTGTTATTCACGAGTGCTTGCTAAGCGGAAACTGTCAGACACGTATGAATACTTATCAGAATGTGTGGGAGTTTCTGTCCTAACTTCACTCTTTGATTTTTTTGTGGTAAGAAAGCTTGTAAGATCATTTGGGGAATGAAAAGAAAGTCTCCACAATTATAGTACTATGGTTCCACTTCACTGCCATAGCTGCATTGTATGGAATCCTGAAGCTTGTAGTTTGGTGGGGTAAAGGAGCTCTCTGGCAGATTATTTTAAATGCTCCATGAAACTACCTGCTTTGTCCCAAATTAATTCAGTTTTACCAGATGCATCATTTGAATGCCTCTGGTAAAACCAAGACAGGTCCCGGGTTAAAGGCCTGCCTGGATGGTCCCTACAATTGATTATGTGATTTTAGTAATTGTTGTAACTGTTTTATATTGTTTTAATTCTTTGTTTTAATGTGTTTTTACCAACTGTCTGTTTTTTACGGCATTGAATTGTGTCAATATGTGAAGCCTCCCTGAGTCCCCCTCAGGGTTGAGAAGGGCGGGGTACAAATATAGTAAATAAATAATTAGTAAATAAATACAAGGAAGGTTGTAGGATTCTTGGTTGATTACAATCAAAACTGGTTAACTGATTTAATATTTCAACCATGCTTAATTTCTATTTAAGGAAACATTCCCAGATGTGTTGTAGGTACTGTAATTATTTTAACATGTTAATAGAAAGGTTATATTATATGGTCAGTGGATAAAATTTTAATATTTCCCACTCAGAACTGCATAATGACCTTGTAAGGAGATAGAAATTAGTACAAAAGAGGGGCATCTTCTTTTTCATGAAAATATGAAATCTGTAATTGTCTTCTCATATTATCCCGATGAGTATTGTGCATATCTCACAAACAAATGACAGGCTGAAGCTTTTCCTATTGCTGCAAAATTCCCAACATTTTATGTATTTCTAAAAAAAAATCACAGAATGTTTGCACGTTTATCATTGGCAAGTTTTAAAAGATGAAAAGTCCTCTGAATCATTAAAAACAAGGTGATGGTTACACTGGATCCCTGTCATTGTTGAAGCATCACTATATCAGGAACCTTTTTTCATAAACCAATTGCTGCATTGGAAATATAGCATTAATGAACACATAGCACAATAACTATTCTGCGTATGAAACAGCATCACAGACGAATGCAGAGTTTTGCAATTCAAGGTGAAATGGGAAGTCACATTGCACTTGTCCAGAAGCCCATGGCACACCATTGCAGCTGTTTAAAAATAAATTCTGTGGTTATTTTCAGCTGTGCAGCTCTGTAGGCATGCAGCTAAAGAAAAATGATTCAGGGATTTCCTGTTCAAAAATCCAAACAAAATTCACGCAGGAAAGAATGAAGAACAAAACAGGGAGGGGGAGGGGAATGGGAAGGTCATCCTGACATTTCTGGTGGATTTCTCCCCTGTGATTATTTATATATAATAATACTATAATAATAATACTTTATTTATAACCCGCCTTATCTCCTCGAGGAGACTCAGGGCAGTTTCCATCAATTGACAAAATGGCAAACATTTAATTCCAAACAGACGAACAACTAATCAAACCAAAAACAATGAACACAACAATCTCCATATAAACCTATAAACTAAACCAAAAATAACAAAAATTTAAATTTGAATAAACATAATCTAACACATTACACAATTTACCATGATAAAATTCCACAATTACAAAATAAACGAGGGGACATTAAAAGCATAAGCATAGAGTAGTTTACAATTTCCAACAAGCTGAGGTGGGTGTCCAATATCTAGGTGAATATATATATATATATATATATATATAGAGAGAGAGAGAGAGAGCTGCAGTTCAATAGATGCATAGTGAAAAGATCCTCACTGCTAGCCCAGCACATTGCACAAATGCATGCACACAAATACATTGATTCCTTTCCCACAGAGCCAATGAAAATCCCTGCATGAAAAGGAGATGGGATGGGGTGGGAAGGGGAAGGAAAATATGGAAGAGAACATAAATGTTACCAAAAAAAAATTCCTGGCAATAGTTATAGTGCAAGAAGAATAGCATTTACTGAGGAAAACATTGTAGCAGAAAGTAATCCAAGTGATGAGGGTAGAAATGGAATATTGACAGCAAATACCACCAGGCAACAACAGATAGTCTTCCTTCTCTCTATAAGATGATGATCTCTCATAAGAATGCATAGCTAAATACTTAATTTTCAGCCATTTTGTATTTGTCAATAATAATCCATTCATTCACAAAGTTTACATTGGATGGGCTGAGGGCATGATTACACAAGTATGAGAAATTGTCATCCAGTTTTTTCCTCTCTCTGGTATTCTGCTCTACCAGCCTTTCAGGTTAACTTTGAGATTTTAAAAAATTAATTTCCAATGTGATATGGATACTATTTTTCCCTGTCCTAATCTTCTGTGCATTAACCATCTTCTGTGCAGAAAATAGGTTTTGAACAAAAAAAATGTGTTCTCCTTCACAGAAAAATACCAATGCAAGCCTCAGGACATAAAATACCAAGACAATACTGTGCAAAATTTTCATTTGTAGTTCCCAATGGAACTATAATAGTCCCCTACTACCTGGGGAAAAAATACAGGCATTCTTTCAATCTCTTGTTCTATTGCACCCATGTCCTGCCACTGTTGGCTAGATAAGGATTGGTTGCTGCAACATAGCTCCTCTTAAGGGACCATGATGTGTCCCAACCCAATATGCCCCAAATTTATAAACCAAGCTCTCCTTCCATGCCATTTTCATTATAGTTTCTGAAAAGGATTCTTCCAGTTAATGCATGTAAGTGAATATCTGAAAGGTAGCACATGTCCACACTGGATGCAGCTGAGGTCACCACTTCCCTAACTACTTGGTTCTGTAACTCTGTTCCTCTAGCCTATAGAAATCTTGATCCATTTTGAATGGTTAGACTGAGGAACAGAGATTCAAGAACAAGAGATCCAAAAATGCACATGTGTACATGAAGGTTTTGTGTGTGTGTGTGTGTGTGTGTGTGTGTGTGTCAGAAGCGACTTGAGAAATTGTATTGGCTTCCGGTGCAAGAGAATTGGCCGTCTGCAAGGACGTTGCCCAGAGGATGCCCAGATGTTTGATGTTTTTACCATCCTTATGGAAGGCTTCTCTCATGTCCCCGGATGGGGACCTGGAGCTGACAGAAGGAGCTCCTCCGTGCTCTTCCCGGATTCAAACCAGCAACCTTTCCTGCTTCTTGGCAGGGGGTTGGACTGGATGGCCCATGAGGTCTCTTCCAACTCTACTATTCTATGATTCTATGATTCTAAGTCAGCAACCCAACCTACAAGTCAGCAGTCCTGCCGGCACAAGGGTTTAACTCATTGTGCCACCAGGGGCTCCTACATTATAATGACATACATACATACATACATACATACATACATACATACACACATAGGGTGTCTACACACATAAACACACACACACAATCTTTAGCCACCAATGCAGAAGGAACTATTAAGGAATAAAATGTCTTGATTCAGCAACTATTACCAAACATACTTTTAAAATAATCACACCCTTGTCAAACAATCACATTTAAATTTTTACCAAGAGAATTTCTATCATGTGTGTTTCACAAGAAATCTCTCTTACAGCTCTGGAGAAAAAACCTACATACAAAAAGACTTGCAATAAAATTGCAAAGCTGGCAGCCTCACTGTTGGTTGGTTGCCAACAGTAGTACAATTTCAGCTGGATTACTCATACTTATGCATACTACGCACAAAGGTAAGGGTTTGCAGAACAAGTTTCCTTGCCTTGTAAATTCTTTCGGGTGGGCAATTTTATCTGCCACTAACACATTTTACAGAACCAGATTCACCCAGAATCTGGGATATACAGGGATCAGCTGCATAATATTTTTGGCAGAACTCAGACTTCTTAGGACTTTTTTATTGCACGGTATACCCTTAGATGCATGCTGCAGTGCTCATTGGCAATGTATGTTTTGTGACTACAGTTGGCTTCAAACTGCATTATATGGTAGTAGGGCCTTAACTATACTTTCTAATTGATTGTATTCTGAGTTTGACAAACGATTTTGATTTTGTCCCATAATGAATAAGCTTGGGTCCTACATGGCAGGAAGAGTGATTTGATGTCCAATGTGTTCTGTTCCAACTCTATGATTCTATCTAAGAGTCATTGGTATCAACTATTTATGCAACAAGACTTTTCCACCCCACACACTAATGCAATTCCTCACACTTTCCAAGAATTTTCTATCAAGGACTGTGAAACCTATGAAAAGATAATGTACGGCAGTTGGTTTACAAGCGAAGTGCAGGACCATAAACACACACACACACACACATACACACACCTTTCTTACATGTAAGGGTCATTTCAAGGAGTCAGAGCAGCAAGGGATGATAGAGATTATCTAATCCGGTTTCCTAGAAAAGAGAGAAGTCCAGCCAATTTAACAATGAAGTATCCAACAAACTACAACTCTCACAATTCTATAGCACTGCATCATGGCATTTAAAGTTGTGCTGGTCTGGAATAAATCTATAGTGTAGATGCACAGTTAGGGCGCTTCCAGGCAGTGCCAACATCCTAGTCATATAACTGAGTCAAAAAATCCACACATTGACCTATCAGTCCTGGGAAATGGTCCCCTGCCGTTCTCACACCTTCCTTTGAAGGAGATCAAGATGGAGGACAGATGGGGGGCATCCAGCAGATTTTTTTTTTAAATCCCTATGTTATGCACCTGACCATATATGCACACTTACAAATATCTTAATATAAACACAAGCAGATTTACATCAGATCTCTCTTTCCCCAATTGTTAATTCAGCCTCTGTTCAAGAAATCTAATTGCTTTCCATTTGTGCTTTCCTTGAATCACCTGTGTGTCTGTTTGACAGTCCAATCAGTTGATCAGCTGTTTCAGGCTTTTAAAATATCCACCTGCATTACACCGGGGGGGGGGGGGGTAAGGAAAGCACATGTTTTACATGTCTATAGGAATATGCAGTTATGCAAAAGGTGTTTTTTTTTTTAACTGAATCGGATTTTAAGCACACTTTTTAAAAATTTGATTTTTAACTCTCAACCCAATTCTCCTACTTCTTCTTCAATCTTCTTCTTCAATCACACGGTCGTTTCCGACTCTTCGTGACCTCATGGAGCAGTCCACGCCAGAGCTCCCTGTCAGCCGTTGCCGCCCCTAGTTCCTTCAAGGTCAAGCCAGTCACTTCAAGGATACCATCCATCAATCTTGCCCTTGGTTGGCCTCTCTTCCTTTTTCCTTCCATTTTCCCCAGCATCATGATCTTTTCCAAGCTTTCCTGTCTTCTCATGATGTGGCCAAAATACTTCATCTTTGCCTCTAATATCCTTCCCTCCAGTGAGCAGCTGGGCATTATTTCCTGGAGGATGGACTGGTTGGATTTTCTTGTGGTCCAAGGCACTCTCAGGATTTTCCTTCAGCACCAAAGTTCAAAAGCATCTATCTTCCTTCGCTCAGCCTTCCTCATGGTCCAGCTCTCACATCCATAGGTTACTATGGGAAATATCACTGCTTTAACTATGCAGACCTTCATTGCCAGTGTGATGTCTCTGCTTTTCATTATTTTATCATTTGCTCTCCTCCGAAGTAGAAGACATCTTCTAATTTCCTGGCTGCGGTCTGCATCTGCAGTGATCTTTGCACCTAGAAATATAAAGTCTTTCACTGCCTCCATGTTTTCTCCCTCTATTTGCCAGTTATCAATCAGTCTGGTTGCCATAATCTTGGTTTTCTTGATGTTTAACTGCAGCCCAGCTTTTGCACTCTTACATTTTGGCTAAATGTCATTTAGCCACTCCACTCCCACCCCTTTTAACCCGGTTACTTCCAGGTTTTACAGCATGTGTAACCCTTAGAGAGCCTATCCTATTGTCAAACAACTAATAGCATTAGCACAGAGAGACACAGAGAGATAAGGACCCCAAACTCCTTAAACAAGATCAAACAATTGACCCATATTATATTAATCATGCCTTTTCTGATTAGCCGTGGCTCTTGAGGATCTCAGCCAGATATTTTTTCCCATCCCTGCATTTCCTTTGTAACTAAACCATGTGGTTTGCCATTGAGCTGTAGTCTACTTTGACACTGTCTCCCAAGACTGACACTGAATCAACTATTAACTCAAAAACAAAAGTCACTATATACTAGTAATTATTTGAAAGTAGCTGTCAGGAAAGGGGGATACAATTATTATTTTTAAAAGACTGTCAACTTTTAGAATAGATTACTTATATTTGCTGGTAAAAAATCAAAATAAATATTCAGTTCATTTGTTTAACACTGTATTAATTAAAACTTTCATTTTCAAGTGATAATAAATAGTAAATACAGTGGTTTGTCCAGCTATGCATGCTACAGATGCTTATTTTTAACAAACATTCTGATAAGTTTATGTCTTTTTCTAAGGTTCTTTTTTGCCCACAATGATCTAGTATAGATCTTTCCTTTTAGGAAATAGATTCTATTCCAATTATGTTAACTGGTAAGGAGCTACAGAATAGAAAAAAAAAATGATGCAGTCTTTTCTTTATGCTGGAATGGATTTGCCAGAATCGCCATATCACTGTTTTTAGTGTTATTTCTCATGTCTCCAAACCTTTGAGTTTTAGTATTACTTTATGTGTGTATTTAAATTTCCAAGCCATCAACTTTGGTCACTTGTTTCATTTTGATTTCTTTTAAAGTATGGGTTGGGGACTGCAGAATAATATTAGAGCTAAAGGCAGACTTGTATCTATCATGTAATACATTAGGTCTACCTCATATTTGATCTTTTGGGGAAGAGAAAATAATGCATTTGTGTTCCTCTCCAGTCATGAAGAGGGTGGTGGTGAGTGAGAGAAGTCTGATTTATCTGCCTTGGGTGGTCAAAATGGTGAGATTTTTCTCTTTGCCCCAAGCAGTAGATTGATTTCACATTCCAGATGACCCAGTGACATTCTGAAAACCCTATATGTGTTGTGTTGGGGGCTGGGGAGTTGTGGCAACCCTGGGAATTTCATGGAATCTATCTAATTTACTACTTCCTGCAATTCATCAAACTTCCTTCTTCCCAAGAGAATCTGGCTACCTCCTATTTATACACATTATGTGCAAGCTTTAATTCCAAAGAGGTCAGTCAGAAATGTTAACAGAGCCTTTCGTGGCAGATTTTGTCTGCAATTTCTAAGAACAACAAAAGAAATAAGGTTAGGTGCAGGAACTGAAGCTGTAAGCCTTGATCGACCTGTTTTAGAAATAAAATGGTGTGCAAGTCAATTCTTCATTTGGGGTCGGGGGATGGAAAGTCAACTCAGACTTAGCAGTTTGAAAATGTATTAATTCAACCATGCTAATCTGGCATAGTAAACAGTATATAAATTAAACTGACTAAATAAATAAAAACATGTCTTTTCTACTGTGCTCCATCACCATGAATCACAGAATCATACAGTTGGAAGAGACCTTGTGGGCCATCCAGTCCAACCCCCTGCCAAGAAGCAGTAAACTGCATTCAAAGCACCCGATCGATGGAAATCCAGCCTCTGCTTAAAAGCCTCCAAAGAAGGAGCCCTCCACCACACTCCAGGGCAGAGAGTTCCACTGCTGAACTGCTCTCACAGTTAGGAAGTTCTTCCTAATGTTCAGGTGAAATCTCCTTTCCTGTAGTTTGAAGCCATTGTTCTGCATCCTAGTCTCCAAGGCAGCAGAAAACAAGCTTGCACCCTCATCCCTATGATTTCCCCTCACATATTTTTACATAGCTATCATGTCCCCTCTCTGCCTTCTCTTCTGCAGGCTAAACATGTTCTCCAGACCGTTGATAATTTTAGTTGCCCTTATCTGGACACACTCCAGCTTATCAACATCTCCCTTCAACTGTGGTGCCCAGAACTGGACACAGTATTCCAGGTATGGTCTGCCCAAGGCAGAATAGAGGGGTAGCATGACTTTGCTGGATCTAGACTCCATACTCCAAAAAGCCAAAATCCCATAGGCTTTTTTAGCTGCTACACAACATTGTTGGCTCATGTTTAGCTTGTTGTCCACAAGGATTCCAAGATCTTTTTCACATGTACTGCTATAGAGCCAGGCATCTAGGTACATACATATAGCATGACTTTATGTATGAACCTCTGCACCACAGAATAATTGTCAGCTCTTCTCCCCCACCATCCATGGCTTGAATTTTTTTTAATATCCATAAAGGCAAACCTTGATTTTGCCATTTTAAATAGGGGAACATAATTTTACTATGCCATTGCATATATTGAGTCTTTAGCATTCACCAATTTAGGTGTCCTCAGGAAGACTTGGAAGCAAACCACAGAAGATAGCATGAGCCCATAATATTCTCCAGATGATTAAAATCATAATTACTCACATATACACAGAAGCAATCCTTCCTTTATAGCAGGTATGGGCAAACTAAGGCCTACAGGCTGGATGTGGCCTTTTGGGCTCTTTACTCCAGCCCTCCTCTGCCTCGGCCCTCCTCTCAGTATGTGGACGTAGCGGCCTGTCACATCCCCAGGCTGAGAGAAAAGTTGAGGTAGACACGCATGGCTGCTGAGAGCTCTCCAGAGGTCTCGGTACCCGTGTGTCTCCTTGTCCTCTCAGCCTGGGAATGTGGCAGGCCACCACGTCCCCAGGCTGAGAGGCAGGCCAGGGCAGCCGCGTGTGAAATCCTCCCCATTCCCAACCACCCGCCGGCCTCCTCCTCCCCCTGTGCCAAGCCTTAACTGCCGGTCTAGCAGTATTATTTTATCATGTATATTTTGTTTATAATACTACAATTCAATTTCAACATCCCACAAATTATTTAAAACCCAGCTTGTTCAGTAGTAAAATAATTGGTGCTGTCTTATTCAATTAACTGTAAAATTTCCTTGGAAAAAATGAAACAAGGATAAATTATATGTTCCTTAATGCAGTGATAATGCAATAAAATATGCCAGATTTTTCACATTTTCCCAGTTTCATCATATTTTCCCCTAAACTGTAGTATCTTCTTTAAAAAATAATCTCTGAAATTTTGTATATCTGATAATGTATATGTTCTCTCTATTCAAAATAACACCCTACTAATGTTTTGATGTTTTTATATTGTAAGCCACATTTTTAGAAGATGTTTTAAGCAGGTGGATACTGTGCAATTTGCTTTGAACCAATCTATCAGCAGTATGGGATTAGCAAATAATGCATTAGAACTAGCAAACAAACTAATCAACTTTAAAAAACTGTTGATGAAAGCAACTAAAATACTGTTCTTACCCCTGAGATCTTATGCAGCGTTCGTGAAACACATTACCTATGGATAGGTAATGTGCTTCACTAACAGACTTATGATATAAAATCGTGAAATTATTCAGGTCCATTTCAAAATAGGTCTCACAGAAGTCAATGAATCCCACACTCAAATATACAACCCAATGGACTTAGGCTCAGCCCTTCCAGCCATTGTTTTATATGTAGTTGGTTTTCCATATCCACGTATGCTGCATCCACAAAGTCAAATATCCACAGCTTGAAAATATCTTTAAAATTTCCAAATATATCATTTTCCCATTTTATATCAGGAACACCATTGTACTATGCCATTATATATAATGGAACTTGAGCACTCACATATTTTGGTATCCATGGAGTTTCTGAAGCCTAAGCACCCAGTAGATACTAACTGTACGATCTGTACAATCCTTATTGCGTAACTGTGTTCTATATACATTCTCTTTCCCAATATCTATATAATTTCTCTTTTTAACTTTCTGTCCTCATTAAATGTATTGCTTCACCTAATTTTTTTATAAAAATCATTGACAGAATTTCTCTTGCCCTAGATTAATCATTCTAATTACGCTGTCAACAACTGCATTAGGGCTTCACATCAAATACGTTTCTTTAATGAGATTCTCTAAGAATACATTTTTATACACAACCTTTTAAATAAATATAATAGTTGCTGTTGGTTTAGGAAAAAATAAAAACAATGGGCATCTGAAATGTTCATGTAGTATCTTTTTATTCATGTTCTACATATTTATGCATTGTTGTTCATAATCCATCTTTCTGTCCAGAAGAAAACCCAAGGCTGTTTACAAAAGAAGCCAGGGAAGATAAGGAAAATATATGATGGGTTTTTGAAACCTTAGTAAGAGTGTTAATGGCATAATCTGCTTTTATAAAGACTTCTGTATAAAAGAAAATAACATATAAATGTTGGCTTTCACATTTTTGTTTACATCTGTGACATTTCTATTAAAAATAAGCAGATGGTAGAGTCAGATTATTAGAGGTTGTTAAGCTTTTTACATCTTGACAGAAGGGTCTTTGTAAAAATACTGAAGGGTGGATGTGAAATGGGAGACGGTTTAAGAGGGAGAGAGAGGAACAGTCCTGAGTGACAACAAAACCAAGAAGAATGAGCCCGCACAATATAGGCCCACAGAAGCAATTTAGTCTGCATTCTTTGTGGTGGGAAAAACCATGACTTCCTGTTTCTGTTTGCCTTAGCAAATCAGCTCCAAATTGGTAGAATTTCAGGGCAACAAAGGCTGACAATAATCGGATCATGCTTCTGCCCCACTTTCCATTCACCTGTGATGTTTCTTTTACCCTAACAAAGTGCCCAACAAAAGGCAGTTGCAAGGTACAAAAAAATCACAGAACAAAAGGATGCAAATTGCCACCTATTACCTCTCAAGCACTTCTCAAATAATAAAGCAGCCTAGATAAATGATACCATTGCAGTCAATAGCTGACTTCTGCTACAGCTAACCACTCAATCTCCAAGACAAACATCCTTGGAAGTTAAGTGAGTGCCGCATTACTGAGAGAATAGAATATGAACAGCAAACAAGCCGCTTTTGTATTCTGTCTACATATGAAACAAGGAATTATTTACATAAACAATGTTTTCTGCACAATTCCTAAAAATAAAATTTGTGTTTTTTCTTCCTTAAAAATATTAGGCATCTCTACACCCCAGGCTAGCACCACCATTAGGCAAAAAGAAGTGTCTGCCTCAGGCAGATGATTTTGAATGTAATTAAACAGCAGCAAATTGTTAGTCGATGTATAAATAATAGACTTCTAACACACTCACACATGTATCTACTGGGAAGATTTTGGATATCACACACAACTTGACTTGCAAAGGGATGAGCAGCACAGGCCACGTTGATATTTATTGACCCAGCTCAGAAAACAATAATGTCTAGGTTTTGTATCTACTTTTTCTCCAAAATGCTCATAGCAACTTACAAAGAAGTTTCATGTGGTCTTCTAACCATACAGCTTGCATAGCAGTATCTGCTTAGCTTCAGGTGTAGCTCTACATTGTGAATCTACAGACAATGTCATTTATATGTATTGAAATTATTTCCATATGAGATGTACCGAATATCAGCAAAACATTGCATTGTTGATATTATTTCTTAGCTATAATGTACTTGTTTTAATTTGAAAACCACATTGAGTCCCAGTTTTGGACAAATAGTAGGTTATTAAATGAAAAGAGGAGGAGGAAGGAGAGAAGGTAGTAGTTGTAGTTGTGGGGTAGTAGTTGTGGTATTAGTATACAATTTTTGTGGATTTGATTATTCATGGATTTGTTATCTCTAGAAATCTCTAGATCCTCCAATGGGACACTTTTGTAAGCTTCAAGTGGAAGTTGACCACAAAGTCAAGCTGGAAGACCTAGAAAGTCTAGAGGTTTTCTCTCACATTAAAAAAAAAATTGAAATTCCTTTATTCACAGTTTTTCACTTTCATGTGGGTCCAGTGCTCCTAACCCCACTGAATGTGGAGGGCTGGCTGTAGTTGTTGTTGTTTTATAAAATACCCAGACAGTTGGAGGCCTACTTCTGCATCCATAATCAGTTTCTAAAATGAGTAAAGAACATTCCCATATACCATTTTTAATTATACAAACAAGAGAGGAGTTAAAAAATGCATTGACTGTGGATGCCTCACAATTGTAAAACTCAATGCATCTGGAATGCTCCCCAATACCCTAAACAAGTATGGTGATTGGAGAACTTGGGAGCTTTTGCCACCCACACCTGGAATTCTGCTGCTTAGAAAATGAAATCAGCCCCAAGAGGGTTCTTCCACCTACAGCTAAAACAAGGGTAAAATTAAGGTGCCCTGTAGATGTTGCTGGACTGCAGTTCCCAGATGCTCTAGGCAGCCTGTTCATTGATAAGGAATGCTAGCAAT
This sequence comes from Anolis carolinensis, assembly GCF_035594765.1. Lineage (NCBI taxonomy): Eukaryota > Metazoa > Chordata > Lepidosauria > Squamata > Anolidae > Anolis > Anolis carolinensis. The sequence continues at coordinate 73,450,592 of NC_085846.1, forward strand.
CCAACAATAAGTGGGAGGCTGCATGATTCTCACCCCTGACCAAAAGGTAATACTGAAAATGTCAAGGAAATACTATCAGACTTTCTTTGGGTATTTTGGGGAAGGAAATAGGTTGGAAAGGGTCTAGGATTTGAAATAAACAGTAGGCAGCCTTTTTATTTTAAAGCCCTATCAGTTATGGGAAGCGAGTGTAAAGCCTAAGGGATAAAAACCAGAAGTACTAGCTGACAACTGAATACTAGATTCCTTACAACAATTTCTTATGATTTTTTGAGCTAAACTGTGAATGTTTTAATACTGTAGGGAGCACTGCAAAGCCAAGAAGGAGGTAAAGACCATTCCCCTTATCCAACACAGAGATAGTCTCATTATTAATCACCCAATTGTTGGGGCTGGTTTTGAAAACTGCTGAACACAAAGAAGTCCCTCTTGTCCTCATTAGTAGCTTTCGGGTGCTCAGCACCTTTTCAAATCAGGCCATGTCTCCAGGTTCCTATACTACAGTTGCACAACTGTTGGTTAAGAATACATGAGAATTTTCTCCTAAGACATGGTATGTTTTCTTTCCTAGGATGCATAAGGGAAACAGAACAGAAAATAAAAGGAAAAGTATAAGCTTCACAAGACGTAGCAGTGGGAACAATTCTTTTGTAACCAGATATACACATAGCACAATGCTAAGCTATTAGGTTCAGAGGTACTGACCCTTTGCCCATTGAAAGAATCGCTGAAAGGATCACATAGGTTAGCCCCACCTCATCTCCAGCCATACTCCACTTTCTCTCTCCTCTGATGCCTTTGCTTTGTGTGCATGTTGGAAGAAAGTCTTTGGAGAAAATTCCTCCTCTCTGTTGGAGGTTTTTAAGAAAAGGTTGGGTTGCCTGTTAGTCAGGGGGCTGTGTATTCATGCATGTGAAGGTTGGATGGGGAAGTTACACTGGGTGATTCTTAGGGTTCATTACACCTTCTTGTGGCATAGATTCTGCCCTTATTGAATAGGGTCTTATACATATAACACTGTGTAAACATAGTATTTGAACCCTGGATTGCAGAATCTTGGGACTTTGTCACATTACAGGACACTGAACATTAGGCTTGGGCCTGGATCAGTTTGAACGAAAGTGATTTGTAAAATTTGGTGGCTTGTTTTGTATATTCCCCCATAAAATGGGGGGACAAGAAAGCTCATCAAAATGGATCAAGAAAGCAAGATTTTCCAGCTACTGAAGAGGATGGAGATAACTCTGCAATATATCTGAGGCAGGGGTCTGCTCTCCCTCCCCAGCGATTACAATTCCCAGAAACCTCTCTTGTAGTTTTTGTCTTATTTTAAAAAGTGCTATGGTAAAAACTTAAAGTAATTCTAAAACATCGGTAGATTGGGGAATTGTTCTGAAACTTGGCAGGCCTGCAGTTGTAAATGGGATCGAAAACTGAGATAAGTTTCATGCAGATAGGCCTTAAAATGACTGAGGATTGAGCCTCTAAAGTTTCCCATTGTAGCCAATGGGCCGAATCTTTGCCAAATGGTAATGGTAACACCCCTCCCGATTCAAGTAACTTCCCAGTAAACAGAATGAGGGGTTATCAAAAGCAGAAACCGAAACGACATGCCTTTTGACTGAATTGAACAAATCTACTGAATATGCATCCCATCATCAGAAACCATCAAAACCTGTCAAACATTCCAACCATTAGTCAATCTTAGTCAAACATTGCAACTATTATAACCATGCTGGCTTCCAGGAGAGCCTTCTTCAAAGTAAATAAGCACAAGATTCCTGTCTTAGTTTACTGAAATGCATTTGGCATTATTTAACTTGCAAAATCCTTCAGAATTGTGGCTTGGCTTCTATGACATTGTTTCCCTCCTATGCTTTCCAATGTATCAGCCACATAAGTTTTGGAACAAAACTGAATGCTATCTTCACACTGCTTGATTTAAAACAATTTTCTGGATGAAAAGTCCTCAAAAGCAGCACTCAATTCTACAGCTTTAAGAGTACATATAGAAAATAAACATTTTAAAAGTGGTATAAAGCAAAGAACAAGCCACCATTTATTCACAAAAATCTATATTATGTAGGGCTAGAAGTTACAAAATTTTATAAATCTTCAGTGAAAACCCCAAGTAAGTCAAAATATGCAAAGACTAAAGCTGGATCTACTCTGCCATATAATGCAGTTTCAAACTGCATTATATGGCAGTGCAGATCCAGCCCATATTGTTTGCTAGCATGACCTCTCCTTCCTATGACCATATGGATTTTATACAATATAATATACTCTCTTACTACCACAAATTTTCTGTGACATACTAGTAAGACATGCTGACATTTTTGAAATACAAATTGAATTATAACAAGAATTGTGTAGTAACATGGGAACAGAGATGAATGAGTGGCTTACTGGAGTATGGAAAATATGTTTTCATTCTTTTTAGTTTATCTCTGAGGTGTGTAACATATTTTAATAATGTTAAACCCATTCTGTACTTAGTTCTTAAAATGAGTATGCCTGTGAGAAATGCCCATGCACTTTTATTTGCTGTTGCTCTTATGCATACATTTTTAATTTGCTAATCCAAAAATAAGGCAAAGAAATATACTACACTCACACATAACATAACATGATATAAACTGTAGTTGTGTTTGCATAATACAGAAAATTTAGAGCTTGGAGAAGATACTTTTTGGCTATTCAGCAGGTTGATTGTGTTTCAAAAATTATTCTTCCATGTTCTGCCCAGAGTAAAAATTGAAATCTAAAAGAATTAATCAGAAGAATAATCATAATCTGAAACATCTATTTTCAAGAGCCCCTTTCACACTACATATTTATAACACAATGACTCTGCTTTAGCTATCACCCTGTGGAAACCTGGAGTTTTTAGTTTGTAAGATACTAAAGATGTCTGACTGAAAATTCAAAAGACAATTCCTTAAGCTGCAAATATGCATATTCCCATAAGGTGGAACTATGATAGTTAACATGGAATCATAATACTGTAGCTGTGCAGTGTGAATGGGCTAAAATAATGACATTGCTCTATAAATAATATGAGTTTTGTCCAAAGGAGACTTTGGGTGAAGGGAAAGAACTTCTGGTACAAACTAAAAGGTAAAGGTAAACGTTTCCCCTGATGTTAAGTCCAGTCGTGACTTACTCTGGGGGTTGGTGCTCATCTCCATTTCTAAGTCGAAGAGCCGGCATTGTCCGTTGACACCTCCAAGGTCATGTGGCCGACATGACTGCATGGAGCACCGTTACCTTCCTGCCTATTGATCTACTCACATTGGCATGTTTTCGAACGACTAGGTTGGCAGAAGCTGGAGCTAACAATGGGCGCTCACTCAGCTCCCAGGATTTGGACCTGGGACCTTTTGGTCTGCAAGTTCAGCAGCTCAGTGCTTTAACACACTTCACCACTGGGGCTCCTGGTACAAACTAGGGGCCCATTTTCTGTTAATTCTGCAGCCACCTTCTTGGCCAAAACAATACACCTGTGAAAGTTGGGGTGCAAAAGTAGGGGTGCTTATGAATAGGTGAGCGAAAATAAGAACTTGTAAGTTGATTTGTTGTTTGAAAAACAAAGGTGGACCCCACCATGCATCTGTAGAAGAGATATCTACAACCACAAAGCAATCTCTGGACACAACCTTAGTAATGCACAAATTCATACACTCAAATTACCCTCCAGGTTCATATTTAGTTCATTTTTATTCAGCCAGCAATTAACTGACAGCAATAGAAACCATATGAATTGTAAAAAGCTATATTATACAGTACTCTTGATGCTAAAACCTTCACTGGGATCCAAAAGACTATGTTGGAGGAGGTCAGAAGGTTTCATATGCCTGCCCTGAAATGGAAGTTCTAGGGGACTCCCATAACATGTGGAGGACTGTCACCAAGTCGTAAACAACCTCTCCTGACCCACACACTTTTAACCTTGTTCCTAATTTGTTCCATAAATAATGACAAGCTTCAAACTTCAAACAGTCCATTTTTTCCATTTAAAAATGTTTTTGTTTAAAAAAAACTATACATAAAGGCTGTAACCTTTTAATCTGTGGGTTTGTTTTACTAAATTTGACCAAATAATACAAACATTGTAAATTCTAATGAGACAAGAGAAAACATGTTAGGCACAAAACAAAAGGCTTCTGGTTTCAAGTTCTTGTACAGGAGCATATATAAGCAAAAAGATTTACACTTCCAAATTCACAAGACTGACCAGGGAGCTTCAATTTAAATAGTACTCAAAAACAACCCATTCTTTTTGCTTCAAAAGGGGCTCAACAGTTGAAAAAGTTTGAGAATTCCCTACTTTAGAAAGTTCAGACACTATGTACCTCACTACACATGGGAGCACTGGAGTGTCTAATAACTCGGCACTTGAACATCACTCTAACAGAGAGAAGCAATGGAAAAGCAATTAGATGTGATTCTCAGGATGGTGGTAACATTTATGCAGATACATACACTTTTTTCTACTAATAGAATATTAGTGACAGGGAAATTAGAACCTGGGTTTTCATTTCTGGAAATATCCCACAGGTGAATCTTTCATAATGGAGCAGTTGTTTTTAATGTAGTACAAGCAACAATACCATTTAATTATATACCACAGATAATCTGTGCAAAATAATATGCAGGCTCAAATATCAAGATCCTGCTGGTGCAATAAGTCAGAGCAACTGTGTTGGTGGTGATGGCAAAAAGAAAAAGTCAGTGGATGTGCTGGCTATGAAAGTGAAGCCAGAAAATGTTGGAGAAATCGAACGTTCAGGGACAACACTTTATGTCATCTTCCCTCATCAGTGTTGTGTGACTCTGAAAAAGGCGAAACTGTGAGCATAGCACACAAACACTAAAGCAAATTTGTATGTCAACTTCCAAAGCTCAGGAGAATATTTCAAATGATATGTAAATAAACATACAACTAAGCATGTGTATCTTGGAAAGGTATACACAAGTATGCTTAATCAGTGGAGGGAAAGCATTTCATGTTCCCTGAATTACTTATCCTGCTTCCCTCATCTAATCCTGCATGTGCCCCCTGACAGATTGCCATCTCTCCTGCCATCTCCCTTTTCAACATACAATTAGTCCTTCATCCTCCACTCTTAGCTCATGCATGCATGCCACTTTATTCCCATCCTTTAAAAGCACCTGTTCTTGTTTTCCATTTACTGCCCCTGTTCTTCCCTTTGTCTCCTCATTCTCAGAGCATGCTTCAAATTTCCAGTGTATCAATATCCTCCAATTCAAATCTAACATTGACCTCTTCTTATCCCCTCCACATAATTGAAACTAACCTGAACAAATTAACAATGAACTCTTCAATGTGATGGCCTCTACTCAGTCCTCATACTTTCTTTTGCCATTGACACATTTCATTGCTCTCATCAAATTGATTTTCTTGATCCTTTTAAGCCTCCATTTGTGTCCTCAATCTATGTCAACTAGTTCTCCTGCTATTTAAAATTCTTCTTTCTCTCTGCTTTGGCCTTCTGTATTTGTCCCTTTTGCACCATACTACCCTGAACATGCCCGATCTTTTCTGATGTTGGAAGCTAAGCAGGATCAGTTCTGGTTAATACTTGAAAGAGAGAATAACAGAGATCTCCATATAGGACTAAAGAAAGAATTCTAGCTAAATCCCTAGAGACCCTTACTAGTCAAAGTGAGCTAAGTGGACCATGGGTCTAACACAGCATAAGTTAACTTCCTGTGTTTTCTTTTTTTCTACACATTGTCCTTTGGTGACCTCATCAAATCCTAGGGCTACCAGTACAATCTTTACATAAATGATAAATATTCTATCTCTATATGCAAAATGTGTCCCACACATGCCACCTGTACATCTCTAAGTATTTCAAAAATGCTTCTTATTGTATATTTTAAACTCCTCAAAATTCTTCCTTATTAAGCATCTATCCTATGAAACATCACAAATACTATATAAATGATATAAAAATGAAAATGCTGATAATAAGTGTATCTACCATATTAAAGAACAAATATAATATTAAGCACTCCATATACATTTTGTTCTTGTAGTGTGCTACAAAATGTTGGTGACACATAACAATCCAGAAGAACGCACACATAAAAATGAGTCAAAATTTGCAATACAGTGCACGGTTTTATAGTCTGTACTAAACTGACTGCTGCAGAAAGCACAATTTGGATATGAAATAAGCCACCATGGTTTAACAGTTTGTATAATCTATCGTCATAAATGAGACAGCAACATTACTCACTATCTATTAGAATACCTTATGGAATTAAATCAAAGACCTATGCATCATGGTTCCCGCAGTGGCAAACCAGATATCACAAGGAAGTCTCAACCTATTGACAAGGGAATTAGTTTTCTTTCACTTCTGCCCTCCAGAAACTGAAATAGCAATTGGCAAATAACAAACCATTTCTTATTCATAATTGGAGACAAGATGAGCTCTTCAGCCAATTCCTTGCATCATCCCCTGTTCCTTACTCATTAACTCTACTCCTAAAAGATTTCCCCTGCTTATTTCAGGAGCTCTCTTCAAAGAGACTGGTGCAACACACATCTGATTAGGACAGCAAGTATGCAATGTCACAGCCTAACTTAACATGGGAAACATTTACTGTGTTTGGAACATGAACTTTTCTTTTAAACTATACAAAAGAAGCCCTAAACATCAACAGTTTACATATCTTGCATATGTTGCTATTGCCATATGTACCACTTGCTGAACATATGGCTATTTCTAGTCATCAAAAATATTATCAAAAAAAATATCAAAAAAGTGATAAGATGAAGTCTAATAATCTTTCTATCATTTGGGTTTTTTTTAATAAAAAATAACTTGAAACTCTTTTGAACTCTATAATTATGGGCAACTAATAATTCATGTTCTCTATTAGGTTTCATTAGAAGAAATTGGAAAAATGATAATATTCACTTTGTTAAATCCCCAGAATGACCCTCATGTCCATGAGGAATATGTTCTAGACTTCAAGTGAATATGTGAAACCACAGATATTAGTGAACCCTATAGGACTTCCAACTCATGAATGCTATAGAGTGGCACCAGAGGACCTACTTATGAGAGGACACATTGTCTTGTGGGCTACCAAGCCCATGAATATGGGGGTTATATAGGCAGTCCTTGAGTTACAAATATCCAACTTACATATGGCTCATGATTCCAAATGGGTTGAGACAACTGGAAGTGAGAAGAAATCTAACCCCCAGGAGTTAAATCCACTCCTGAAATTGTTATCATGGGGAAAAGGTGTATCCACTGGAGCTTTATCACCAATCCTCGCTTCCACAACAAGCCAAAATACTCAAAATCCAAATTATTACAAAGACAGTAAGTGAGGTGAAATCTTCTGAACAGGGGCACAGACAACAAAATAAACACCACATGTGTGTTAACTCTTCCTTGTGCTTACCAAGGCTTACATTTTGTGTGTGTATGTGTGTGTGTATATATACAGTAGAGTCTCACTTATCCAACACTCGCTTATCCAACATTCTGGATTATCCAACATATTTTTGTAGTCAATGTTTTCAATACATCGTGATATTTTGGTGCTAAATTTGTAAATACAGTAATTACTACTTAGCATTCCTGCATATTGAACTACTTTTTCTGTCAAATTTGTTGTAAAACATGATGTTTTGGTGCTTAATATGTAAAATCATAACCTAATTTGATGTTTAATAGGCTTCTCCTTAATCTCTCCTTATTATCCAACATATTCGCTTATCCAACGTTCTGCCGGCCCATTTATGTTGGATAAGTGAGACTCTACTGTATACACACAAACACACACACACACTCTATATATATATATATATATATATATATATATATATATATATATACACACACATATATTATACAGTGTTCCCTCACTACTTCTCAGTTCACTTTTTGCGGACTTGCTGTTTTGCAGTTTTTTACACTAGCATAATATTATAAATCATAAGAAATGATTTACAGTGGCAGTGGTCTCAGTTGGGTGCAGACTGTGGGGCGGAAAAGGAGCCCAAATGGCAGTGGGAGGAGAAGAAGGCAGCACCATGTCCACTGCCTCTTTGTTTCCTTCGTTCTTCATCCCTCCCTCTTTTCTACTTCCTTCTTAAGGAGAAGCCTAGCTTCCCTACTTCGCAGATTTTCACTTATCATGGGTGGTCCTGAAATGTAACCCCCGCGATAAGTGAGGGAACACTGTATATATAGACAGATAGATAGATATAGATAGCTGATAAATGTATCGCTGGAGTTACATTTATAAAATGTACCTGTTTCAACTTACAAATTCAACTTAAAAACAAATCTACAGAATCTATCTTGTTCATAACTTGGGGACTGCCTGTATTTAATACAGAAAATGCTGATATTCCATATAGTTTTTAAAATGTTTGCAAAGTCAAAGCAAAAACCTGTATTTTTTATTGTATAGATGGTGACAGATACTTAAAGATTTTGACCATCTTGGACCTACCTATTCTCAGTTATCACTGGGAACTTGGGAGAAATCTTGTTAAATTACCTGGCTTCAGTTATGTTGACACAACTGCTGTGAGATTTCTCACCTCCCATACAAGAATGAAACAGGCTTTTTTCTATGAAGGTTTCAACAGTTTGTACAAAATGTCTTTGCACATTTCTAATGCCATTTCTTTTCATGAAACAAAAGGCACACATAAGGCACAGGAAAACGTATGCAAATATGCCAGTATGTTGCTTCAAGGTGTGTAGCTATGGAGGGGGGGGGGAGGCAAAATAAGGTACAGCCCTGACAAAGAAGTGATTTTTTTGCTTCAACACCAAATTTCTAGCATTGCAGTAACTTAAAATTTCAGCTAGCTATACTGTTTAGTACCCAAAGGAAATTGGCAAGCAGAGATTATCAAGGAAATGTAAACACTGCAAATCTAGATATGGACAATTTTCAGTACTTCACTTGAGGTGTTAAGGAAAACTTCATTGGGGAGCAGAATTCTCATTTGAGGGAAAATATCCTAATTTTTTTATCATAACCACCGCTTACCCCTGAAACAACCTTTCCAGTGCTTCTAATTTTTCACAATACATGCAACAAAGCCAGCAGCAATGATGGTTTAGCTGCACAGCTTGTGCAAATATTGTTCACACAAATACAAAAGCTACTTTGAGACCAACAGAAAATATTTTGCCATCTGACAGTTAAGTAGAAATTTTTTCTTGTCTTTATACCAAAAAAGGCAAGAATACCTAAGTTATTGCGCCTTCTCACTGGAGTGTTTTTGCCTCTTGGCTGACTACCCAGGAAGAGTGACATCAAAGTGTCTGGGGATTGTTGCTCCTTCATTTTTCTGGTCATGCAGTTGACCACTCTTTGGGACATGTAAACGGGAGGTACCAGTAATGTGAAATAAAGAAGAAGGGATATTATTTACTGCAGTGTGGACTTTTGAGAGGTGCCTAATGATCAGGGCCAGCCCAAAGTAATTTTCAAGTAGAGGCGAACAGAATTTTGCCCCCCCCCCCCAAAACCAATCAGTAAAAAATAAAAGCATTGGATAAGCGAAAATGTTGGATAATAAGGAGGGATTAAGGAAAAGCCTAAATAAAGAACAACACTATGAAAATGGGAAATCCAGCCAGGAAACAATCAGGGCCAGCTAACACCTCCCAACCAAGGATGCCCCCAGGGAGGAAGCAGCCAGGTTTTGAATCTGCAAGGCCATTGAATGCTAATCAAGCTGGCCCATTGCAACATTCACACTAGACTCAAACAGACAAGAGCTCTTTCTCCCACCCTGGACTTTCCACAGATATATAAATCCCACTTACCTAGCTTCCAACAGAACTCAGAACCTCTGAGGATGCCTACCATAGATGTGGGTGAAAAATCAGGAGAGAATGCTTCTGGAACATAGCAGGCAGCCCGGAGACCTGGCCTCAAGGAAGGGGCGAGAAGGAAGGCGTTCGCCGCTTTGGGGAGCAGAGTAGCCGTGTTTCTCTGCTCTGCAAAGTGGGGAACATCTTCCTTCTCACCAGGAAGGCGTTTGCCACTTTGCACAGCAGAGAAGCACCCCTTCTCTGCTGTGCAATGTGGCGAAAGTCTTCCTTTTCGCCAGGAAAGCATTCGCCACTTTGCAGAGCAGAGATGTGCCCTTTCTCTGCTGTACAAAGTGGCGAACGTCTTCCTTGCAGAGGCAGGCACGGCGGCGGAGACAGGAGTTACCTCAACGGCACCCCCTACAGGATGGCACCACAGGCAACTGCCTAGTTTGCCTGGCAGTTGAACCGCCCCTGCTAATGATGGAAAGTTGCAAATGGGACCCACAAGATAAGAACTCTTATAAGGAGTAAGGACTCTTCCCATTCACTTCTACCTTGGATACTTTCTGGCCCTTCATGTGTGACTAGAAGGTGAGGGACAGAACTAAGGACTATGTCCCTAAGGTATACTTTGGACAACACCACTCTGACTCTCATCCCTTAATGTAGATCTTGATATGGTTTATAAGAACAACTTTGTTTTATCTCACAGCTCAGATATATCATGTGATGGAAAAAACTAAACCGTTACATATTACAATTCTTTAAGTATTAGGACTCATCTAGAATATAGAATGGTGAACACTGCAGAGCAACAAGGCAAGATTGAAATAAGGCAATTAAATATATGCACCATTAACCAGTTCATTCAGTACAAGATGGTTTTCATATATTTCATATATTTACTAATGTTGAGGATCAAATACATTACGCTATAGTCATTTGCAGCTCAGGTCTCCCAGTTTTACATTTACTCAGGCAAAATAGAAAAGTTGGCATCTTCAACAAAGCTCAGTTCTCAAAAAAATTAGTCTTTTCCAACTGCAATTACAGTGCTGGCAGACAGTAAAAAAAAACTATGAACTATACATAGAAATGTTCTCTCCTTCCACCCTGAAGGAATTTGATACTAAAGCAAGTCCTTAAAATGAAATAAATATAATCCCAACTAGACAATGGAAGAAAATGTGCCATGTTTCACTTGAACACTTCTTACACATAAGTAATCTAAGCCACAATGCAAGGATGAAAGATGAAAGATAATAACAGCATCTGATGAAATGGATTCTAATTCACAAATATTTATACCATATAAAATGTGCTATGAATCCAAGATGCCATATATTTTTGTCATGAAATAATCATGTTATTAAATACCTAAATAGCAATGGAGACAGAAAGAAGAAACAGTATTTGGTATCAAAGAAATCAGAAAAAGAAAAACATGTATAATACTATTTTCCATAGGGCAATTAAACATCATAAATGCTCATACACATTTAAGAGACCACAATTCTGCAACCCTAACCAAAAAGCTGGAACAATCAGTGGCTAGACATTTTAATTTAAAGCACTGTATACTGTCTGATTTGTTAACATTTGGAAATGAAGTGCTTCCTGTTATAAGTACTTAGAAGGAGAGGAAATATTTCTGAATTCCATGCTGAAAGCGTTAGTGCCACAAGGTAATTGGCCACATTTCTGAGGATAGCATGTAACAAAATCATCCACTTTGGACACTCAGTCCTCTGCATTCTGCATCTTGGATTCAACTTCCTTTTTTTGAAGCAGTTGAAGAAGATTGAAACCAGAACATCTTTCTATAGCATTTAAGCAGTTTTCTTGGTTTTTCGACATTCTGCATGTCTCTATTCAATTACATAAGACTGCAAGGCTGGAAGGTGATGTATTTATTTACTACAATAGGTTCTCCGAGTCAATGTGTTCTTTTTTTATTATTATTGAAAATTTTCCAAATACAGTGCAAGCATATAAAAACGGGGGAAAGGTGAGGAAAAAGAGGGTGGGGGGGAGGGAAAGGGGGGGGTTGTGGAGAAAAAGGAACAAAAAACAAAACAAAAAAAGGGGGGGATAGATACTGGGGACAAAGGAAGGGGGAGGGGGTAATAACAAGGAAAAGAAGTTTAACATATTCATAATCAATAAAAAAAGACCGGAAACATCCTCCTCTGGGAAGCATACTTCCCTGATTAAGCTATACCATAAATCACCGTATTTACCTTAGTTCATTCATATTCATTATTATATATCATATAACAAAAAGTTAATATTTGTTAAAATATTCTTCAACTTTTCCCCAGTTGGTTTCTCTGATACTTTTTCCTCTTGACGTTTTCAATAAAAAGGTAAGTTTGTCCATGTCTCGAATTTCATTTAGTTTGTTCAACCAACTAACTTTCTTCGGCGTCTCTTCATTTTTCCAGTATTTCGCGAAAGTCATTCTTGCAGCTGTAATACAGTATGTAAATAAAATATCATCATTTGGATCCAAATTCATACTTGTGTCTGTTATACCTAATAAGTAATACTCAGGTTTAAGCGGGAATTTCTTGTCTAATATAATTTGAGTCTCTGCATTAATCATTTTCCAGAATTTTTTCGTTTTATCACACGTCCACCACATATGATAAAAAGAGCCAACCTGGGTTTTACACTTCCAATATTTATTATCATAGTTCTTGTAAATTATCCCTAATTTTTTGGCATTATGTACCATCTATGAAAGATTTTATACCAATTTTCTTTCAAATCTGAGGCGTAAGTATATTTTAATCTCTTATTCCATAATGTTTCCCATTCATTTAATCTAATTGGGCGTCCAATGTTCCTAGCCCATTTTACCATACAATTTTTAATTGCCTCTATTTGAGTAGACCCTTCTAATAAAATAGTGTAAATTTTTGAAATTGTCTTTTTCTTTAATGAAATTATTTTGTCCCATGTATTATCTACATTGCTAAATCCAGTTATCTTATCTTTAATAAATTGCTCTTTTATTTGGGCGTATTGGAACCAGGAAATGTTCGGAAAATTTCGTTTTATTTCTTCCTGGGGTTTTAACTCATAAATTCCTTTGCTTCTAATTAAAACATCTTTATATGTGGGCCATGAAGACCAGCCTAATATCTTTCTTTGATTTGCCTCCAGAGTGGAGATCCAGAGTGGTACTTTATTGTAATAAAACTGAACTTTATATTTTTCCCAAATTTTAATTAGAGCAGATCTAATAAAATGATTCCCAAAGTTCTTTTCAATTACTCTCTTATCATATCCTAAGTAGGCGTGCCAGCCTCTACGTAAATCAAAACCTTCTAAATTTAATAAATATTCTTTCTCCAAAGTGGCCCAATCCTTGATCCACTGCAAAGCGCATGCCTCAAAATATAGCTGTAAGTCTGGTAGGGCAAACCCTCCTCTTTTAATTGAATCTTTCATAATGGTAAAATTAATTCTGGGTTTTTTATTTTTCCAGATAAATTTAGAAATATCTCTCTTCCATTCTTTAAAAAAATTTTGATTTCTTATTATCTGAAGGTTTTGAAAAAGATATAATAATTTTGGTAGAACATTCATTTTAATTAAGCTAATCCTTCCCATTAATGAAATATTTAAATATTGCCACTGTTGCAAATCTTTTTTTATCTCTTGCCATTTCCTTAAGTAATTATTTTCTAACAGTTGGGAATTTTTTGCAGTGAGCCATATTCCTAAGTATCTAATTTTCGATACAACTTTTATCCCTGTTCTTTCTTGGATATATTCCTGGTTCCTTTTTAAAACATTTTTCGTCAAGATTTTGGTCTTGTCTTTGTTAATATAGAACCCCGCTACACTTCCAAATTTCTCAATTTTCTGTAACCACTTAATTAAATTATTTTTGGGTTCTTCTATAATGCAAATTATATCATCTGCGAGGGCTCTTATTTTGACCTCCTCCTTTTTTATTTTTAAACCTTTCAATTGTTCATCTTGCCTAATGTTTCTTATTAATATGTCCACTGCAAAGATAAAAATCAAAGGAGACAAGGGACAGCCCTGTCTGGTTCCCTTCTCTATGTCAAATTCTTCTGATTGTTGTCCATTAATTAACAGTCTAGCTGATTGTTTATTATTTATCGCCTCTATGGCATTCATAAAATTATAGCCCAAATCTATCTCTCTACCTAGCAATTTAAAGAAATTCCAATTTAAATTATTGAACGCCTTTTCTGCATCTATTGCTAAAAGCACTACCTCTCTCTGATGGTTAAACTCATAAAATTCTATAACATCTAGAATGCACCTAACATTATCTTGCAATTGTCTATCTGGTAGAAAGCCATTTTGTTCCTTACCTATCCAATTTTTCAAAAAGTTTTTAAACCTGTTAGCCAAAATTGTCGTAAATAATTTGTAATCAGAATTCAAGAGAGAGATCGGTCTATAATTACGCACATTAGTCGGATCTGCCATTTCTTTAGGAATAGCAATCACCTCCGCTTTGGACCAGGACTCAGGGATGACCTTATCTTTTAACGCCGCGTTCATTATTTTCACTAAAAAGGGTACCAATTCATCTTCCAGGATCTTGTAAAAACTTATTGTAAAACCATCTGGACCCGGTGCTTTGTTAGGCCTCATTGATTTTATAGCTTTTCTAATTTCATCCTCCGTAATATCTTTATTTAGGGATTCTCTTTGGCAATCTGATATTTTCTGAAGTTTCAATGCATTTAAATACTCTGAGATATCATCCAATTTTATCTCCTCTTTCTTGTAGAGTTTAATATAATATTCTCTAAATTTACCTAAAATCTCCTCATCGCTAAGGTACATTTCATTGTCGCCTGTTATTTTTGTTACCAACTGATTCTGTCTTTTCTTCCTAACCTTCCGTGCGAGCCAAGCCCCGGGTTTGTTTGCGTTTTCAAAATTATATCGCTTAATAAATTTAAGCTGATTTGCTGTTTGTTCTAATTCTAAATTCTTTTTATTACTAATAAGGATTTCTCTCCTTTTTACTAAAGATGGTTTCTGTGGATATTTCTTTAATTCATCCTCTATTAAAGTTATTTCCTTATTAATTTCATTCATTTTCTGAAATTTCACTTTATTTTTCTCTGTTTTCTGTTGGATTAAATATCCCCTTATGACCGCTTTGTACGCATCCCAAGTCACTTGGATACTTGTTTCTGGTAGACAATTAAATTCAAAAAATTCATTCGTTAGTTTCTTATTTTTAATAATATCAATTTCTTTTTTTAATAAATTATCATCAAATCTCCATTTTCTAATTGTCTTTTTGTGATTTATTGACATAATTATAGGGCTATGATCTGATTTATCCCTTGGTAAGATATCAATTTTATCTATTTTTGTACAAAGCGAGTTAGATAGCCAGATCATATCTATCCTTGCCCAAGATTTGTATCGGCCTGAATAAAAAGTATAGTCTCGGGTACTCGGATTTTTAAACCTCCAAATATCTTGTAGATCAAATTCTTCTCTTAAATTCTGAAAATTTTGTGATAATAATCTTCCTTTCTCATTTTTTTATTTTTAAATGTTTTAGTTGTATCTAATTTAATATCCATAATCCCGTTAAAATCACCTAAAAATAATTAGGTGATCAAACACCGATTCTACAATATTTTTCTTTAAATCAGAAATGAATTTCCTTTGAGGGCCGTTCGATGCATAAATATTAACAATTAGGATTTTATGTGAATCATATGTCAAAAGTACAGCTACAAATCTACCCTTTTGGTCTTTAAATTGAAGTTTTGCTGGGATTTGTTCATTTACATAAATCACCACTCCCCTTTTCTTTTTGTTGTCTGATGAAAAAAACTCTTTCCCCAAGTGCTTATTAATTAAATGGGCACCAAATCTCTGCGAAATGTGCGTTTCTTGAAGCGCTATAACATCAAATCTACCTTTCCTTAAACTATTCATAACATTCTTTCTCTTATTGGGCGAATTAAGCCCATTAATATTGTTAGAATAAAACTTTAAATTACGCTTAAAGTCACTCATGGCCATAATCGATTCCTTCTGCACCGCTTGGAGATCGGGGTACGTTTCCTTCTTCCATTTTATCCTCTTCTTCTGATTCTATTTCCTCGTCTTCCCTTTCTTCTGTTTCATCTTCATTGTCATCCCCTACGTCTGATGTGCCTGATGTTATTGGGTTTACTTTTGCTTTTGAACCTTGGGCTTTAGGCGACATGTGTCTGGCTCTCTTTGGTTTCTTTCTTTTCACCGAGGGAGGGCTTGGTGTAGTAGGCACGTTTTCCTTCTTATCTTGTTTCAAGTTTTGAAAAAAGTCCTTTGCCTTTTCCTCTGAGGTTAGCCAATGCTTTTCTCCCTTCCATGTTACCATAATCCCTTCGCTTCTTTCCCATCTAAAGCGAATTTTTTGTCTTTTGAGTTCGTCAGTCAGGAAGAAATATTTTCTCCTTCTGTTTAGTATTACTTGAGGGAATTCTTTTAGTACTATTATCTTTTTTTCTTTGAAATACATTGGGTTTCGATTGTTGTTCATCAATATTTCATCTCGAGTTCTTTTCTTTACAAAATGAATGATTACATCTCTATGGGCTCTATTTCTCCTGGAAAAGTTCGTCTGGATTCTGTATACTTGATCAATTCCGTTGTCTATTACCTCTAATTCTTGTTGAAGAAGATCTGAAATCAATTTCACAATTATTTTCCTTAAGTTTTCATTGGCTTCCTCTTGAATGTTCCGGAAGCGCAATTGAAATTCCTTTTCATTTAATTCAATTTTCTCCTGCATTTTTTCCAACTTTTCGTTTTTGAATTCAAGCCCATCAAGTTTTTTCTGTAATTTCACTTGAGTTTTGGTTATTTTAGAATTCTCTACTTTCAGATCGTTGATGTCCTTATGCGATTTTTCCATTTCCTTTTTCAGAATTCCAATATCCTCTTTAATTTCTTTTTTCATTTCTAACATTTCTTGGTGTAACTCTTTTTGTTGATGGGCTTGTTTATCTAACTTCAGTTGGGCTTCTCTTTGGTGTTCTTCCTGTCTCTCTGCTAATTTTTGAATCTCCTGTAAAATGTCTCTTAGATTTATATCCTCTGCGTGGGATGGTCTTCTGGTTTGGCCTCTACTGTCTTTCATTTCCTTTTCGAATTTGAATTTGGGGCCTGCCATCATTGAGTGTCTCGTCAGCACCAGATATAAGTGTTGTTAAGCTGGGAACTCCTGTTTTATGATGGCACCACGTCACTCACCACGCTCGTTAGCAGATCTTGTGTGAGAATACCCCTGGCGATAGGGACGTGCCTCCACCTACAGGGGGATTCCTCTCTCACTCAAAACGGGTCCGTCGTTATGCTGGGAAGCTGGTTGCCGGTGTATTTAGAATAGCCTTCCCGTTGCTTCCCACGCGTCGTGTTCATCCCCTTTGCTTACTCCTCTAAATGTGTCGCAGCTCCGGCAAGGCTCCCTTTCACCGCACCGAAATTTCCAACGAACCTCTTAGGAAGATGCACTGCCGCGGGTTTCCTCTTCCTCTGTTTCCGTACCCTTCTCTGCGGGACTTCCGCCAGGAGTTTCACAGACACTCTATCTCCCAGGGAGTTATCGATAGTCTTTTGAACCACCGAGCGTTCCGTAGCGGTGCAGACAGAGGATTATTTACAAGAAGGAGGCTCTAGTCATAACATCATGGCTCCCAAGGTCAGATTTTAAATTGTCTGTATAAGAATGTCTTCCCTTCACTTCTCCTTCCCGCCTCCAAATCCAAAAATTCAGACAATAGCCGTGGAAGATTTAGGTTATTACTCGATGCCTTACAGCTATCTGTTAAATCCAAATATAGTTGTTTGTTTAAATTCTTGACTTTCTTGACTTTCGAGTCTTCTCTTTATAAGTTGTTTATATTTAATAGTATTTGATCGTCCATTAGCAAAAAATGTGTGAATAGTTCCACTTACAGTTTCCTTAGTAGCATTCCAATATTCCTTTTTTTTCCCATTAAAAACAAGGGCTGGGCTGGCAGTTAGTGCAGGCGTCTCGCCCGCTGCCGATCCGCGGTCCGCGAGCTTGCGCCGCCCGGACCCGTTCCCCTCGCCCTTCGGTCGAGGATCGGATCAACGAGGTGTACAAGATCTAGCGTCCCTTCTTGCTTCTATCCGCAAGAAGAGGGGAGCCTAGGACTCTACCCGACCGTTGGAATCCGGAGGCTTACTGAGAGCCCTCAGTAAGTCTGTCCTGCCGCCATGCGTGCCCACCGGAAGTCCATCTCCGAGTCAATGTGTTCTTTAACATGACTGGTATACCTAATATGTACACATGCGATGTAGCACTTATAAACGAAAGGCATGATCCAGCACTGCAGACTAGTGTTCCAAGAATAGCTATAATGTGAGGCTTCCTTATGGATTAATTGGAATTCCTCCCTCCCTCCCTCTCAAAGAATAATATGAGGATTATACTGAAAGCCATAACTGCTTTGTTAATAATGTGAGATATATAGAAGTATACCCTATCTCCCCTTGATCAAAGACATTCAAAAGGCAGCACTTATCACAGAATATTATGGTGAATATCTTCTGGAATGACAAGGGGCTGATTTTGCTTGATTTCTTCAAGCATGGGATAACAATGAAAAGTGATGGCAACATTGCATCACTCCAGAAACTTCGAAAAACCATCCATAACAAAATACTGTAATGCAGCAATAGCTCAACAGAATGCATTCACACCACAATAACGTACAGCCTCACACTACTTTGACAACATCACAAGTTCTTGCACAAATTGGATGGTAAGTGGTGCCACATCTACCTTACGGTCTTGATCTGGTATCCTTATTCGACTTTACTTTTCTTTTTCTTTTTTTGAAAATAGAAGGTATGCTTTGGGGATGATATTTCAATGATGTAAGCAAAGAGGCAAACTCTATCAGTCACTGGACCACTGAGTGTCTGAAAGAGTTCTTCCAAAAGGAATTTGATGAGTGAATCCCCACTGGTACAGACTACTATTTTGAATAGTGGTATGTTGTAAACAAAAGAGCTACTTTACACATGTATGTAGTTGAATGTGTCTCATGTTGTTAATAACACAATTACAACTGCCAAGCATTATTTTCGATAAGATCCTTGTACATCCACTAACGTACTAAGCAATAGCAATCACTAAATTTCACCTATTCTCTATTGAGCAACAATTGTGAAATGTTTCAGATTAATTTGGGTGGTGTGCCTATTTAGTATACAGAAAAGAAAAAAATTGACATTTTTTTTTTCAAAAAATATAACAAAATATCTTTTTAGAATACGGATTAAACAAAGTTCTAAATATATTGTGAAAATCCCAAATTGGACATCACTGCAGAAAACATTCCACAAATTACAATACAAATATACATCCTGGTCAACATACAAAAACTTACTGAAAACAGGCAATAATAAAAAAAAATCCTTATCAGAACTCTAAAGTAAAGGGCACTTGATCTCATGGTTCTAATATTTCCAAATCCATTGGAGATGGCAAGATGATCAAAAAGTGGGTATTTAAGAAGCAGATTCAGAATTAGATTTATAACTACAAAGAAAAGACAAACTGATAATTATAATCTACAAAGTATTATTTTAAAAACCACACAGAGGAAGATAAAGTAAAATACCATCTGATTAAATGGGCACAAAACATTGGGCATAATATTGAAATGAGTACATGGGAATAAATGTGGGAAAGCAGGATAAAATTCACACATAACTATGGCCTCCAAAAGAATTTTTATGATATAATGTATCATTGGTATATGATGCCAGAACAACTAGCAAAAATACAACCTAAGAGAAAGAATATTTGTTGGAAATGTAATTCAGCGGTTGCCTCCTTTTTTGCATATGTGGTGGCTATGCCCACAAACTAAAGAATATTGAACAAAAATACACAAAATCATTTTATGTATTATGGAAAATATATTTAAATCAAAATAATTTTAGCTCCTGAAACCTTTCTATTAGGTCTCATTCATAAATGAATATGAAAAGAATATGAGACAATTTTCCAATACATGATATCCGAAGTCAGGATATTATTTGCTAAATATTTGAGACAACAGACATGCCAACATTATAAGAATGGAAAATGAAGCTCATGGAACTCTCCGAAATGGACAAATTGTCTGGATGGCTACAGAATCAGGATGTAAATACTTTCAAAAAAGATTGGGAACCATAAACCATCTACTTGGAAAATCTAAAAACACTAGCAGCTGGCTTCCTAAATTGAATAAAGTACGTTGAACTGACAAACGCCTTAAGTCCCCTTGAGTGAGAAAGGCAGGGTAAAAATATTGTAAATAAATATTGAACAACTGATGGAAAGCATCTCCCAATATTATTGAGAACACAAGGTGGAGTTGCCTCTACCTCTGAACATCATGTTTTCTATCTTCTATTCCTAAATTTTGGTAAATAAAACAATATACAGAAAATAAAATAATAAATATTTTATTTCAAGTTATTTCAAGTTATTTTTTAAAAGAAACAAATGAAAAATTACCTACTCACTTGGTGGCTAGAACAGGAGAGGAAGTGCAATAAGGCAACAATAGGAAACTTCACTCTGCTGACTGGATTCTGTATGGCTGATCAGAGATGGTTTTTAAACAAATGATTTTAAAGTGAAGGTAATTGTTTTTAGTGTTTATGTATAATTATAGTTTATTTTATGTTTGCCATATATATGTTGTGCTCCTCCCTAAGTCCCCTTCGGTGTGAGAAGGGCAGAATATAAAAGTTTTAAATAAAATAAATAAATAAAATAATGTTGAGGAGTGCATAGAAGCCATACCTCATCTCAACATGCCTGAGATTCCTTTGATGAACTACCGGTAGAACTTTTGTAAGGTGCTTTTATGGACATCCCTCAAAAATGAACAGATGCTTCCCAACAATTGCAACTGTAATAATATGAACCATCTCAGAGTCTAAGATCGTCTGTTGTTCAGAGTGAAATGTTAATGGTTTTAATTGTATTTTAATGTTTTACTTTTAATTGATTGTTTTGTACTCTGTTTTTAGAGGCATTGAATTGTTGCCACATTGTGAAGCCACCTTAAGTCCCTTGAGAAAGGCGAGGTAAAAGTAGCATAAATGAATAAATAAACATGTTTATATGGAGTATTCTGTTTGTGTTCAAGGTAATATACAAAGAACTTATTTTGAGATTGTGGCAAAATGGAACAATGCACTCTGGTGAGTGAAGGTCGTGCTGTCCCATGCCTCTTCTCACAGGTTTCCATATCTTCTTAAGGTTGAAGGGGTGTTCAGAACTAGTGGCACAATTCTGGTCATTGTGTGATTATAGGATGGCTGTAGCGTGAATGTCATGTTTATCACAGCATCACATAAAACTGTAAACTTCTGTATTCTTCGTTCTTTAATTTTTGTCTAGTACCAGGTCGAAGCACTTTCATTCATACACTACATCATAAATTTCACCCTTCAAAACGATGCAGCACAAAGTTGCCCCTCACAAATGAACTCTGACTCTTATCTACAAAACTGAAAAACAATGGTCACCAGAAACAACTGTTTAACTGCAGCAATTTAATTTTTAAAAGGTTTTACAAAATCAATATTCATGTCAAAGGCTAACAACCAAGGAAGATGCATAAAACATCTGTTTTATAACAGAACTTTGCCATACAAATGATCCATTAAATATCTTATTGTGCTTTGGTAAAGAAGAACTGGCACTGGGGGGATTAGAGCAAAAAGAAGCTGGCCTCATGCTCTAATTTGTTAGTTCATGTCTGTAGAAACACTAAGTTGGATACAGGCAACAAGTCAGGATCCACTGCCATTAATGGGTGTACCAACAACTTTGAAAATATACACATACACATCATCCAAAATATTCTTTAATTTTCTCCACCAACTCTAAGACATATTATTGAAAATTTCTTATGTGATCATTTTATTGCATCACATTAAAATAATCTTCTATTACAACCACGTTTTCTTCATCTAATTTACCTAATAATACAGGCAAAATCTGTGACATCAGTTTAAGGAGATATGCGACTTATGTTAGTAAACTGAAATCTATAAAATTGTATTAGGTGTGAAAATAGAAACAAATGAAAAGAATTCCCTGCAATACAATAGCCCAGGTTATTAATAGAGAATCTATTTTATAGCATGCAGTCTCGTATGCACATTCCCTCCCCGTTTTTGTAGAATCTTATATTACACAACTTGGAACAAATTCAGTTTTTGCACAACAGACAGGAAAAAAAACAGCTGCAGTACTGATAGCATAATTTGAACATTTGCCCGTTTTAACAATGTCAAGAGTAACTGGAAAGCGCACTCTATTTTCCAGTGGATTACAGCTGAGATGAAAACCAATGGCTAGCAATATAATATATACCATTAAAACATAATTGATGGATGTTAGAAAATAAGCATGTTTGTCACCAAACAATACTTTTATTGTAAAACAATTCTAGCTCATGTATGAAGGATTCCAAATGCTAGTTCCAGTAAAGCATTTAATTTGATACCAAGATCTTTATCATATTATTTCATGGGAAGAAGAATTATATAGCCAATCTATTTGACAGCTTTGCATAGGAAGAACTATTGTGGAAAGACAAATATGGCCAGCTTATTACATTATCACTACACATCCAAGTGCTAATGTCTTGGAGCTGGAGAAAACAAAATGTATTTTAAAGGATCAAATTCAATACTTTCTAAATAAATAAGGTTTTGATAAAGATTGTTATTACTTTGTAAGTTTGAGGACACATTACT
Organism: Anolis carolinensis; assembly: GCF_035594765.1. NCBI lineage: Eukaryota > Metazoa > Chordata > Lepidosauria > Squamata > Anolidae > Anolis > Anolis carolinensis. The sequence goes on from NC_085846.1 coordinate 73,473,235, forward strand.
TTGTAAGTTTGTATTATTTAATTGTATTATGTTATGGTTATATTGTATTGTCTTGGGCATGGCCCCATGTAAGCCGCCCCGAGTCCCCATTGGGGAGATGGTGGCGGGGTATAAATAAAGTTTTATTATTATTATTATTATTAAGAGAGGATGGAATCCTGTTAGTTATTCCCAACTAGAATAAACCCATTTGATTAGTTGTTGCATGGTGATTCAACACATAGGTAAATCCAATTGTTTATTATTATTGTTGTTGTTATTATTACTATCCTGCCTTTTCTCCCTAAAAAGGAAACTCCAGGCAACTTACAATAAAACCAATATAATACAATTTAAAACCTAAAATATACAAACATTAAAATAGAATTAAACACTAAAAGTATTAAAGATAAACAGTTAAAATCCTTAAATCAATTAAAAAACCTATTCATAGCTAAAATCACAGCACCGCCTGACTTGATCTTAAAAGTCTCCATTAAAAGCCTGTCTGAATAAAAAGGTTGTAGCTTGGTGCCGGAAGCATAGCTGCAGTGGGTCATTCTGGCTTACCTGGGCAGGGAGGTCCAGAGTTGAGGGGTAACCACTAAAAATGAAGGCCCGTTCTGGGGTTAACACCAAGGATCTCATCATAGTTGCCACCAGAATTGCAAATGGCAAATCTGCCAATGCCCAGTGGGTGTGTGTGTGTGGGGGGGGGGGAACCCATCACCCCACATCCCGCATTGCCTAGCTTCCCTCTTACCCCACCCCACAGAGGAAATGCCTGCTGTCTGGCTTCCCCCTATTGACCCTAATGCAACACAGGAAGCCTCCCATGTTGTTGTCATGGTGGTGAACACTAGTTCCTCTTCAGTATTGCCATGGGGCCCTGCCAGAAGTAGATATACGTTATGGGATGGGAGCCAGCAGGCTCTATGGCAAAACTGAAAAGGAACCGGCGTATGCTGCCAAATTTGAACCGTCAGATGAGGTGTAAGAGAGCTTGAGATGGAGGACTGAGAGAAGGGCCTCTCCTGAAGATCTCAGCCAAATAGCCTGGAACTGTACCATCTGGGGCTTTAAAGGTCATAACTAGCACTTTGAATTGTGCCCAAAAGCAAACTGGCAGCCAGTGGAACTGCTGCGACAGGGGGTTGTTTGCTCCCTGTAGCCAGACCCAGTTAGTAACCTGGCTGCAGCTCTTTGAGCAGCTGGAGTTTTTTAAAATTATTCAAAAGCAGCCCCACATAGAGAGTGTTACAGTAATCCAAATGGGATATAAATAAGGCATGCACCATCATGGTCAGATTCTGCATCTCAAGGAATGGGCACAGTTGGAGCAAATGTTTTAATTATGCAAAAGCACTCCTGACCATTACAAAATCAGAGGTGTCCATATTCAACACAGGAGTCAGGAGTACCCCTAAACTATGGACTTGTTTCTTCAGGGAAAGTGTAACCTTATTCAGCACAGGCTGGATCCCTAATCCATGTTCTGCCTTTCAAATGACCAGGAGTACCTTTGTCTTGTCTGGATTAAGTTGCAATTTGTTTGCCCTCATCCAGTCCATTATTGATGACAGACACTAGTTTAGAGTCAGGACAGCTTCCTTGGCTTTAGGTGGAAAGGCAGAGTAAAGTTAAGTGATATCTGCATATAAATGGCACCACAGTCCAAAACTCTGGGTGTTTCAATGGATTTACTCTATTTGATCTTAACAATAGGGTTCAGGAAAAATATATTCGTTAAAGTGATACTTCTTGGAAATAAATTTTTACTTGGACTTTGTAGTCTGGAGTTGGTCAGCGTGGCTTTACAAATGTTATTGCCCACAGGTGGTAGAAGTAGCAGTTCAAGAACATCAGCAGGTGATTGCATGACTCTAATTTTAGTTCTAAATAGCATCTGAAGTACAAAAAATGGCAGTACACATTAAGGATTATTATTGGTACTATCATGTTATCTTTTCAATTTGGCAATGTACTTACGGAATGGATCAGTGCAGTTTTGTTCCTTTTACACAAAGGATATCTTAAACAATAGTTCTTAAAACCAAACAGAAGCTTCAGACTCTAAATTAACACCGTAATAATTTGTTGCAAAATAACTCTGAGGATTAACCACATCTGGTTTTTGATCTAGGCTTACATTTGCTGTTCTGCAAACAAATCCTTCACATATCTGTTAACTCCCTATGCGGAATGGAGGAGAGAAGGTTCACCTTGCTATTCAACAAACAGAAATACAATTCTAGGATATGAAAGGTCACAAAGAATAAAAATATTGAATCTAGTTAAAGATATAACCTGTTCACCATCCACACAGCCAAAATTGAATGTCACCTGACTAATTGAAACCATAGCTGAAGCTCACAGTAACAAATATGCCAAGGCTTTTGCAGTATAACCTGAGTGTCCATTCTTGTTCCCCAGAGAGGAAATTGTTGCACCCATAGTGGGCAAAAGTTCACTATCAAAGGGTATAGTAAATCAGTAGTAGTCTCACTCACAAGAAAACTTAATTTGGGAAAAGAGGTAATACTAAGTAATTTTCAAACCCCAAGATCAATTTGTCCCATTTCTGAATCCAACATAAATTGGCTTCCAACATAATTTTTTTCAGCACTGTCACAGTCACCACAGAGAAGATATTATAGTTCTTATGTCTAGGAGAAGTGGGATATGGATCTGTTCCCTCACTCAAGAATATGAACGTACAGGAAGTTCTACAGCAGTGGGTCTCAACCTGGGGTCCCCAGATGTTTTTGACCTACAACTTCTATTAGGATTTCTGAGAGTTGGAGGCCAAAAACATCTGGGGACCCCAGGTTGAGAACCACTGTTCTACATGGACTCAGCTACACAGACTCCATATCATACACTGTGGAACTGAGGAAGATATAGCCCCCCATTTGTTGCTTGTCTTCAACAAAGTAAAGGTAAAGGTTTCCCCTGACATTAAGTCATGTCTGACTCTGGGAGTTGGTGCTCATCTCCATTTCTCAGCCAAAGAGCCAGCGTTGTCCGTAGACACCTCCAAGGTCATGTGGCCGGCATGACTGCATGGAGCGCCGTTACCTTCCTGCCGGAGCGGTACCTATTGATCTACTCACATTGGCATGTTTTCGAACTGCTAGGTTGGCAGGAGCTAGAGCTAACAGCGGCCATTCACACAGCTCCCGGGGTTTGAACCCGCTCGCAGTCTGGCTTCAGGCCTGGGCACAGTACCGAGACGGCTTTGGTCGCCTTAGTGGATGACCTCCGCAGGGAGCTGGACAGGGGGAGTGTGACCCTGCTGGTTCTCTTGGACATCTCAGCGGCTTTCAATACCATCGACCATGGTATCCTTCTGGGGAGGCTCTCTGGGATGGGGCTCAGTGGCACAGTTTTGCTGTGGCTCCAGTCCTTCCTGGAGAGTCGTTCCCAGATGGTGAAGCTGGGGGACACCTGCTCGGACCCCTGGCCATTGACCTGTGGGGTCCCTCAAGGGTCTATCCTATCCCCCATGCTATTCAACATCTACATGAAACCGCTAGGAGAGGTCATCCAGAGTTTTGGAGGGCGTTGCCATCTCTACGCAGATGACACACAAATCCACTACTCGTTCCCATCTGAATCCAAGGAAGCCCCTCAGATGCTGAACCAGTGCCTGGCCGCTGTGGTGGACTGGATGAAGAGGAACAAGCTGAGGATTAATCCTGACAAGACAGAGGCCCTCCTGGTCAGTCGCTCGTCTGATCGGGGTATCGGGTGGCAACCTGTGCTGGACGGGGTTGCATTCCCCCTGAAATCACAGGTCCGCAGTTTGGGGGTCCTCCTGGACTCAGCGTTGACGCTTGAGGCGCAGGTGTCGGCGGTGGCCGGGAGGGCTTTCGCACAACTAAAACTCGTGTGCCAACTGTGACCATACCTCGTGAAGTTTGACTTGACCACAGTGGTCCATGCCTTAGTTACCTCTAGACTGGATTACTGCAATGCGCTCTACGTGGGGCTTCCCTTGAAGACAGCCCGGAAATTACAATTGGTCCAGCGTTCGGCTGCCAGACTAATAACTGAGGCGAGTTACAGGGAGAGATCCACTTCCTTGTTCAAGGAGCTCCATTGGCTGCCATTTATTTTCCAGTCCCAATTCAAGGTGCAGACCATCACCTATAAAGCCCTAAACGGTTTGGGACCCACCTACCTTCGTGACCGTATCTCCTATCATAAACCTGCCCGGTCCATTCGATCGTCAGGGGAGGCTCTCCTGTCGCCACTGCCGATATCTCAGGCCCACCTTGTGGGAACAAGGGAGAGGGCCTTCTCTGCTGTGGCCCCCCGATTGTGGAACTCACTGCCCAGTGAGATTAGGCAATCCCCCACATTAGCAGCCTTTAAGAAAGACCTGAAAACATGGCTCTTCCATTGTGCTTTTGGAGAGTAATCACTACATACATCCCTTTTGCTGCTCTCCTTCAATATCTGTCCTCCAGATTGCACTGCCACTTTATGACCCTGTCCTCTGTGGTTTTTACTCCTACTTCCTTTCTCACCCCGAGTTTTAACCTAGTGTTCATGTGGCCCGCCCTTGGTTTTATTGTTCTTTTGATCTTGTTTAATGTAGTGTATATTTTCTTTTATTGTGTTGTTTAATGTGTTGCGATTTGTTGTTCTATTATATTTTGTTATATTGTATTGTTCTGGGCATGGCCCCATGTAAGCCGCCCCGAGTCCCCGTTGGGGAGATGGTGGCGGGGTATAAATAAAGTTTATTATTATTATTATTATTATTATTATTATTATTTATCTTTCGGTCTCAAGCTCAGTGCTTTAACGCACTTCGCCACCGGGGCTCTTTTTCACGTCATATATTTATTTTACATATATTTATTTATACCCCACTTTATCTTTCCTGCAGGGGACTCAAAGCAGCTTAATACAAAAGCATCAGCATACAATTAAAATATAGAAATATGTAAACATTAAAACAGGATTTAATAAACAGTATTTAAGAATTCCCAGTTAAAAACCATTAAAACAGCTACAGCTCTAAGAATTAAAAGTTGTGGCTCTTTTTGACCTATACAAGTGTTGTGAGTGGCTTCTGGATTTAGTGAAATAGACTTGCCCCTCCTCAACAAAACAAAACAAAAACTACTGATCCTACCCTCACAATGCATAATCACAATAGAATTGTTGCATCACAGAAATTGTCTACTGCTGTAGCCCAGTAGCTCGCTTGAATGTCTTCTGGTCTTAGAATGTCATCTTCTGGGACTAACTCTTGTTTCATTTTGGATTCTCTCATTATATGATTTTTATGGTAAAATATCTTCAAAAGGAGGTTTACCATGCCCTCCTCTGTGAAGTACAAACATTAGCTGAGGTGCTACTGCTATAATCTCTGAGAGATTCTCTACCAGTATCACCCTCCACTATGCTGTTGCCCAGCAGCATATTTAGTTTGATTTAGTATATTCAGTCTGGCACTTTAGCAAAAGTCTACTCGACATGGAAAATCTCACCAGAAACATTTATATGGTTCTCACAGCCTTTTCCAATGAAACTACCATAGAAATGCCATGCTGGGGACAATGGAATACTTCCACAGAAACCCATGTGTCCGTGTCCATATCATTAGAAGGAAGGAACGATTATACCAATGTGTACAAAATCTGTTACTTTGAATAGACATCTGAATAATTATGATTAGACTATTTCAATTCACAAGCATGCTATTTCAGTCACTGGACCCAAAGTTGAATGGAACAGAGAGTAATTACCATACAGAAATGCTGTAAGTCTCACCCATAAATTAAACAGCAACACTAACCTAATGCTAGTGTCACAATTGTCAGTACCGTTCTCACTATGTGAACCATGTTCCCATGAAAACAGCACGGAAAAGATTTGTAAGTGTAGAAACTGTTCATGTGAACATGGCTGAAAGCATCTAAAGATTGCCCAGGCAGCTTTCATCTTCTTATATTTGTCATTTTTTGAGACATAATATTATTCAGTTCCACTTCCAAACCCTTTACTGGCACTTCATACCTGTCTGTCTTCCCTTATTTTTACATCTGTCAATGAAACTACTTAATAAACCTGCAATTAACTGCCTTTCTTCCAGTCACTTCACTATTAATTTCATGAGCAAATGGAACATAAACATTGTTTTCTTAATTTGCTATAATTATTTTCAGGCATTTAGTGAATGGTTTCTGAACTCTTTCCTGCATAGAAGATGAGGACACCATAGAACCAAAAATACAAGATACAACATACATTTTAGATACTTAATGAGGGACCAACATCAGGGTTTATCATCAGTGGGCATTTTTAAAGCCTGCACCCTCACAGGGGACTCTTTGTCAAAGCTCAGAGTCTTCTCCACTCCTCATCTTCAATACTATCGCCTATTCATGTGCTCTCTCCAGACGAATTAATGGTGAGCACAGCAAGACGATAAAGCAACCAATGGGTGAAAATGTTTGTTTTTGACTTACAACATTTGTAAATTTCTTCCTGTTTGGAATGGAAAGAACTTGAAATGTAAAATATACAAATATGAGAGAAAATGGGACATAGAAATTATTGTGGTCCAGGATTCTTAATTCAGGTTTTGTATTTCTGTGCTTGAAACAATGATTTGGAATACAACACCTAAAAAGGAGGCAGGCTCAACATGGATCACCCCATACTGGGAACAACCATCCCTGACAAACTGGGCTGACTTAAGTGGGGATAATTTTGAATTTACATAACCTGGCAAATGTGGGAGAGAGATAAATGAAATGGCACAATCCATGACATTTGTTATTGTTATTTGCTACAGACTTCAACTAATGGCAATGCTATGAATGAGAGACTTCCAAGTACTCATCAACTACTGCACTAAAGTCCTGAAAATCCATGGCCTTGGCTTCATTGGCTGAAACAATTCACCTTTAGTGTGGTCTCCCTATTTTCTCCTGCTTTCTACTTTGCTAAGGTCTGAGTAATGCTTCTATTCAATCACTAAAATACATTGAGCTTTTAAATTTACCAAAACCATTCTTCAAGCTTAAAAGGAAGAACTGAGGAAGAGGTAAAATGTCCAAAAACCTAACCAGATATGTTGGATACTATGTTGTGCTTTTGTATGGAATTACTGTTCGTTTTGTGTAGTTTCATTCGTTTTGTTTCACTTTCGTATTTGTTTCCACTAATGAAAATGGGGCACCTATACAAACAGAATTTTGTTCTCGCTAATGAAAAAAACCAAAAATTTTCATTGGCAGCAATGGGAGGGTTTCAGAGGCTCACCTCCCCCTCTCAGCTTTAGGGTTAGAGGGGTGAAAATTGCCACACACGGAGGGCATATTGACCCCTTTTAGCTCACAAACCTTTAAAACGTTTGGGTCTTCCCCCCAACAAGAAGTTATTTCCTTTTAAATTTATTTATTTTTAAACAAAAAAATAACCAAGAGGAGGGAGGGGGAGGGGGGAAGAAGGGGGTTTTAAACTAAGAATAAAGAAACCCCCCCACACACACTCATTCTCTCCAGCCAAACCCACTTGAAAAATCCCAGTCCCTTCCCTGATATTGTTTATTTCTAATTATTATTAAATTATAGATTTTTTAAAAAAATAAGGCAAGAGCACTGCAGCCACCCAGGCAGAAATAACTGTGCCCCAGAAGGGCGAAGCAGAGCACTCGAGGGTTGGTGATTACAAAGCCCAAAATATGTATTTGCTTTCAAAAATGTAAAATAAAACACCAACGGAAAAAGAGGACCAAGGCAAAGGCAGGCAACTGGGCCAGTGAGATAAAGGGAAAAGGGAAAGGAAACCCAACAAGGAAAGGAATTTTTTTAAAAAAAAATAAGGCAAGCAGCAGCCAGTCAAAATCCTCAAACCCCAAATCTCCCAGTCCCAGAAGTGCCCTCACCTGAAAGGCAAGGCAAGCCCAAGCGGAGACACAGCAACAGCACAGCAGCAGCAACCCAACCAGCCCCAGTGCCCAGCGGAAGCAATGGCTCTTTTAGGTGCAGTCCTCCCTTTATATACACTCCCTGCCTTCCCAGCACACTTCTGTGATTCCTTGGCCTCCAACTGGCCAAGGATCACCTGCTCCCCGCCTCCTTCTCTGACACATGAGGAAGTGAGTTACAGGCATGGAGGCCATGTGGCAGAAAACAAAAGCAAGCACAATGACTGTGCCACTTTCAATATCGTGTTGCCTATCATTTTGTACGAAAACAGCATCTATCATTTCATGTAGACAAACTATCAACATGAAACGATAGCACGAAGGAAAAGGAGGAAAAATTTTCACACACATCTCTAGTGGATACTGTCTCTGTAACCAAACTGATATGCTAGATGGAGATGACAAATTTCAGAGTTGAATAATACCTTTGCAGGACCACTGAAATATCACTAATATGGCAAGTTTTTGAGTTCATCCATCCTTATTTAGCCTTAGAAAGTGAGGAAAAGCAAAAGTAAAAAGATTTTTTCCATCTCATTCAATGTTTACAATTATATCTGTATACTGCCCTGAGATCTTACGATATAGGGCAAGATATTAATAGTTTAAAAGATAAAGAGATAAATGCCTTAGTAGAACACTGTGTGAATGAGGTCCAAAGAGATGGGGATAGAGAAACAGTGACAGAAATGAAAAACCAAGGAGAGGACCTCCCTCATGACATTTTCCTAAGTCCCATCCCAGTCCAGGGTTATGGCCTCCTTCTCTTCCTTTGTATTTTCTATATTATTACACTGTCCTTGCCTTACTTATTTTGACATGGAGAGTATGAATTGGGGGGGGGGGGACCGATTTTGTCAGCAGTTTTCATTGCAATTAAAATAATGAGTATAAAATCTTAAGGGAAAGAGAATTTAATATAATGCAAATCTTTGCACACACAAATCAGAAAAACCACTATGTAGCAATGTTAATATTTTAAGCAAAGATCCTTCACGAATAGCTAAAACAAACATGTCTTCTGTTATGATCCAAATATTACTAAAAGATTAGGATTAAAGTTTCACACAATGTTTCTTAAGAATAAAAATCCCTTTTAACTTTTAAATTTTGAGGGGCAGGTTGGAGGAGATATTTGCTTACAATAGCAAGCATGGAAGAATGGAAAATGAGATCATAACTAAAGAGTAGGCTCCATTCTGCACCCCCACCCCATCCCTGGTAAGTGCTTGTTAACCTAAAGGAGGGAAATGACAACTCATATTTATTTAAATTTCACACTTATGAGGTGCCTGCAAAAGTCCAGTATAAAGTGACTCTATTGTACATTAGGGCTCAACACACTGTAGGAACCCCCAGAGAGAACGAAAGGTTGTGAATGTTGTGATAAGAATATCAATTAATCAAAACAAAGCATTTTTAAGGAATGGGATAGGGTGAGAGGAAAGCAATATATTTTTGGAGGTAAATGGTTTAAAGGACACTCACTATGAAAATTCTCAGTGGTACACAGTTAAATAATTTGAGGCCCTGAACAAAATGGTCCTGCAAGCGCCCTCTTTCAATGGTTATTTGTAGTGCATTTAATTATTATACTTCTATCCCACATACTACCATCTTGTCATGCTTTACACTTGTTTCTGCATGCCTGATACTCTACAACAGTGGTTCTCAATCTTCCTAATGCCGCAACCTTTTAATACAGTTCCTCATGTTGTGGTGATCCCAACCATAAAATTATTTTCCTTGTTACATCATAGCTGTCATTTTGCTACTGTTATGAATGGTAATGTAAATATCTGATATCCAAGATGTGTTTTCATTCACTGGACCAAATTTGGCACAAATATCTGATATGCCCAAATTTGAATCATAGAATCATAGAATCATAGAATAGTAGAGTTGGAAGAGACCTCATGGGCCATCTAGTCCAACCCCCCGCTAAGAAGCAGGAAATCGCATTCAAAGCACCCCTGACAGATGGCCATCCAGCCTCTGCTTAAAAGCTTCCAAAGAAGGAGCCTCCACTACAGTCCGGGGGGGGGGGGGGGAGAGTTCCACTGCCGAACAGCCCTCACAGTGAGGAAATTCTTCCTAATGTTCAGGTGGAATCTCTTTTCCTGTAGTTTGAAGCCATTGTTCCGTGTCCTAGTCTGCAGGGCAGCAGAAAATAAGCTTGCTCCCTCCTGCCTATGACTTCCCCTCACATATTTGTACATGGCTATCATGTCTCCTCTTAGCCTTCTCTTCTCCAGAATAATGGTGGGGTTTGGGGGGATTGATTTTGCAATTTGGGAGTTGTAGTTGCTGGGATTTATAGTTAACCTACAATTAAAGAGCATTCTGAACTCCAACAATGATGGAATTGAATCAAACATGTAACACAGAACTCCTATGACCAACAGAAAATACTGGAAAGGTATGGTGGACATTGACCTTGAGTTTTGGAGTTGTAGTTCACCTACATCCAGAGAGCACTGTGGACTCAAGCAATGATGGATCTGAACCAAACTTGGCACAAATACTCAATATGCCCAAATGTGAACACTGGTGGAGTTTGTGGAAAATAGATCTTGACATTTGGGAGTTGTAGTTGCTGGGATTTATAGTTCACCTACAATCAAAGAGCCCCTTGAACCCACCAATGACAGAATTGGACCAAACTTCTCACACAGAACCAACAGAAAACAATGGAGAGATTTGGGAGGAATTGACAGTGATATAGGGGAGATGTAGTTTGCCTACCTCCAGAGAGCACTGTGAACCCAAATGATTATGGATCTGGACCAAATTTGGCACAAATACCTGAAATGCCCAAATTTGAATACTGGTGGGGTATGAGGGTTGATTTTGTCATTTGGGATTTGTAGTTGCTGGGATTTATAATTAACCTACAATCAAAGAGCATTCTGAACTCCAGAAATATGTGTTTTCTGATGGTCTTTGGTGACCCCTCTGATACCCCCTCACGACCCTCCCCCCCAGGGCTCCCAACCCCCAGGTTGAGAAATGCTGCTCTACAAGGAAAAAAATAAATTTTTAAAATTTATTACCAACTTCCATTTTTTTAATAATTGAAAAGACAAGAAACAGAACAAGATAATATACTTGCATTACAAGTAAAAATAATGCTATGTTACATTGTAGCACATTATTATTATTTGAAAGAGCTGAGCTACTATTATTACCAAATATATAGGTTATTATTATTATTTCATTTATTCATATCCTGTCTTTTCCCCTTCTCTCAAGGTGATAACAGGCACCAGTTTTGAACCAACAAAACTTCATTTGTTTGACATAAGAACATTTAACAGCTGACATTGCCCTGCATGAAATCCCCTGTGATTTCATGAATCATGAGGGGCAGAACTGAGAGAGCACATAAGCGAATGACCAAGCTAATGACTAAGGGATCATCCAAACGTCCAGACATCCAAATACATACAGGGGCAGGAAATAAAGAGACAGGAGTGTCTTTTAAATTTTGTATTTGCAGTCAAGAATGGTTTTCAGATTAAATGTTAGAATTAGGAGTTCAAGCAGACATGTTATTATCATATATTTGAATGCCAAACAAGAGACTGTCTTCTTTTAAAAACTAAACCAAGTCAAAAACTAACAAAGGTGCCTCCCTGGGAGGAAGCTGGAGAAATTTCTGTATTTTTCTTCATAGGATTTTCCTTTTGGAAACGTACACCACTCTCTCATCTAAGAAAGCTGATATTTGTATGAAATAACAGCATAGGATACAGTATTGACTGCAACGAAACAATTTTCATTGAGAGGCAGGTCTGAGTGCTTGCAACAGACCAGATTCCCTATCCCTAATCCTATGTACAGTCAAACAAATGGAAAACAGGATAGGTTTCTACATTACTTTTACTTCAATGGTGAATATGGTTTTCCTTATCCTCTCTTCAAAATATCCCCATAATGTAGATAAGGCTGAAAGAATGTCTGGCCCAAAATCACCCAGTGAATGTTATGCCTTTCTAGCCCCATCTTCACTGCCATATAACCGAATTTCAGGATACAGATTATCTGCTTTGAACAATATTATATGGCAGTGTAGATTCAGGATGCAGATTATCTGCTTTGAACAATATTATATGGCAGTGTAGATTCAGGATGCAGATTATCTGCTTTGAACAATATTATATGGCAGTGTAGATTCATATAATCCAATTTAAAGCAGATAGGAGACTGGATTATATGATCAGTGTAGACAGGGACTCCCAAAATCACCCTGCTCTGGAAAAAAAACTGGAAAATTTATTGACTTGAGTATAAGATGAGGGTGTGAAATGCAGCAGCTACTGGTAAATTTCAAAAATAATGTTTTGAATATTTACATAAAACCATAATTTAAGATAATAATAAAAGTATAATAAGATAAGATTGGACAACTCTGGTTAGCTATATACTCGAGTATAAGTCGACCCAAATATAAACCGGCCAGGACCCTCACTCAAGTGTAAGTCAAAGGGGATTTTTTCAGCCCTTAAAAAGGACTGAAAAACTTGGCTTATACTCAAGTACATACGGTATATCTATTTGAAGAAGTACTTCCCTCTCTCCTCGGTCTCTCTCAGATCAGCTTTACTGTATGGCCCTGGGTTCAGTGATTACAATGAAGGCAGATTTTAAACACACACACACATTTCTCCTATTATTTTTCTCCACACCACAGAGAATTTCAGATGTCTCTATCATATTCCCTGTTTCCCACTGGAAATAATGTAATTAACTTCCTTCATAGATCCATCTCTCTGGTTCCATCAACCCAATTTTAGTTGCCCTTTTCTGTAGTCCATCCTCATCCCCAAATCAGTTTTCTAATTTGCATTCTGAAGGACAGTAATGACAACTGTGAAAAGTACTCACAGTCTGGGAAGTTACCTTTTTACTCAGCAACTTGTAGAATCTCTCAGAAGGGATGATTGCCTGCCATGCTGACTGCCAGATTGTTGGAATTGTAGTCCTAAAAGCAAAATCCCCATGTGCACAGTGTTCCAAGCCCAGGGAAACCATATTATTTGCATGTATATATTATGATACACAGCCAGCATGGTGTAGTGGTTTGAGTATTGGACTGTGACCAGGATTCTAATCTCCACTTGGTCATGGAAATGTTGGACAAGTCACACACTCTCAGCATCAAAGGAAGGCAAAGGCAAGCCCCCTGCTGAACAAATCTTGCCAAGAAAACTCTCATAATATGTTACTTTTAGAAATTCCATAAGGCGGAAAGGACCTGAAGACACACAGGAACAGCAACAAGTTATGATAATGAGTTTTTGATTCCATTCCTAAAACTAAATTTGCCCATTTCACAGCAGCCACACCCATTTTCATCTCACTATCCACCATTGGCAGTTCAGACTCCCGCCACATATTTCTTAAATTAAAAATTCAGCTATATTTTACAGCAATGCACAGATGGCTTCAGTTTCATATGAAAGCAATTACTTTAAAAGTTTCTGGTTCACCTGCCTGATATTCTCTGTAATTATCGTCCAGGTTACCATGCATAGCTTTTCCAGACATACTTGGATTGTGTAAATACTTTACATTGATAGTCACTTATTAATTTGACTACTTCAGTTATTCTTCTCAAACAAGGCGTACACGCACACAGAAATGCATAGATTCATACAAACAAATAGTGACACAGAGAGGGATATATGCCAAATATTTATAGAAATATTTAAATAGTAGTAAATTTGAAATGGTAGTAAAGTTATTTAGGGCTGTTGTGTGTTTTCCGGGCTGTATGGCCATGTTCCAGAAGCATTCTCTCCTGATGAGGATGCCTGCCATAGATGTGAGCGAAACGTCAGGAGAGAATGCTTCTGGAACATGGCCATACAGCCTGGAAAACACACAACAACCCTTTGACAACACATGGTTATTTATTTTTCTGTCTGGAATCAAACCTATTTGTCTCCATTTATTTCAGGAAAGCATCACTAAGGTTAAAATTGATTTTTCAAAAATATTTCCCATTCCTTACAGAACATGTCTATAATTTGCAAGCATTGAAAGTGTATTAGGCTGCAAGGCTTGGTAAACTTTCCTGGCAATAAGCTTTAATTAAAACAGAAGAGGGAACAGAGCTTCCGGGGACTAGACTGCCCAGAACACAAAAAAAACCTGTTCAGAAAAATATGGCTAGAATCCATTGGTCGTTGTGTGCCTTCAAGTTATTTCCAACTTATGGCAACAATTAGATGAAACTCTCACAAGGTTTTCTTGGTAAGATTTCTTCAGAAGGGTTTTGCCCTTGCTATCCATTGAGGATGAGAAAGCGTGACTTGTCTAAGAATGCTCAGAGGCTTTCTATGGCTGAGCAAACACACGCTTTCCCCACCATTTGATGCCTTGCATGTCTAATGACTCTACTCTTTCAACACTTGCAAATTATAGACATGTTCCATTAAATTGATGAGGGCTCCACTCTTTCATCAGCTCCTCTTGCCTATGATGGTCACTTGGGAATGCTGGTGCGCGAGTCCTTGGCCCTAAGGCTAGCCTACAGAAAGAGCAGACCTCATCCTTGAATCACTTATGAATGCGTGCAAAAGCTGTTCTGGCTTTATCACACAATCAAAAGTGATACATAATGGGGTTTTTTATGTTTTTCAAAGGACCAAGTGAATTTGCAACTGATTTCACTTTTTGACATTGCTCCAGTCCCTAACCCTCAAATAAGAGCAGGGACTTCCTGCATTCAAATCCTGCTCCGTAAAAGTGATAGTCCAACAATCAAACCAGTATAGCACACTGTCATTCAGAATCCATTCCTGTTTTTGAAAATTTGTGTGTTTTACAGTGTTGAACAATGGAAGGGTCTCTGCTAACTACCAACAGCAAACAGTTCACTCTTTGGCCAAACAAAGAGCATACCAGAGAGTCCAGAAGTCTTAGACATGAATTTAGTTTTAGGGAGCCACATATTGCCACAGGCCTGCAGTCTGCCTGCTCTTGACTTAATACAGTGGAACTTACTACCAAGTAAACACACCTATATAAGAATTTATTGACATCACTGGATATGTAAGGCTAATAATAACATAAGAAAAATGCAGTGACAATATTATACCTGTAATTGCCTGATAGCCAAAATGAATGCACCAACAATTGCAGAAGGTACAAAATACAAAAGCTGGTTCTTTATCGAAGTGTGCAAATGCCTGGTGTTTTTTATATATATCTAAAAGCAACTGTAACCCAATCTGTACATATTTGACATTAGTGCTGCAGGTCTAAGTGCAGGCAATTAGAAACACTCAATGCTACTCCAAAACTTACATACAGCCACATGAATTGAGGAAAACAGAATGACTCAATAAAGGAGCTTTGCAAAAGCTTTAGTTCCACTAGACTGGAGACCTTCCCTAGGCATCAACAGACAACCTCAGGAATTACAACATTCCTTTGCCTTCAAGGCTTGATGGCTTCTTTGAACGGTACATCTGATCTAGCTCAAAGGTCAGTTTCTTGAGGGGGGCGTAATTGCATGGGAGTTTGGTAAAAACAGATTATTATTATTTTTGCAAAATCATGAAAAATACAAGAAAAGGGAGATGTAAGAATGTCTCTCACTGCCAGTGCACATTGGGTGGAAACTCAACACTTTGATTAAAGGGATCTCCTATATTATATAACTTTGTATAAAATGTTGGCTTCACTATGTTGAAATTATGCTCTCATATCATACATATTTTACAAATTCTTTGTACTTGACTAATGTGACTTCTTGACCCATGTCAACTGATTCCCACCCATATCAATCTTCACAATAATCTCTTTAATTCCTAATAGAGGCATGTCAGTCCCCAATAGTCCACATATTTACTCAGAAATAAATCCTAGTTAGGCGTATGCCATAAGTAGTATGTTTAGGTCTCCAGTTCTAAAGTCAAAGAAATGCAGCAACTTTGGACCATAATTTTTCTAGCTGGGGAAATTTGACTGTATAACTTTTACAACAAGAAATTCCTAAACTCTCCTTTTGTATGATTGTATGGCACCTTAAAAATGGATTGAAACTTCAGGAATCAGAAGATGCTGCCAACTTGTAATCTGCATGTATAACACAGAACGATGTTACTCCTTAATTATTTCATCCTCACAAATCTGGAAGCATGATTGGCACAATTTTCTGCATGTTTTTGTAACAAAAAAACAAAGAATATTTCTGTGCACTCCTTGCCCAGTATTAAGATATTCTGGGGTGTTTGGGGGAAATTATTGTACATAGATAGACATATAAGATTCTTCTATGAAAATTGTGATGTTTGGCAAAACTAATCCCCAACAGCCACTTCTGGGATATTTTGTTGTGCAAGATTGCTTTTTTCAACACACACACACACAAAATCTTACATTAATCCTAGTCAGAAAAGAGTGATCTTCCTCAATGAAATTGCATGGCTATTTTTTGTACAAGGTTTTTGTGTAAGAATTTAGTTGTGCAATGTTGTTGTTTTTTTTTTTTTGCATAAAAACAGCAATCTTACACAATAGAATCTCCACAAGTAATATTTTGTAAATAACGGGATTATTTGTGTAAAATCCTATCAGTCTCACATAGAAAATTACAGGTTTCAACATCATGTACCGTAATGTATCAGGATGTCTGACACATGAAATCTGCATAAAGTTATCACCACTGCACCATTTTTACCAGGTTTTTCAGATATTGGAAAACTATTTTTTTCAGCCATAAACCAAACAATAATGGGAAATATTATTTCCATGCAAATATATTAATGACACATTTCTCTATTATAACCTTAGGCCCCTTCTACACTGCCATATAATCCAGATTATCAAAGCAGATAATTCAAATTATCTGCTTTGAACTGGATAATATGAGTCTATACTGCCATATGATCCAGTTCAAAGCAGATAATCTGGATTTTATATTGCAGCGTAGAGGGGCCCTAGACTATCCCTCTTTCTTTGCCTCAACCCTTACCAACAACCCTTCACCAACACATCACTTTCCCCATATTTTTTTGGAGTACCATGGGCAACTCCACTAAATTCTTATATTCTAATAAAGATAATGTCACAAAGACCAAAGAAGGAAACAAATGAAATAAAAATCTACTTACTATAGAGGCTAGCTCCATTTTCCCCTCTGAAATGCTAATCAATTTTGTAGACACTGGACCCAACCCAGAAAAATGAACACAACCTAAAATGTCACTCCTATAACTTTCTTCATGAAGATTAGTTCCCTGAAAGATAGTAATGAAAATACACCATTTAATTCAGTATATGGGCTTTTTCTCCCATCTCAAAGAAAGTAGTAATGTTTGAACACACATTTGCTATGTCATCTCAAAAACACGGCAATACCATGTACAAACAATGGCACTAAAATGTCAATCTTTTAGGAAAACAGGAAGTCATTCATACTGGTAAAGTTACAGGACATTAACAAAAGAGCAATCATGAAACTTAATTGTGTCTATCTGCTTTACTTTAGAAGCTAGATTCATTTTTCAGAAGATCATTATTATTCTCTTCCGGGAATGAAATGGCTTTCATTCCAGGAAATAGTATCAATCTAGTATTGGACTTGTACTAAAGGGAAATAAGGCTTTAAAAAAAAAAAAAACACCAGAAACTTAATTGAGTCTGGAGATCAGAAGAGTTATATCTGAGTTTCATTTCACTATTATGCCAGTCTCAAATTATCCTCTCAGAGTCCAGATGTAACATCCAACTGAAAACACATAAAGTCCGTTTAATAGAGAGGAAGGCTTCCAGTGTCTAGTTCTGAAGTAGCCCTCACATCCGAAGGGAGGTGGTGGTGAACATTATTACAATATCTGACTTCTTGTGCCATTTTATCAGATATAACCAAATTCAGGACATCAATTAAGCTGGAGTGGACAAATATGAATTGACAAAACAAAGAAGACAAGAAAGGGTAAAAACTGCATAAACTTGAACATGCTAATTTATCAGTATTGATGGAAATTTAGAGATACTACCCTTTCAATATGGTACATCTCACTGAAATGGGGAAGGCCACAATCAGGCAATTTAACCTGCCTAATTGATTCCAGTAGTTAATGATAATGGTCACCTTCAAGGCCCTGGTCATCCCTTAAAATACAGCCCTTCAGACAGGGGGCATCTTCAAAGAACTGTATTCTGACACTTCATCTAAAGATGCTCTCTGTAAATAAGATAAATGGCAATCCTGATCTGGAAGAAAACATAGATTTCTTGCTAACAGCTACTAAATTTCTAACCTTTTGGGATCCTCATTTGAGATAGAGTGCCTTGCAAATGGTAGAATGTAGGCCAGAACTGAAGATACAACAGAGGGGTCCCAACCACTTCCCAAGGTAATTTCACACAGAATACTGATTTTCTTTACTCTCTTTATAAAGTTGAGAGCAGGGAATTATCAAATTAAGACTGTGCAAGTTTCTCTGGACTGGGAGCCTTTTGGCTGAAGGTTTGGTTTAAACACCAAATAAGAAAACAAAGTGGCTGAAAATTCATTTCTGATTCTCAAAAAATGATTACTTTTGATGTTACATGGAGGCTTCAAAACCTATTTCAAAAGTAGCACCTGAAGCAGCACTTCATCTCTCTCTTTTTGGCCAGAAAGAGAGAGATCAGTGTGGGGAATCTGGAGGTGTCATGGACCACAAAAGCATTCTTAGGAGGCTGACCCCACAGTCATGCTTTGCCTACCCCTGGTTTAGACATTTTCAGTGTTTATTTAAAATTGTTTTCTGTTTGTATGACCTGGGAATGATTAGAATCAATGATTCTCCTGGTTCAAAGGAAAGTGCTATCTGCCCAACTGCCTTATAATGATCAATTTAGGCAGCTGTATGCATCAAGAGCAGGCAGAAAATTCCCCAATCAGCAAATCCAGACTGAATTAGCAAGTAATTAATAGCCATCCTTCATTTACTAAGACAGTCCACCGCACAGCCTCCTCCAACATGGTTACTAAGACCACCGCACAGCCTTCTCCAACGTGATACTTTAAAAAAATGATTTGGATTTCAATTCCCATCAGGCCAAGCTAACATGGCATATAGTCTGGAATACTAAGGGCTGTAGTCTAAAAACTTGAAGAGTGCCAGCATGGAGAAGGCTGCCGTATAGTGTGATGACAAACCTAATTCCTGGACTGGATTAAACATGCAATATATCACAAGCAGGAGAATACTGTATGCTACAATCCACGAAACTACTGGTGAGCATCTTTCATGTTGTAGCAGATATTCGTATGTTCGTTTGATTACATTCCTCATGGATACTCTGTTTCAGTGCAGCAATCCAGCTAAAGTTATAGCCTTTCCATTCTTCTCTGTACCGAACACACTTGGGTTTCCATTTCTATTCTAAGATCTTGGAATGGTGATTCGAATCCTCAGACTTGGAGCTCATCATGTTCTACCAGACCTGTCACCACAAAGCTAAAGTTCTTTAGAAAATCCAAAACCTGTTACTCACAGCTAGACACAGATACCAGACTTTGACAGCAGCCTACACTGCCAGAGATATCTATGCTCTTTCTGCATGCATGGAACAGTGATATATATACTTGCCTAAGTGCCTGTCTTCTGAGAGAACATCAGAACATGGATGTGGCTTTGCCTGACAATGCAGGAGATGAAGCTTTAAAGGAAATACATGTCACACATGCCTGAAAGGGACATCTCTATGCTTTGTAATGGTTTTGTGCTGTGCTGATAATGCGGTATTGTTTGACTATAGCAAGAAGACAGATAGTCTACCTGGTGGGTGCTTTATCTCGTACAACAAGACACAGTTTCAAGGCGGGTTCTCTCCCAGCTGAGAAATGAAAATGTCAAGGGAAAAAAGGTCTTATTGGTGGATGCATAAGAAGAAAGACATTAATTACATGACTTCTGGAAAGCTAAAAAGAAAGCAAACAATTTCCCCAAAAATAAGATAGGGTCTTATATTATTTTTTGCTCTAAAAGATGCTTTAAAGCTTGTTTCCAGGGGCAGTCTTACTTTTCCAAATAGACTTTTTAAATGAACTATATCTAGGGCTTATTTTTAAAATAGGACTTATATTTTGAGCATTCTCAGAAATGTTGAAAAATCAAGATAGGTCTTATTTTCAGGGGAACATGGCATTAAGGATCCACCAACCTATTTTTCTTTTTTAAGGGGTAGGGAAATCTGTCAATTTTGTAAACAAAGTTTTTAAAACCTCAACTTCTTTCTGGTGAATTGTTCAAGTATGAACTTGAAGAAAGGTCTTTCTCTTTTGTCCTTTCAAATTCAGTAACTAGCAGCTTTTTCCATGTTGTTCTTGCCTGCCATGCCAGTATACAGATGAGGATCAGCTTAGGGGTGAAAGGGGGAGGTAGAAACCTAATTTTGTACTAACATGGCTAAATAAACAGATATTCAAAGGCAGATTTTTAAGAATGGAACACATTTAAAACCTTGGGCCTTGATGGAGGAATTTGGCAGTTTCAGTCTCTGTTAACAAATAATTTGTCCAATCTCATATTCTTACTAAACACAATATGAAATAATCTGGTAAAATCTTTACAAAAATTAAATTCAATTCTCACCCATACTCTTTACTCTTCCATTTTCTTTTTGTTTCACATGGCAATCTCACACATTTATGCACAATTAAATCCCACTGACTTCACTGGGCTTTCTCCCAACTATGTATGCACTGGATTGCATAGTATATGATCTCAATGTTGAGATATGTACAAATCTGATAACTGTGAAATGATGTAGTTGATCATACAATGAAAGCTGTGCAGAATTTGAACTTAGATGTCTGGAGCCAAATCCAGCACTGTGGTCTATGTTAATAACTCAACCTTGCGTGTGTATATATTCTGCAGCATACAGAAATAAAACAAAGTATCCAGATCAATCCATTTGCATATTCGTTTCATACCTGAAGGTTTCTATATTCACAGTTTTTGTACATGTGGTGCATAGATAATGGGACAGATGTTTTTCTGTATATGAGCTTGCCTACCTGAAAATAATGAGGAGGCAGAGGTGAAACAGTTAAATGTGTTTGTGTGTGGTGGTGGTGGTGTGGGAAATGCTGAGACTACCATGGCTTTTTCTTGACATTGATCATTTGTCATGGACAGGCCTGGGGAAAGGTGGAGATGCAACCTGCAAATGCTGCAGGAAGGGTCTTCCAGATGGCTGAATCTGCAGGCTCCCACACCAACAGCGGCAGGCTTGAGAGGAAAAACCGACTTAGCCTAGCTCACAGTACAGTGCCTCTGTGAACCACTTCTTCTTAATACAGTCTGACATCATGATTCGACTATACCAAGAAAATTTGCACATTTTGCCTATTTAAAAAAATCCTTCTCTGTTTAAGAGCAATGAACTCCCACTGTCTTTCCCAGTAGGCTCAAGAAATGTCTTATCGTTTGTTGTAACATTATTGGCTGAAGGTATTCTTCTGACCTTTACAACAATATGTTTCTAGAAGCAAGAATTATGTTTCAGCTTAATTTGGGGAAAGGAACAGGTAATGTGTGTTTCGTTACCAGCAGATCTCAGTTATTATTATTTTGCTTTTACTACATAACACTGATAAAAATACTTTCTACTACAAAGACTTTCAAAACCTATTTCTTTGAAGAACACCACTGGGGCTTTAGGAGACCAAGAGGATAGCACTGGAAGATGGCTTCAGTGAAAGGCCTCAGACCTGGAACATGCTTACTTACTTAGGCAATCCCTCGTGGTTCGAGGATGATGGTCCTCCATTTCTTGGAAGACACCTGTGCATGATTTTTTTTAATGTGTGGAGGTCATGGCCGGTCAACACACAGTCTTCACAGATTGAGGTCCCAGCAGTGGTGTGATTAACACAACGAGAGTGGCTTCTCAGTCTGTTGCAGCCTTCTTCCACCTTCACAGCCATTGTAACATATACCATGTTATCCTCCACCTGCTCCGCCGTTGAGGTCTTTGGGTCTTCGGATTGCTCCTGATCTGGATCCTCCCCTGTGGCCACTCCTGGGAGTGTGCGACTCCCGTGGTTTTGCCTGAAGGTTCATTGGAACATGCAAGCCCCCTCACCACGTCAAGGTGACAATCCATCAAGGGGGGAACATGCAAAATGAGGGGAAAGGAAGAACAAGGAGGCGATAGAGCGTCTGCGAGAAGATGGGGGTGATGGTGACAGGGGACAGGGAAAAGGCAGAACTGCTTGATGCCTTCTTTGCCTCGGTCTTCTCACAGAAAGAAAGCCATCTTCAACCTCAGCAACATGAAATGGACGAAGGATTCAGGGAAATCCAACCCCAAATAGGGAAACAAGTTGTCCAGGAACACCTGGCCACTCTAAACGAATTCAAGTTGCCAGGGCCAGATCAGTTACATCCAAGACTATTGAAGGAACTGGCTGAGGTTATTTCAGAACCACTGGCAATTATCTTCGAGAATTCTTGGAGAACAGAAGTCCCAGAAGATTGGAGGAGGGCAAATGTGGTCCCTATCTTCAAGAAGGGAAAAAAGAATGACCCAAACAATTACCATCCGGTCAGCCTCACGTCAATACCAGGCAAGATTCTGGAAATGATCATTAAGGAAGTGGTCTGCAAACACTTAGAAACAAATGCAGTCATTGCTAATAGTCAACACGGATTTACCAAAAACAAGTCATGCCAGACTAATATGATCTCTTTTTTCGATAGAGATACGAGTTGGGTCGATACAGGGAATGCCATGGATGTAGCCTACCTAGATTTCAGTAAGGCCTTCGACAAAGTCCCTCACAATCTTCTGGCAAACAAACTAGTAAAATGTGGGCTAGACAAAACTACGGTTAGGTGGATCTGTAATTGGCTAAGTAAACAAACCCAAAGCATGCTCACCAATGTGTCGTCTTCATCTTGGAAAGAAGTCACGAGTGGAGTGCCACAGGGTTCCGTCCCTGGGCCCGGTTCTGTTTAACATCTTTATTAACGACTTAGACAAGAGTTAGAAGGCACGATCATCAAGTTTGCAGATGACACCAAACTGGGAGGGATAGCCAACACTCCAGAAGAAAGGAGCAGAATTCAAAACGATCTTGACAGACTAGAGAGATGGGCCGAAACTAACAAAATGAAGTTCAACAGGGACAAATGCAAGATACTTCACTTCGGCAGAAAGAATGGGGGACGCCTGGCTAGACAGCAGTACATGTGAAAAAGATCTTGGAGTCGTTGTGGACAACAAGTTAAACATGAGCCAGCAATGTGATGCGGCTGCTAAGAAAGCCAATGGGATTTTGGCCTGCATCAATAGCGTCTAGATCCAGGGAAGTCATGCTCTCCCTCTATTCTGCCTTGGTCAGACCACACCTGGAATACTGATTCCAATTCTGGGCACCGCAGTTGAAGGGAGATGTTGACAAGCTGGGATGTGTCCAGAGGAGGGCAACTAAAATGATCAACGGTCTGGAGAACAAGCCCTATGAGGAGCGGCTTAAATAACTGGGCCTGCAGAAGAGAAGGCTAAGAGGAGGCATGATAGCCATGTACAAATATGTGAGGGGAATCATAGGGAGGAGGGAGCAAGCTTCTTTTCTGCTGCCCTGCAGACTACAGGAAAGGAGATTCCACCTGAACATCAGGAAGAACTTCCTCACTGTGAGAGCTGTTCGACAGTGGAACTCTCTCCCCCAGACTGTGGTGGAGGCTCCTTCTTTGGAGGCTTTTAAACAGAGGCTGGATGGCCATCTGTCGGGGGTGCTTTGAATGCGATTTCCTGCTCTTGGCAAGGGGTTGGACTGGATGGCCCATGAGGTCTCTTCCAACACTACTATTCTATGATTCTATGAAAACGCTGTTGTGTACTGATTGAGGGGTTGGTCTGCTACCTGAAATAGTCACCTTCTAGTCCCTTTTGGAGCAATGACATTTAGTAGGTGATCCAGAATCAGCCATGCCTTCAGTTTGGCCCATTACACAGGTTGATTATGAGGACATAATAGGAATGGGAAAAGATACAGTGTATGCCACACTGAGCTCACAGGAAGAAAGGCAAGGTAAACATATATAACTAAACAAATAAACATTTCAATTGCTATCTTCTATTTTCAAAGAGGGAAATTTCCTACCAGCAGCTGCTTTGAAATACCGCTTTCTCCAATCTTTAAAAATGCATCAGAAAAGAAGAGTCCACATCTGATTTTAGGCTTTTCACAACCTTCTAGGTTTATGATGGTGATAACATTCCATTTTGTTTCATTTTGTTTTGCATTGCTTTAAAAATGACTCTAAGACTGGAACAGCAACAAGTCTTATGTTCAGAAACCAGATCCTTTCTCAAATATGAGATGCAAATGAAAGCAATATATAATCCTGATTTTAAAGACCAAACAAACAAACCATCCCCTGGAAAACTGAAATGAAGTTAAGGAAGGAATAGTAAGGGATCCCCCTGGCTTCCTCCATTTCCATCTTATTTATTTCTACCACATTTGGACCAAAAGTATAGAATAATTTAGCCCAAATGACAGAACTTGGTAAGACCGATTGATTGATTGATTGATTGATTTTGTATTAAAATATTTATACCCTGCCCAATATCAAGAGATCTCAGGGTGGTTTACAAATAGCATTAACATAGGTTAAACAGGTAAAATCAAGTAAAATAAGCTGAAAACATATTAAATAATATAGTAAGCTAAGAACAGATTTTAAAATTTATTTATTTTTTTAAAAAAACTATGCATAACAGTCTTTGGATTGAAATAATGACATACAAAGGCTTTGATGAACAACCATGTTTAACTTGACATCTAAATCACTTGAGTATTTCTGCCATTTGCACCTCAGGGTGGGAGGAATTTCACATTTGGGATACCACAGCTGAGAAGGCCCTTTCCTATGTCTTTTCAAGAGTGTACTGACCTCACTAGTGGGGCATAAAGGATTTCTGATCCCATCATACCTTAATTCTTGGGCAGATACATATGGGGAGAGGCACTTCCTCAAGTATCAGGTTCCCAAGACTTTAAATGTCATGAGAGGAACCTTGAATTCAGACTGGAAACATACTATCAGCCAATGCATTTCTTGTAAGATTGGCATTAATCCAATCAGCAATCGAGCTGCTGCAAGTTGGAATAATTGCACCTCCCAAGTCTTTTTTGAGGGCAGCTTCATATAGTTAATCACAGTAATCTAATCGGGAGGTTAGTAGTGCATGAACTACTGTGGTTTGGTTATCTCTATCCAGAAATGGCTGTAGCTTGAGCACCAACTGAAGCTGAGTTGAAGCACTCCAAGTCCACTTGGTTTTCAAGTATCAGGGATGAACTTAGGAGCGTTCCCAATTTACATACCTGCTCCTTAAAAGCAGGCATCCCCCAACACTACACTCTAGAACTGGTCCTCCTATTATAAGGAATTATAAGGAAATCATACATCTTGATTTTTAAGAAATGCAAGAATCAGGAGCCTGGAAGATACCTTGGAGATTATCTAACATGCAGGGTACAACTCTAGAGACATGGGCACTCAGCCTTTGTAACAAGACCAATTGTGAAAGAGATCCAAATGTAATTTGGATGAACAACTGTTCTGATCAGAAATTGTTTAACTGAAATGTCACATCTGCTTCTTTTTCTGCATGGTATCCCTCCAGATATTTAAAGAGACCTAGCATGTTCTCTTTTTTCTAGGCTAAGTCTTTTAACTGTTGCTCATAAGAGTTTTATGTACCCCATGCTATCCAGGTCACCCACTTCACACTCAAATTCTTAATATATGGTGCCCAGAACAGAGCATAATATTCCCTAAGTGGCCTAACCTTTGCTGAACAGAGTGAACTCTGTTCTTTTAATTCAACTTAAGATTGAATTAGTAGCTGCATTATATCCCTGTCAAGCATTCAGTTGTCTCATTTTATACCTGTCCCTGTGATTGCTGTTATATGCCTTCAAGTCAACTCCAACTTATGGCAAAGCTGTCTTAAATCTTGCCATAAATTAATATTTGTCCAGAGAAAGTTTATCATTGCCTTCCTCTGACACTATCACTGCTCAAAGTCACCAAGGTTTTGTGGATCCACTAGGTTTTGTGGATCTCAAGTCTAATGGAGTCATACTCCAACACTCAAACCACTATCTCATGTCTCCTGAACCACTACATATTGTCCCTGCCAACCAGCTGCAGAATCAGCAAACAATGTTATGGTCAGTCTTAAAACCTTGTCTGCAAGGACACCATGGCAGACTCTGTTGCATATATTGAGTTAAAGCTAGAGTAAGAAAGCAAATCCACTAGCATCCTATTACAACAATCCAGGTGCCTGGACCATAGCCTGGACATGCAGATGGATGGTCTTGACATTCAAGAACTTCTAAAACCTAAGTATGTTCAAAAGATAGGAAGAAAATAGTTTTTCATTAAATCCAATAAAGAAGCACAATGACAAACAGTCATCCAACAGCATTCTAAGTTTCCTGGCAATTGAAACCACTATGCAACTCTCCAAACACAGTCTTGGACAAGGGTTCTCAAACTTTTTCAGTGGTGGAGTCCTTTTTGAAGCAAAAGTTTCTCATGGTGCTCCAATAAATGTTTATATATTACATTATAAATTAAATTATATAATGTATAATGTATGTGTATCAGGCATGGGCAAACATTTTGACTCATTGTGTCCTAAAATTTGACAGACGGGTTGGGCCAGTGGCAAATGGATGGAGAGTGTTTGTGTAAACTAACTGGGGTGAAGGGGGGCGGGGGACATGAACGAATTCCTATGCACACTGCACGTATCTCATTTGTAGTGCAAAAAAAGGGAAATAAATAAAGAACCATACAATATTTAAATGAGAAACATTTTAACCAACATAAACTTAACAGTATTTCAGTGGAAGAGCCCAGGGGCATCCAGTCCACCCCCAACATATTGCCATCCAGCTTTTGTAATAGTAATAGTAATAATAATAATAATAATAATAATAATAATAATAATAATAATAATAATAGAAACCCCAGGGGCCATCCAGTTCAACTCCTTTCTGCCATGCAGAAAAAGCACAATCAAAGCACCCCTTGACCAATGGGAGGGAAACAGGGTTTTGGAAGCAAGGAAGATGAAGGGGAAAGGATATGTGGGTGGCAAGGCAGGAAGGGGAAAGAGGGCTAGGGAGACAAGGGGCCGAGGGAAAAAAGCTTTTGGGGCGAGGGAGGAGAGGGAAAAGGCCTTTTTGGAGCGAGGGAGGCAGGGGACAGGGAGGAGCAGGAAAAAGGAGGGAAAGTTTGGAGGCGGAGGGAGGAGGAGGAGAGAAGGCCCTCAGTATGCTTTGCAGAATCACACTTTGAGAACACCTGGTCTAGGGCATGAAAAAAAGACTACTTGACAAGCAGGCAGAATCACCAAGATTTTAGTTATTTCCATATTCAGTTTAAAAATATGGGTGGGTGGTTATCCACAAAGAGATGCTTGAAAAGTAATCCATCATAACTACTTTCCATGCAGGGGCATCAATTGATTGAAAACTCTGGAAAATCTGTGTGGCACCTACATAAATGTGATAGTATAAACCCAAATCTGAAATAAATACAAAATGTAAAAGAGAAGGTATATAATGGAATAAGAAAAGAACCTTTTGGTACTTATTACAGGAAAAGATTTTGAAGCCAATCTTCAAAATAAAACAGAGGAGGAATGTTAAAACAATAAAGATTTGAAAGAAGACTAACTGGTCCCCATTATTGTCAATTATTACAACAATAAAGGTAAAATCTGATTATCTAAAGTTTCAAAGGCTGCAAAAAGATCATCACAGATGTTTGATGCCAAACCTTAGCCACCAGAATACCATTTATTGCATGAGCCAAGGTCATTTCAGTGGAGGAAGGTTCTATATAAAACTTTGACTGAGATCACACATTCAGTGAAGGTGTCAACTGGAAAAGGACATATTTCCCAAAAATGTTAGGGGGGAAATGGGAAGCAATAATTTGCAGAAAGGAACGAATCTAGTGAAGGTTTCTTGAATAGAGGACACAAGATAGCATGCTTAAAATAGACTGCTAAAAAATCTATTTTAAAAAACAGTTCACCAAATGGTATGTCAGACAGAAGCAGAAGCATGGCAGCTGGATAAAGAAAGGAAAGGAAGGGGTCAGTAGGGCAGGAAGTGGAAGTGGGAGAAGAAATGAGATAAGATATGCTAGGCATGACTTTTTCTTGATGAATCCATGCTGGTTCCTAGAAACCAATGTATTATCTTCTGGATGCTCACCAACTTAACCACTTAACCACGCAGATATTCACAGAAAATACCCATTACTAGTATTTTGCACAATCACAGCCAGGCTGATTGATTCATAATTTTCTGCTCAAATTTTTCTTTCTTTTTGAAGTGTTTCCCATTCCCAGCCTTCTTATACCTAACCCATTCTCCAGGTATCCTCAAAGATTGTATGTGTGGCTTTCACTGATGACTTGTAGTCTGAGCATGAGAGTGTCTCACTATACCACTTTAGGGGGAAATTCACCCTCCCACCTTCCTGATTAGACCACAGACCTGTTATTTGTGAAATACAATCCACAAGATGATTCAGAAAATGACATGTAATTTTAAACTGGAAATCTTTCAAAGTAGTTGAGTGGTTTCTGTCTTCTTTTTACATATTCTGTGCTACAAATCCCACTGTATATGACTAATTCTCTTTTTCCACATGCTCTAAACACAGTGGTTCCCAAACTTATTTGGCCTACCACCCCCTTTCCAGAAAAAATATTACTCAGCACCCCCTGGAAATTTTTTTAAAATTTTTTTAATAGCAATTAAAGAGAAAGATATATATATATATTAATGTTTCTACCTTTTCCGTAAAATATAGTAAAGAAAGGTGTAAATTAGAAACATTGAAGTTTGAAATTATGAAACTATTTTTTCAACTCAGAATAGAAAGGTAATACAAAAAAAGTTAAAACATTCAAATGCACCTGTGGCCATCACCACCCCCCTGGATTGCTGCAGCGCCCACCAGAGGGTGGTAGCACCCACTTTGGGAATCACTGCTCTAACACAATTCCTCTTCAGGGGAAAAAGTAGTTAAACTTCCTCACCACCTCCCATTAAAACATCACAATTTTCTCCAAGCCAGAGGCTTTCCCTTTCCTGCTATTATTCTGAAAGAAGAAGAAGTAGTGAAATAAGATATTTTTGTTCTTTTTAAGGCATCCCTTACAAGCGTCTGCTCACTCACAGCGTTAGCCTTCTGACATCATCCTTAAAGGTTCATCTCTGATACAGGTACACTATCCTTAGAGGTACTCATCTACTGTATTCATTCTTGGTTTTATGTCCTCCCGTCCTTTTAAGCCTTAGTTCTAGACAGAGCTCTCTGTAACACTTTTCTGACTTCTTTAGATGTTTCCAGATTTTTCACCTCATTTGAACAGTTTGTCCATGTGACTTTCTCTTGCTGACAAAAGTAGCAGTATATATTGCTAGAATTCTATAGCTCTGGCTTCAGAAGTACTGAAATAATTACTTCTTGCTCAGTGGAGTAACTTTCAATGCAAGTTCAAATGCTAAACATGAAAAGCTTTTACTAAAGCTCCATGATATACTCTTCTTATTTTGCATCTTGACAACTTATAGTTTTAAAGCTTAGCAAAGATATGCTACTATTTACTAGTCTACAAACAGGATTGCTTTTGATGAGTTAAACTTTTTAAGCCTCCCAGAGCAATAAAAAAACGTGGTTCTAACTATATTCTGGTATCTGGGTGCAGTGACTCCAAACTAGGGGTGCTTGAAATTTTTGTTTGGCTCTATTTTTATTTGAACCTTTCAAAATTTATCACATGTGTGATAGAAAGAACTTGAGGTTAAAGGAGAAAGCAAACAGGGTGACCATGGGCATGTCACACATTCTCAGGTTTTGTGGAAGGCAGGAGCAAAGCACCTTTGAAAACATTATCCCAAGAAAAAATGATGAAAGTCACCATTGGGTTGTCATAAGCCAAAAATGACTTGATGGTAAACACCAACAAGAACAACAACAATTGAGAGATAAATTTGCCTTTGTATTCAACAGGGCTAGCCCTACCATTAGGAAGGCTGAGATCAGAAACTATGGTAATTCACTGACTGCACCTCCTGAGCATATTGGTTATTGCTTTAAAAAAGACAGAGCTCGTCAAACACCCCCCTAAACCAGCCTTCTGCCTGTAGCTGTGACAGAGGCGGCTTCCCATTGCAAATGGTGGAGAATTGTTTCAATCCAAATAGTTTCTTTATGTGAAATGGGGGAGGAGGTACCGTTTTATCTATCTCAGGCAGAAAAACATCTCAGGCTGCCCCAATATTCTACTATGTTTTTGGTGATGAATGCGATTTATAGACTTATTTCTTTCTATCCATCCACCCATCCATTCAGACACACACACATATCCTTTTTCTTCCATGGCTGTCAGGCAAGATATGGTCTTCTCAATGCTTGGAAGAGTTGTAGCTTTCAAATTTGCTGAGAGATTTTCTTTCAATTCTGTTTTGATGAAAACAATGTTCTTGGTAAACAGAAAGGAAAAATAACTTGAAACTGAAAAAAAACTGGATGTGAGAGAAAATGAAACTGACAGACTCCATCCCTACTCCACACTTAACAAATATAAAAGACTGCTTTGTGGAGCCAAACACAGCAAGCCCCTGTGGCGTAAGATCACTACGGCTGTCAGAAATGCCAGTTTTCAGTCAAAGCAAATAAAAAAGAGCCATATCAAGATGCCGTCATGGGCAAAGTATAGATTGGTTGTATAGACAGAGATGTGTATTGTGTTTGTTACTTGCTATTGAAAAAGACAACAATAGAGAAAGCTTGAGCATCATAACAGACTTTCAAAATATTTCATCTTTGCAGAGGCATCAGGGAAAGCAATAGAGGTACCTAAGCGATAAAAAGATTTGAATTTTGTTTTGGCCTCAGGTATATGTATTATTTGGATAAAAGTTGTTGAATTCAGGTGAAGCCAGAGAAATCAATCTACTTCCAGTATAGCTATATATTTTTAAATTTTCACATATAGACACACTACAAACACACATAGCCCTTGCCTTCCCTTTCATTCAGTGCTCCGGGAAAATTTGCTTGTATGTGATGATGAACCAGACTTACTCTCATCCACCATTTAACCAGAGCTACCAAAATCCAAATGACTCCTTCAAGTTAAGATGAAAATGAGAAAACACAATATGAAATACCATGTACTGTATACCCATTCTTGCAGGTCCATCTAATTGCTACAGGTAACCTGACAAGAGGTACCCTCCAAAACATACATTGTGACTAAAGGGGTCAAAGTTCCATAGCACCACATCACTTTAAATAGTTGAAAATGTAAATGAAAGTTGATAGCATTTGCAGATGTTTTCAAAGGGAGAGTGTAATCTCAAAGCTTTTCCTTTTTAACTACAATATGTATAAAACATGTTCATTATTAATTATATTAATTAGATCCCCCCCCTCAAAAAAAACCCATACCCTGCTTTACTGATTGCTACTGAATATAATCTAACATTCCAATAAAATAACTGATTTTAGATTTTTAGAGTATGTTATAGAGTGGGTGGCTCTCTATCAGATTCAATAAGACTAGTACTAGCCTGAAGAGAAGGCTTAGAACTGGAAAAAAAGCATTACATGTTTCTGTCCCTAGGAAAGCAAGTATGTCTGCTTTCTTTGGATCCCAGAAGCAGAGGAAGAGCTAGTAAGCAACAGAAGAGCTGGTACTAGGAGCAATTACATGATGGAAATGAAGACAAAAAGTTAAAACATCAATTAAAAAGAACGGATAGAACAGAGGTGCCAAGAGTTGAACCCAAAGACATTTGCTCTTGTATGCATAACACTGGCTTTTCATATCATATTTCTTGGTTAGGACTAGGAAGGCAGAGAGGATGCAGCCATTCAGTGTTTCAGGAAAATGTTCTGTATATAATCAAAGACACTCAAAACTTTATGGATTAACTACTCTCTAGTCTTGATTCGTTGATTGGGTTTTTTTAGTCAGTCAATTACTGCTGTATTTACAGCAGATTAGTATCCTCTAGCTGGTGTAAACACGCCATTCTTTTAACACTACTCCTAATTAACCTTCAATAAGCATAGCATTTGAAGGCTAAGTGAAAAATGTATATCCTTGTTGGGAGGCAATAGAAAAAAAAGAGAAGTGAAAGGCAGATATGTGACAAAACTGAACAAGTTATAAGATGATGCCTTATACTTTCGGACAGTTTGCCCCAACCTAACAGTATGTGGGCATGTTAGGACCATTCCAGACAGGTTTTAAATCCCAGTTCCTTTCGGAATTGAGACCACACAGAAGCTTCAAGCCCTGGGATTTTGCAGGGGGGTGGCTACACGCCCTCCTGGGTCAACCAGAGGTCAACCTGGGAGGGCATCTAGACAGCCCCTCCCCATTTCCACTGTAAATTTATGAGGGGGGCTGTCATGTCCTCAGGCCCCTCAGAGAAGCCTTCTGGTGTGTCAAAATGACATGTTGGAAACTTTGGAGAGGGGGAGTGATCCCTCCCTTCATCATTTTGATGAGTCAGAAGCTTTCTCCAAGGGACCTAAGGACACTGCCAGCCCCCTCAAATAAATTTGCAGGGGAAAAGGGGGGCTAAAAGGGGAGGGTGGGGTGCCATCCCTCTCCTTCTGGCTCTAAGAGCTGAAAGAACAGGGATGACAATGGGGATTGGCCCCTGGGATCACAGAAGACGGTCCCAAGAGTTGATCCTTATAGGCCCAACACCTGAAAAGATCTAGACCTTGCAATAAGGTCCAGATCTTTTCAGGTGTTTTTTTAATCCAGACTAATTTAGGAAATATAGGTTTACTCTGGATTAATCTGGATTAACCTGGACACCTCAAATTAATCACAGGTTTTGGAAGGACCCTCAGACTCATACCACTCCCTGAAAACAATGACAATATTGGCTATGTGGTTTCACAAATATACTTCTAAAGGTGTCAGTAAGAAAGTATGCCTATATAGATCTATGCTGACAATGTGCTAAACATTCACTTTAAAGACCATGTTCTGTTTTGAAAATTATTAAATGAACTAATTGTTTTACAATGATTTAACCAAGTACATGGTTTCATTTATTAGGACTAGTAGCAACAAATTAATCTATCAATTCTCAGTGATTAACACTAGAAAATTTTCAAACCTAATATTAATTTTAAAATCTAATATTTGAAAGCTCTGCTCTTTACTGGCGTCCAGTGCAGATTTATTTATGACTTCCCCCTAAATGTTTTAAAGGTATGTTCATTCTACCTACATTTCCAACTACCATTTAATCAAACTGTCATACTAGGGGAGGAAAATACTGGGTCAAAATTAACATTTTTTTAAAAAAATCTGATAGTTTAAACATTCATAGGGAGGATATGGCCTCATGTATTCTAGTTCTCCATCCTGAGAATCACCCCTCATTAGAAAACTAAGCTAAAATAAAGGAAGGTAAAACCCTGACACTTTACTACTTAAGCGTATTGAAAGAGAGAGAGAAAAAAAACTAAGGGTGCACCTACATGGTAGAATTAATGCAGTCTGATGCTACTTTAAGTGTCATGGTTCAATGTTGGATGTTGTACATTTACTTTTTAGAATTCAGTCCCAATACAAGCACTATACTGGATTTATCTATCAGTTGCATTTCAATTCCTATTCTATAAATTCTAAGTTCACCAGCACCTAGAAGAATTCATAACTACAGGAAATAAAGTTCAAGTAGAGGAAAGGAAGAGGAATATAACTTGTTTTTAAAAAATATGTAAAGATCTACTTAGAAACTGACAGTTTTATTAGATACATATTACGGAGCCATATCACGAACTTGTTAAAACAAGAAAGGGCAATGTTTAATTTCAAAAGCTCTTAATGTGCAAATCAGTTCAGACTAGTGACAATAGCAATCGATCGTTGCTTTGGAATCCAGCTACGTAGGGAAGAAATAAAGAGAATGAAATAGCAAAACAAATCAAAGAAAAAGTTCCTGTCACACTGATAGACAGTTCTGTGAAAGCCTTGGTGTACCCTTTGAATCAGGGAATGGCCTGGGTAGCTGACCCAATTATTCTTGAGTGTCTTCTGCTGCTTGACTGGAGCCAAACAAGCTCTCTGGCTTTCAAGAGATCGGGGAGCCATGAAACAGGTATGTGAAACTCTACATCACTACAACAAAGATATATAGTTTCAAGTTTTATTTGATGCTTAGACCATAGGTCTTTCACATATAAGGCAAACAAATAAATACATGAAAATCAGATTATGAAATACAATATTAAATACACCATTAAAATCCGATATAAATCATTAAAGTGCTACATACATAAATGGCAAAATATACCCTTAAAATACTACATAACATACTCCATGGACTAGCACCTGCATAATTAAACACCAGGTAAAACCAAGTAAATACAGCATTATTAAAACTTAACACCTTGGATATAAACAGCCACTATTAGTTAAAATCACCACAGTCAATTGAAATATCAGAAATTTGGGGAGAAAATGAAAAACATGGAGTACTCATATGAAATATTAAACCTAAATTTACTCTTCTAGCTATACAAAATGCTTCATTCACAACTTCATATGGAAATTTGCCATATTGCTGAAATTTAAAAATAGAAAAGCCTTGTAGAAGCAAAATTGTGAACAGAAAAGAGGCAGCTTGCAGCTTTGCAATCTAAACCTATGCCTCGTACTTTCTACCATTGGAGAACTAGTGCCGAGGGGATGAAAACAGAAGCCTCAGATTTTGAAATGAGTATTAAACAAGCTAAAATGTATTATCTGGAAAGAAACAATCTCATACATAGACCAGGCTAAAATCATAATTGAATAAACCCTGAAAATACTGATGTCTTAAGATATTGTCATCACAAATTATGAAGGCACTCAATATGTTCCTCCCACAAAGATGGTAGCACTCACTAAGTATCAAACTGCATGTGGGATTTGAGAGTTGTGTATCTATCCACAGATATTCTCACATTTTAATGTTCTTGGCTGTCTTACACACAAACCTTCAAACTTGAATGTTTGAAAGTCTAACAAATTGCAAATATCTTTAAGAAGGAAAAAAGGTTCTTTTTTCAAATTAGTAAGATTGCAAAATGGAAACAAAATTGCTTATGTTGTGTTTTACAATATATGCTACCATAGCACAATTCTTACAGAAATTCTTTCAATAGCAATATAGTTGGTATCATTAACATATGTATTTACCATTTTGTAAATGTCAGTAACGTATTATTTTAAAATACCAGACTCTCAGAAATAAACACGTTCTATGCCCATTTGATTCTGCTGCTTTCTCCATCTCTTCTATTAACAACTGCAGGACTTACACCAGTTGTTTTTTACAAAGTCTAACAATCATTGATTTGGAGGGATCCACATGTACCCCTGAGATCACCACTACACTGAAAACAGCTACAAATACATGCAAACATTTAAAGATTACTGAAGTAAATTAACTAAAAAAAGAATGATCTGTGTGATCTAATGGTCAAAAGAAATATTGAAATATCTAATGTACTCCACTGTTACTTTTCAATCATTTTCAATATCAACCAAGAAAGAAAAGTCCCAGTTTTGCATCAGTCTGCATATTGCAACTTGTAATATGTTTTCTATGCTAGCCTGATTTGTTATTTCAGTAATAATTTCATTGGCAATTATTTTATAGTAACCCTTTAAAACGATATAACATATTTGTCTCTCAACTGCATTGAAATACTGTATAGTCCAGTGTTCCTGATTCAATCAAAGCCAGGACATACAGACTTTTCTGATCTCTTGAGTAGCATTTTGTGATGTTTTTATTGGGCCAACTAAATTACACAAAATACACCAAGCAAGCTTTTGAAGCTCGACTAGCTACTTTATCAGGCAGAAAAAAGAAAAAGTGACAATGTTTATAATAATAATAATAATAATAATAATAATAATAATAATAATAATAATAATAATAATAACTTTATTTTTATACCCCGCCCCATCTCCCCGAAGGGACTTGGAGCGGCTTACATGGGGCCTGGCCCGATAAAACAAACAAATAACAGTAACAAAGCAATAAAACAATTATCCCAGTAAAAAACACCAACATCAATAAAAACAATCATTAAAATCAACAAGCAGGATACAGTGTTAAAAACAGGAGACTAATTCATAGATCCCAGGCGAAACGCAGAGTGTTACGAAATGGGAAAAGGAAATTTAGAGTTATAAGTCTACATTTTGTCTCATATAGTACGCAAAAGCTACAACTATTGCCCACATATTGCTGCTGCTGCTACTACTATGCTACTTTCTATATTCTATAGGCAATAACATTTCAAATCTTTTCGTATCAGCCCTGTCTAAGTATTCTGTGATCTGGCACAGTTCACAGAAAGTCTATAAGAGATCTTTAGTCTATGAAAGACCTTTAGGACTGCCTCTCACATTGCATACAACTTTTTTCTCTGCTATTAAAATGACCTGCAGGATTAGGGTGAAAAAATGTCAGTGATTCTAAGAGCAATACCAGATGGCACGGGCATTCTTTATTTCTTTACCTACACTTCTTTATTTGCTTTATAAAATATGACGGGCTGTGTGTAACTTTTGTGACACTGGTTGCATACAGCTTATTCCCTGCTCGATCTTATCTTCCTCTTTCTAGTTGCAAACTTTTCTCTTTCCCTGGCTTAGGGTGCATCTGCACTACACAATTAATGCAGCTTAACAGCACTTTCATGGATCAATGCTCAGAAATAATGGAATTTAGGGATTGAAGAGGCAATAGCACTCTTTTACCAAGGCCAAAGAGCTTGTAAAATGGCAACTCCTACATTAATTCTACAGTGTAGATGCACCCTTAGCAGAAACTAGTATCACCAGGAGCAGAAACCACCTGTAGTGGCTAAACACTGAGAAGGCATTGTGAGTGGACGGTCAAGGTATGATTCCACTCTCCACATTTATACACCTATTTTTAAAATAAAAACAGACGTCTCGCACTTTATGTTCAGGATTAAAGCTGGAAGAAAAACAACACAAACTCTGCGTTGTTGTTTTTTTAAGAATGACATATTAATAGTTCATGAGTAAATTAATGTATTATTAATACATTACTCTTAACATAATTAAATTTTAAAAATAAAACATCAACTAAAAATAGTCCCAAATTCCTCAAGAATATTTTTGAAATAACAAGAAATATTACTTTTCATACAAAAATTCTAATACTAAAGTCAATGTTGAAATGTCTAAAAGTCATATGTTTTTGCCTCTTGATACTCAAAAAAGGAACAATAGAGCAAGCATTAGGGGTGTGCATGGTGCCGTGAAAGGGCATTTTGGAGGAATGTTTGTGTAAATATTTTACCTGGTGGGTGTTTCAGTGAAGGGAGGGGATAACCTGACTCCCTTGAGTCCCCACAGGGAAAATTCAATCCCTCCCCAGCCCTATCTAACTTATTACTTCTGTACTCTACCTTACACCTTCTTTCCCACTCCCAAAAAAGGCCTTTCTTCTTCTCATTCACCTCTTTGGCTGACTCGTTTATCCCCCCCCCCCCCCCCCACCTTCTGGCTTGTATGTACTCCTGCCCCAGTTCACCTGGCCTGACAACAATGTAGAAATGCAAAAGCTTGGGAACCATCTTTGTTTTTATTAGTAAAAAAAACTTTTAAAAATTCTTATAAATTGTGGGATGTGTGGATCTTTATGAAAATTGGCAGGAATGATGCCCTGCTGCTGCTCCTATACTGTAACTGTGAAGAAATTCCAAGGGATCCCTTTTGGGTTTTTAGTAAGGGAAATTTTATTTCTAGAAACTTTAAGAATTTCCTAAAAATTAGTGGATGACCCAAATGTTCTGAAACTTTGTGGGCTTGCAGTGGTAAATGTGCCCTCTAAGTGTGGCCATGACAGAAAGGGGAGCCTTGGAAATCCCTCCATTGCTGCCAATGGGCCGGATCTTCCTGGAGCAAAAATGGAACTTCTGGCTGACAGATCAATAAATGGTATTTTACCCCTCCTGAATTTGGGCAGTTCCTGAAAAACCAGAGTAGGGGCACCAAAAAATCGGACACTGAAAATGGCACTGGGTTTACCCAAACTGCACACCCCTACCAACCATAAACATAGTTAATATTTAATAAATTGAGCAAGACATATTAAGTCCATGTTCACATCTTCCTCTTGCCAACTTCATATAAGGTCTGTAGCTAATGTCATCCCACTGTGTTTTACTCACAGACTGAAATCAATCATTACATCTATTTGAAGGCTTTCATTAAATGAGTGCTCCCCACCCTTTTACATAATTGAATCCACTTTCATTTGTTCTAACCACTGATATTTCCTTTTGGCTTGTAACCAGTATCTGCATATACAGAACTTAAGCTCACTAGAAGGGTGGCACATAACCTTTGGTTCTCCAGATGTCTGCTAAGATATTCTGTGAGTTGCAATCTAAAGTATCTGGGACCAAAGAAAAACAACCACTTTATTATACATGACCCTCCCTCTCAAGCAGCAGATTTCTTCTTTCACAAGAGAAATCTTCAGGCATATGACAAGAGGAAATTTTTGCATAAAGGACAGTACTTTAAGTGTTAAATTTTGCAAAAAGGATTGGCAGAAAAGAAGCAACTTAAGGTAGAAATGAATGAAGTAGACATGGACTGCTTTTGTGAATGGTCTCATCACTGAGCTTAAGCAGCATGAATCTTTTATCTTCCTTCCACTAACTACAGGCACTTGCACCTCACAAATCAACCTGTCTACAGAGGTCTCTGGCAATCTCTACCCTCTCAACTGTACTTTTATGTTCAAAGCAAATTCCCACAGAAAAGCAGATCCCTAATTACAGTGGGGTGCTGCTTCTGAGCATTTGTGGGTCACTCACCCAGCCATTTGAGTTGGATCTAATTGGCCATAGCAGAAGCAAAGCAAAGGAGACTACTGATTAAATGGTTGAGATATAAGCCTGGAGCATTTGCTAAGCAGGAAAACCAGAATCAGGACAAATCTCAGTAGAAGGCTATTCTGAAATACTGAGGACTAAAATCAATGAGTTTCATTGTCCTCTTTATGAATGATGCTGTTGCTAATACAGTAATTTCAACTTTATTCCTAAAGAAAAGGCTGAAATGCTGATTTTAAACCATGCATTTCATAATATATATACACAACACTAAGAAGTACTTCAGTTGTGATTCAAAGCATGTTGAGAGACCTGACCTATCATATTAACCATACCATCTTCTTTCACATAGGCATTTCATCTCTGTATATGACAAAAATCTCCCTAGCTATACCTATGTGGGACCTGGTATTGTATCACTGTGTCATTGTAAGACTCTGGGGATGAGGACAATCCTCCAGCACAGCCTGTGAAATGGCAGGCTCAGGACTCACCTGAGACCCATCAAATGTAGGCACTGGGTCGAAAAGAGAGCAGAAGAAAAACATTCATTGATACTTCTTGCCGAGCAAAAGAAGACACTCTTTTAATCAAGGATTGCTGGCTGCAGCCAATTTAAGAAAATGCTTTGATCCACATCCTCTGTTTGAAGCAACTGTCATATTTCTGGGTCTGCCATGGTGTTCCAGTGGCTACCTGAAACCCTGACTTTTGGACTAGGTAATGACCCTGACTCTTGGGCTGCTTTTTTTTACTTCTCTGTTGCATACCCCTGTCACAAGGAAACCCTTCCAGGCACATTTGTTTCTAGATACTTTATTTGATTTATTGCCTTTACCTTATCCAGCATTATCTGGAATTGTTTCCTCTCTAACAACTATCTCTCTGTGTCCAAAACCTTAAATCAGGACACACTGAGGTACTGATATGGAGATGTGAAGAATCTCACCACTGCCATGATGCTAGTCATGACCATCTTTCTCAACATGAATTGACAGCAGGCCAAGGACTCTCCAATTTCCTCAAAAAAATCTTACCTTCACTATAAGAACAAGATGCCCGTTTTAAAAAGCTCTGTTTCTTCCATTTATAGAAAAATATAGTTTTCACAAAGCCTCTGTATCTGTGCAAAACTAATCCCTTTTCCTCTTTCTATGTAGCTAAGCACACACAAACAATAAACACAACAGATCATGCCAAATGATTACCAGACACACAAAGAACCCACCCAGCACTTCTACTTTAAGGCAACATATCACATTTTCCAATACTACATGTTTTACAAAAATGTGCAGGAAAAAAACACTCCATAACAAACAAAATCTTGAATCCCATCACTCCACAGTGGGTCACATTTAAAAAACATTTATGTGCTAGTGCACATCTCAAAAGAACATGGAGAAAATGCATTTTTCAACAGTTGTTGAGCTGTGGTTATTGCAGATTCTAGAACCAGTTTGAGGCCACCTTCCATAGTTAATACAATCACCTTTGTGGCCTTGAACCTGTTCCAGAAATGTCAATCCAATTATCGGCACAGTGAAAATGGTTTCTGGCAAACCGGTTCCAAACTAACTTAAATGTTCATTGTAGATATGCCCTAAGTCTGCTGTGGATAAACTCATCTGAAGAGAGACCACTTAGCAAGGTTATATGGAGCTCCTGAGAAATATTAACTAAAATAATAATTTAAATATAATTAGTTATCTGATTTAATGTTTGAAAAAGTAGTTGTTGTTAAGAACAAGTGTTACCATAATTTATCCATGTGTTTGCTATTCAATATTACAATAACAGATAGACTGCATTTACACAATCAAAGACCCAGATAGTACCAATTCCTTTTGGATAGATTAGACAGGACAATAAGTAAACGGTCTAGATATTATTTGTCACTAAGAAATTGGTTTAAGGATAATCCTGTTACTTCTTAAACTACTCAAACTAGATCCGGGTGTCAGATATCAGACACACCTGCTGTGTTAAAAGAAAGCACAACATAGGGAACTTCTAAACAGGCCCTATATCCCAGGATCTCATCTCAAATTTTCTGTTTATTCCAGATTATCAGGCAATGTGGGCTCATGCAATCCAGTTTAAAGAAGAAGGCCTGGGCTGAGAGCCTAGGATATAGGGCCTGTCGGGGAGGTCCCATAATTGAGTAGGTGTAAGATCTTACCCAACCATTGCCACACACAATAAAAGTATTTCTCCATCATTTCAGTTTGCACACTCAGAGGTGAATGCTTTTGGGCAACCTAGTTTAGACATAGGGCTTCCCCATATACTTGTATAGCTTCCCATCAGTTGAGAACAGTCACGGTTAACATGGTAATCAGCAAGCCATCAGAATGCTTTGTTGCAAGTATGAAAACCCTGTACTAGATCTGACCCTTATTTAGTCAAAATACAAACAAACTGTTGATACAAAAATCTATTTTCTTTATCTGTCTAGATGGCCCGAGGCAGCTTTCATATCATAGAGGTATATTTTTTTCTGCACTGGGTTCGAATTGTAAAGACATTATTCCATGTGCTGAAGCTTATTTTCCTCGTAAATTCAGCATTTTGGAGGCTCTTTTAAAGGCTGAACTGAAATACAGGACACAATGTAGTGCCTGAATATTCACCTAGAACTCTGGAAATTAAGTTCAAATCCTCAGACACCCCACTAATATTGCAGCTACAAGCTACCATTGAAAGTGAATGACTAAACAATATCTGTCTTCAAAGAGGCGGATAAAAAGGGAGAGAATTATTCAGAACTAAAATGGCAATGAACTCAGGGTTATTCCTAATATACAGAAACAGTAATGAAATAATTGCATAGTTTGTTCTAATCTCAGATTATCAAATATGTATTTAGCACTTAACTTCCAATGGGCCAATGTTTAAGGGCTAAGTCAAAATCTGATTACTGATTTCCCATAAACCCAAATCTATTCAGACATTCACGTGTCTCTTGATATATCCATTCAATGGTATATTTTGAATATTAAATACTTAGTTGGAATTTTGCAGTTCAAAATGAATTATATAACCACTTTTGAACCTCTGATAAGTTTGACCAGGCCAGCTATTTCCCATGTTTTTAAATAAATGAATTGTCATTATTGACTTAGAGATAATCTAGATTGGCCTTGTATTATGTAAATTATGCATATTCCATTGAGTTTGTTTTCATGCAACACTTACTTCATTTTCTCTCAACAATATTACTTTTCAAATTTTATTCTAAGCCATTGTAAAATATATGAACTAAATATTACAAAGTAAAAAAAGGAGAGGGGAAAATTGGATGAGGGAAACATCCTAGAAAGATGCGCAGCATGTGATATACAGAAGCCGCTCGCTCTAATATTTTCTTATGTATCTACTGTTGCTTATTTAGTACCTCTCGGTTAATAATTAATTTCCTATCCTGTGTTATTCTTCCAAGTTACAAGGTATCACAGACATTGGCAATTATCCTAGAGCAAACTTTCTCTGTTAATAAAAAATAATCCCCATATGAAATGTTTCTATGTTTGTGAAACCAGAGATATTTGTTCTTCCAATAAGGACCTATTGCACAAACGGTCACAGTAAGAAAATGGAGCATGGGAATGGGAGCCAAGAATAGCTACACTGTAAACTTCTGAAGAGCTCTGATTCTATCAGTACAAGCTCTGATTCTATCATGCACCAATGCAACCACCATTTTCATTATCTCGTTGTGTAAAACAAGTTTCCTTAACACACACTAGAGCTTCATCAAACATTTGTGAGGTTTATATTTTATAGAAATGCTTCTTAGGGTTTCTGATGTGAAGGAACAGTATTGTTTATCTAGTGCTAGGCATCTTCTTTGGGAAATCAATCTACGATGGCTGCCAATGGATCATGGACTGTCACTGGTCAATGGACCACCACTTTTGGTAGCAGTTTTATAACATGATCTGAAGGTGACATTTTAGAGAATTTTACACAATCTCTTTGGGGATATCAGAACATTTTTTTAAGTGAGCAAGAATCTTTACCGGAGGAGGTGACAAGACTGCCATTGGTTATAAATAAAGGGTTATTCTCCATCTATTTTCCATAATACTTATCAAGAGAAAGAGATTTACAGATGCTTTCTTCACAATTATTCTACTATGTAATTCTATATATATATCTATTTAGCAATAAGACCCACTAGGTTCAGTGGGACTTTTGCCCAAGCATGTATAAGATTGTAATCACTAACAGCTCAAGTTATTTTTGCATCTAAGGGCGAAGAGCAAAATATCCCTCCACAAACATACACAGTCAGAGGAAGAGTGGAATGGTAGTTGAAATGCCTGATGGAACAGTGTTCTCTACCACACCTGAGACTGCAAGATAGCTTTGTGTCAGGTTGTATGCTATAATCATTTTGTGCTCCAGCAAATGAAAATAGAGTATTTAGAAAGAAGAGCCTGGAAATTACTGCTGCTGCTCTCACCCACATCAGCACCTGGTGCCTCAAGCAGCTACTTTATTCTGTGAAATAGTAAGAAGAGGTCTGACTATAGCTATACCAGTAACTTTAAGAGAGTTAAACTTCAGCCATGAAGAAAAGCATTCACCATATGCTATCCAAAATATCATTTTTGTTATTTTTTCATAAGAATTTTCCCAACTTTATCATATTCTGAGGGAAACAACCAAAGGGGTGTTTTTTAATAGAAATGTGGAAGAAACCAAAGCATAGGGTTTAGTACATAACTTGTAGAAGTCTGAATATATCTTTTTTTAAACCTTTGGATGCTGAATTGGGATTGCCACCTGTTTAACAGGAGAAATCAATTTAAGCTTTGGTTCCACTAAGGGGGGAAATACCAGTACCAAAATATGGAAATAGTATATCTGAGGTTTCAAATTTGAATATAAAAAGAAGGAAAAATGAGAGATATTTGAAGCCCTGCTGGGGACTGTTTTCACCTACAGCAATCACCTCAAGAAAGGCAATCTCTTCAAGTCAATGAAAACTGATCCACTCTTCTCTTAGAAAAAGAGAAGAAGAAGCAAGCAGAGCTCTGCCTTTTGCAGTTTTCAACTTTCTAGAAAGGCAAATACAGCAATAGGATGAACCTGACCTGTTCCTTCTGTTGCCAAGGGAACTATAAATCGTTTTCACTATA
Organism: Anolis carolinensis; assembly: GCF_035594765.1. NCBI lineage: Eukaryota > Metazoa > Chordata > Lepidosauria > Squamata > Anolidae > Anolis > Anolis carolinensis. The sequence continues at coordinate 73,517,292 of NC_085846.1, forward strand.
GGATGCTGATCTGGGTCATCTTTCCTTAACTGACTATGCAGCACCAACTATAAAGAAGGTGATCTGCAATGATATGGAAATATGTGCTCTACCTCATATCTTGTAGAATCATATGGCAGTGCAGATGGGGGCCCCACTCTCATGATGGTATGCACACAAACTGGTAAAGTTACTGTTTTGTGGATTTGTACCTGGTTTGTGGAGTATATCTAAAAGGAAGTGGTTCTTTGTCATTCTGAAATGCAGTGAGGTGCCACGGGTTTCAGTCCTCAGACCAATGATGTTCAACTTCCTTACAAAATTATTTGAATGAAGAAAAAGAAGGTATGCTCATTGAATCTGCATATGACACCAACATACAGAATGCCTCAGAAGACAGAATCTGGATTCAAGATGACCTTGATAGATTGGAAATCTAGATCAGCATTAACTAAAAGTATTTCATCAGATATAAAGATTATGTACTACATTTGGGTGATAAAAGCCAGATGAAGATAGTAAGAGCTATTCAACAGTAGCACAGATTTCCTTAAAGGTTGATGGACTCTCCTTCCTTTCTGATTTTTCAAGTAGAAATTAAATGTTGACTTCTCAGGAGTGCCAAGGTGTTAAATTAGATGGCCCTTGTGGTTGCTAAGAAGACCAAAATCCACTGCTTGTGGTGATATGAAAATAAGCAAACAAACTCAATGTATATACAAAAGACAGGACTGTCCCAATCGTATATAAGTAGCAATCAGCGGTTCTTCTCTTGAAGTATAGGACAAGTTTTTGTGGTTGCTTCCAGTTTTATACTGCAGTTCTATTCTTCTTTCAATTATTTAGGCCTGCATATTCCTCAAAACATTAAAAGTTCATTGTTGCCATCCATTATCAGACTATACTGTAAGACTAAAGGCACAGGATAACCATTTGTCCCATCAGTACTTCTTGTATCATAATACTCTTACTTAATCACTTTTGGGATTGAATATAATACACACTCCCCTATTTAAATAAGCAGATAGATGCCTTAAGAGCCAGATTTGAGATATTGTGAAAAGGTAGGAAGAACAGCTTTAAGTTCTTTAATTATTGTTGTTGCATTTTTACTACCAGAGACAAAGCTGCTTATTTGATTTTCTTCATCAAGTACCAAAACATGTTGGTTGGCTTTAAGCAAGATGTACCATAATTCTGAGAGATGCACCATTCTGACTCAAGCAGAGTAGGTTTGGCTAAATTGCTAGGATAAACAATTGATTCATTTACAAAAGAAAAGAATGAATCAGTGCTGTGCTTCTCATTGTAACTTCTGGCTTGGGATCCAATATCTATAAGCAAATATAAAAAAGCGATGCGGGGGGGGGGGGGGGGCAAGGAAGAGGCTGAAGAGCAGGGCAATTAAATTCTAAAGTTAATAAGAATCTGAATGCTTCAAATTGTTCCCTTTTAGCAGATTATCATTCTCACCCCATCCGGCACTCTTCTGGATTATTCATTTTAAAATCCAACATGTTTATAAAAAATGCATACTGGTCTATTCCCACATGTAGAATTCCCCAAGACATACTCGCTAACATTCAAATTTGTAGTTTAATGTGTGCATTAGTCTTCATTAAATATGAAATCGTGCTCTTGATTTGTAGACAGAATAAAAGAGCTCTCACTTCCCTATATAATTTTAAATATTTCATTATTTGTTGAAAGGTGGAACAAGAGAGATCACCAAAGCACAGCAAAATTTCAAGACATTTTCCATCAGGCATATTCAAAATAAAGCAGCACAGATTTGAACAAAGGACTACAGATGGAGGCTATGACCCTTTAAAAATGAATCATGTGATTCATTGGTAGAGTGTCTGGTCAGGAGCATCTCAGACTCTGAGAGTTTAGTATCAGACCAGAAACCCAAGAAAAGTGCCCAATCCTCTCACAACAACAGGGCCTGATTATGTCCATTGAACAAGATACAATAAGCATCAACCACTGTTGCTTAGTGCACATAATTCAGATATTCAGATAAATAATATAAAACAAATGATCCAAAGGAAGGAGGGAAAGTGAAGAAATTTCTGAAGAAACCTGCAGCACATAATTAAAAAACTTTTTTTCAGGAAGTGTTGTCACTTTGAAGATGTCTCACCCTGTCCTATCCAGGGCCTGAGCTTACATATTCCTCAAAAGATCTAGAAAACCTGTACACAAGAAACTATTTCCAACTTTCCTCACCACTGGCTTTTCTGGAAAGGGCTGCTGGAAGTTCCAATCCTAAAGCGTCTGGACACCAACACAGTTACCACTCCTGTTATAACAACTTGGTACTCCACTGGACTCCAGTAGGATTCAAAAGAATTGCTTTGTTGGTTTCAACAGTGAGGACAAAATGCATACTGACAGGTAAACCAAATTCAGGGATCGTAAATAGCAAATATAATAAATCCTTATGAAGTACACACAGGAAAAGGATGATTTCCAGTCCCTACTTTCCATCTAGGTCCATTAGGGAATGAGATTGGTGGGAGGATTATAACATGTTCAATAATCTAACAGGCTACTCAACACAATAGTACAGCACATGCCAAACAATGAGTATCACTAAGACTGCAGTACTAAACACACTTACAAGAGCCCACTGAATTTAGTAATGATTATTTCTCAGTAAATACGCTTTAGATTCCTATACGAATGATTTTAAACTAAACAAAAACAAAGAAAATAAAGTCCCATGCAGCTGGAGGAGGGAAGTGGCTTTGCCCCCTCCCACAGAAAGAGAGTTCTAGAAGGGACAGGGTTTCTAGGAAGCAGCCTGCCTCCTAGATCACTCACTTTCTGGACGTCGGCCCACCTGCCTGCCGCTAACAGTATAGCAGAAGTGTGGTCGCTTAGATGGGCCGGGTAGGAATTTTTTCCCTCCTATGTTCTGGGAAGGTTTTTCACCTACCCTATACTGTGCAGAGTGATAAATTGGGAGGTGTTGGTCATATAAGCAGAATGCTTAGGGGAATCTCTTATTTTGGTGTGCACCACAAGGCACCTCAGTTTTGGTGTTGGCCAGAGGCATGAATCCTTACTTAGGGTTTATACAGTCCTGGCAAGGGTGAACGATTATGGCCTTGGAATGAGAGACATTGACCTCATTTGTTTCGGAGGCAACACTCTCCACCACATTCCCCTTTAGGTCATCCAGGTTTAGTTATGCTGGGGACCTGGTGCTTCGCCCTATATTCAGTTAAAAGGATGGTCGGGCAGGACCACCTATATTGGCTTATGCCTTACCAAATTTATAGATGGATATTGAGATTTTTGGCCAAATCAAAAGTTAAATAGGTAACTATCAATAAAGTTGCCCAGTTTTAAACCCAAGTCTACTTGTCTTGTCTCATTATTTCGGAGGGTTGGAGAGCAAAATAAGCAGAAATGCCCCCAGGTTAAAGAAATCACTAAAATCAAATCAAAGAGAAAATAGTTATTTGTCATTCACTTGAGATAAAAGCTACTATAAGAGAAATGGAAGAAGTATCTGTATAAACTGACTGTTTGGTTTCATGGACTTAAGAGGGGTGTGCAAAAGGATCTTCCCACACTGTGGGAGACAGTCAAACAACAAGTGTCATTTAGCCTACAATTCATTTAGCTGGCTGTACATTTCTCCAAAAACAGACTTTTTCTGCAAAAACATATGCCTAGATTATGAACATAAGAAGCCAGAAAACCACTGGGGTAAAACCTAAAGCAAGTAAGTAGACTGAAAGCAAATCCCCCAACTATCCCAGTTTTGAAGGGTCAGAGGACCCTAACCGACGGGAGGGTGAAAGCAAAGGGAACCGTCCTTCTTCGTTCCCTACTATCTTTCTCTGTCTTCTAGGATGGCCAGCCATTCCACGTCCTTTCCCCGTCACCTGCCCATCTTTCCCTGTTTAAAAAGCTGAAGACAGGTTTAGGGCTCAGTTCCCATGCACAATGGAAACAGAGACCCACACAGTCCCACTACAAGTTCCCTTACATCATGTGATGGCCTCCGTGGGGCTCAGTTTCTGCAGAGCACGGAAACAGAACCCTAAAGTCATCTGATGAGGTCTAAATTAATCCTCTGCCATCACATTTTGGGTAGCTTTTATAATGTCCCAGTTTTCTCTCTTTCCCATGTTCCTCCTTTGTCCTCTACCTACTTTAGTTACTGCAAGCTGAATTCAAAGAGGAGAAACAGAGCCTTCCTTATAGACTCAGGCAAAAACAAACTCCAACAGCATCTCATAGCTTGTCTGCTTTCACCCTATTGATTACAGTTTAATGTTGATTGGTGATATGCATCCTGGTTTTCACCTGTTAAATGTTGAAAATTATTTCATTTCACATCAGGTCTATCTGCAAGGCATCACCTAAGGCAGTGTTTCTCAACCTGTGGGTCCCCAGGTGTTTTGGCCTTAAACTCCCTGAAATCCTAACAGCTGGTAAACTGGCTGAGGCCCACTTCACATTTTACTAACAAGTCTTAAATACATTTATCTGCCAGTTTATTTAAAGTAACAGCCTGATTAGCTGCCTACCAACCAATAGATAATGTGTGTGTGTATATATATATTGCACAAAGAGAAATAAACTAAATTACAGTTTATTAAAATGCAAAAAATCCAAGTGAATTCATCAACAAATCCCACATATTGAAACCTTAACAGTCTGACTTGAACCTAAAATTTAGGGTAAACAACGTAAAATATAAATGAAGATAATAACTATATTATAGCAAAATCTTTCACTATTTCACATGTAATGTTTAAGCAGTTTGGCGACAAAAAGTTGTGTATTCTCACATTATGTGAAAACATTCTTTTCTCCCACTAGAGATACCTAAGAGTCTTAAAATCCACAGAGAGGGTTTCTGTCAGTCCTGCCATCATTTCAATCTTGTATAGTAAGGATGTAGGAAAAAGTCTTCTCAGTGGTTGCTTCAGTCCTCTAGAGCAGTTATTTTCAACCTGTGGGTCCCCAGGTGTTTTGGCCTACAACTCCCAGAAATCCCAGCCAGTTTACCAGCTGTTAGGCCAAAACATCTGGGGACCCACAGGTTGAGAATCACTGCTCTAGAACTTCCTTCCATGGACAGCTATGTTGGCCACTTCCCTCTTCTCTTATCATTGGCATGCAAATACTTTTTTGTTCATGCAGGCTTTTGATGTGTGAATAAAACATGAATTGTGAAGCAGCACTGTGCATCCTGAAAACATGGTATATGTGTCTACAGAATAACACAGTCAAGAATATGGCTAAATAAAAGCTAATGTTATGGCAAATCTCCTGTTCTCCTTTGTTATTCACATGCACTGTAGGTAAAAGTTTGTCTTGGATTGTCAGTGATTATCAGAATGTGACAAATTTCATGTATCTATTAAATAACCACAACAGGCAAAAATGGCTACATTTTGCAGTTACAGACTTACCAAAATTACACATTTTGGTGGTTGTTATTCATGTTTTAAAATATATTATCTAAGTATTTAAGAGATGTAAAGATTGTCAAACCAATGGGTGTCTCCAAACATGACTTCTAAGACATTGATGAAAGATGGTGCAGGATCAGGTTACAATTAAAGAAGTTCTGACTCCCAAATCTCCATTGTAATGACAGTAAGGTTATTTCATTTTGCTTTTTAATGTTATGCATCTTTATTTCTCTCAAGCAAATGCCTATTGAATATTACACAATTTACGTACATCCATAATCTTTTTCTTTCTTTTTTTTTGGAAAATGTATTTATACAGGGTGTTTGAAAAAGAATTCCCTAGTTTTAAGTATAATTACATTAAAATTAGAAAGTTATTTTGCAAACACCCTGTATATACAGTCTGGGTTCACAATTATTTACTCTAAATATGCCAGCACAGAAAAATGATGCTCTATGAACAAAGAAATGTTTGGTTCACAATCAAGAGAAAGAAAAGTTCAACAGTTTTCTTATATAAATTTTAATTATTCTAGAATGAGGTCATTTCTGAATGTTGCAACATAAAAAATCCTACAGTAACACTGATAAAATATGTCACAGAAAAACGTATTCCTGGAGTATCGGTACAAGAGAACAAATACTGAAATTTGATACTTTCTGTAAAGCATTAGTGTGTTCTCTCAGCATGACAATAGCTGTTCAAAATATGCATTTAAGCAGATCTCACCTAACATAATCTTATCAATAGAATTTTATTTGAAATTAAATTTAATAATTGAATTCACATTTTACATCCCACAGCAGAGTCAATCCAGCTTTCTTGCAGGCATAGACACATTGCTAAATTATCCAAGAAACTCATCATCATGTGGAAAGAATTTTAAAATGGGCATAAATTATCATTCTATATAGATTGAACTGAACAAAAGAAAACTACATTTCTAAGAACAGATTTCAAACAAAGCAACAATTGAAAACCTACACAATATATGGTTTTATTAGATTGATTACAGTCCAGAGGTAGTCTGGCTTGTCTCAACCTTCCCTTATTTTGCAGGACAAGAGAAGCAACAAAAAGCAAGAGTCTTATTAAGTACCTGATGACCACATGGTCCCTAAACAGACTTCAACTTGGTGAGTCAAAGTTTGGCCATTAATGTAACTGAAAGTTGCAAATGGATCTTCAGTCTCCCTGTTTCTTCTCTAACATCCCTTTCCACAGAAACATTTAGAAAGAGCCCCTTAGCATTATGATTAATGTGATGTCAATTGGATAAAAACAACTTAAATATTTGTTCAGTTCAAAAGATCCAATGAACATCTGTAGAATTAATGCAGTTTGACACCATTTTAAATGCCATGGCTCAATGCTATGGAATCCTGGGATTTGCAGTTTGGTGAGCCACCAGCACTCTGTGGCAGAGAAGGCTAAAGACCTTGACAAACTGCAACATTCGTGATTTCATAACAGTGACCTATGACACGTCCTGACCAGGATGAAATCGTTGTCTAGAAGTGGCCTGAGTTGTCAGAGAAATACTTTAAAACAACATGAAGATAGTAGAACAGAATATATCAGTAAGTAAATCTTTCCCAGCATGTTTGACTCGGGATATTTTGCTACTGAAAGTAAAAGACAAGATGGGTCTTTGCCACTTGGTTGACAGTTTACCAAGCTAGTTTCCGACAATCCTCATAACTAAATTGCATTATAATTAACATTTGTTTGAGCTGTAATCCTGATTTAAACTACCTTTAGTAAACCCATAAATGATGAGAGGGAAAATACTGCATGGTATCCAGGCATGGGAAAACTTTGGTTCTCCAGGTGTTTAGACTTCAACTCTCACAATTCCTAACAGCTGGTAAGTCCAAAACACCTGGAGGGCCAAAGTTTACCTATGCCTTGCTGCAGCTTCAAGCACTGATATGGGTGCTGAAATAAACAGTATAATTGTACTATAGGCCCACAGATTGTAGGATTATTGTTGTTTTCTTAAGCACATTCTTGTTTTTAAAGACTGAAGGAGTCAAATGTTTTTAAAGTAACCACGAGTATCTATTTTAGTTGCTTTCAAGGAAAAATGAGGCTAAAGAGTTGCTATTTACAAACTGCAGCTATAATACTAACTAGCTATAGTTTGGAGCTGTAATGATAATTTATTACAAGCAGGAGCCAGGAAGCTCATATATTCTATGGGGGCATCTAGAATTGATGCAGTTTGACACCACTCTAAACTCCCGTGCGTCAATACTATGGAATCCTTGCATTTGTAGTTTGGTAAGAAACCAGCACTCTTTGGCAGAGAAGACTAAAAGATCTTGTAAAGCTACATCTCCCATTATTCCATTGTATTGAGCCATGGCAGTTGCATTAATTCTACAGTATAGATGCACCCTAAAAAGTACAGATCAGATTGCATGACATACAAACTCTGGTTTCAACAACTTATCACTGATTTGCCCTCTCACAGCATCAGCTTCTTGAGGTCTCTGTCTCATTGCCCAATGGTAGGTTGGTCCTTCTTACCAGCAAGGGAAAGTCCAAAACTAGACCAGCTACTTCCATTGTATGAAGCTCATGTAATGTGTTTTACATATTAGAAGTGTTCTTGGTAGTTGATCAAAACTCTACAATGCCAGTAAAGATTTGTCTGCTCAGAAGTGAGCCCCAATGAGTTCAGCGAGCCTTATTTTCAGGTACACAAGAACAGGATTGCAGCCTTGCTATTTTATTGTTTCATACACTATGTTAATCCCTCTGTGAACTCTGTGAAAAATCAAACAAGACAAGAGACAGAGAAATGTCTAACAATATTGCCTAGCAGTACTGAGACAACAGAACATTTCTCCTAATTACATTATCTTTTAACCTAGCCATCAAAGTCATTTGCTGCCTACCAGAGTTCTTTTCTTTATTTCTAAGCCTTTAGCCCATCTCACTTTTTGCTCAGTCTCTTTTTGTGTCAAGAGCTATGTGATGGTTGAATGCTCACTTTGCATTTCTAACATGTTATTCAGCAGAGACTGTGAGAGTTAAAAGAGCAAGAGTGAATACTAGACAAATACAACCTAATGGCATAATTCACTTTTATATATCCAGCATAAGAAAAAGACTGACATTAACATAGTATACCATCTTAATAGGACATGTTGGCTAATATGGATATTTTTTAATTTATTTGAAATTTATTTGTAATTTGTATATATAATTTCTGAAAGCAATATGGAAAAAATTAATGCAGACAAACCTGGAGGCAAGAAGGTTAATGATACAACAAAATTGGTCAAGTACTGCTAGCTCTTGTAGATTAAAAGCCTATTGAAATTGAATGAACTTTGAATGCTAAATAAAGTGATACTGAGATGTCTACCACAATAATAACAATAACAATAATAGTACCACCAATGAAAAAGCCCTGCCACTAAAATGCACTCACACAATACTCAGATACCATATGTCACCTACACCCAAGCCCGTCATAAGTTTCTTAATCTCTATACTGGTCTTATAGAAGGCAGCCAAAGGGAATCAGGTTATCAAAAAAATATTTCAGACCCCATTTTTAGTCTATAAAAATCTGGAAATGAAAGTTTTTCAAAAAAAATCAATTTGAATTTAAAGTGAAAATTTCATCTACTTTATTTAGAGTCAAAATAAACCTCACCACACAATTTCAAGTTCATTATTTCCCTCATCTAGCATGTGTGCCTAAAGAAAAAGGCTTCCATGTTCTTGTTAGCACATGTCAAGAGTGGAATCATACACTCCAACAAATGTTTTTGGACTTCAACTCCCAGTATCTCGCACCACTGGTAATGCTGTTCGTATTTAATGTTCAACTACATATGGAAGGGTGAATGATTCCAACCACTATTCTCCATGTACAACCCAGGGGGCAATACTATGTCAAGTATATCACACCTTCTAGCTGAAATGAAAATGCCACAAAACAACATCTACTCTTTGAATGTTTACCTTCAGATGGTTTGCATTGTTCAATCTGACAGCAAAATCACATGTTTATAGATTACATAAGATTGGGCTCTGGGGAAAATGGAAGGAAAAAGGAAGAGGGGCTGACCATGGGCAAGACGGATGGATGGTATCCTTGAAATGACTGGCTTGAAATGACTATCCTTGAAATGACTGGTGGTGGCAACGGCCAACGGAGCTCTGGCATGGGCTGGTCCATGAGGTCATGAAGAGTCAGAAGCAATCCTCTCTATTCTCTTGGTACTGGACAGGAATATTACAAAAGCTCTTATTCACAAATGCTTTTGATATTGATGTATTTAATCATGCCCAGCTGCAGTTATGAGAACGCTTACAAAACAACTTAATGAAAATCTCAAAGAAAATGCTCAGGAATCCTTTCCTACATTTTGTTCTTCCTCTCACTCTCTCCCATAATCATCATCATTATCATAGGGGGGAGAAATTAAAAACAAGTAAGTTGTTCTAGCCACTTTTGGAAAGGCAAAGAAGGCTACTAGCTACTAGCAAATTATGGATGAGTGCTGAACTTTCTTTTGAATGCAGATGTCAAAAACATTGGTCATCTGCAGCCAATTTCCCTGTTTTCCTATTTGTTCACCTGCCACTTTCTACTGTTCTCACATTCATTTGCTAACATGTCAAGCAGAAAGTGATATGGAAAACTACATCTTTGGAATGCTGCTATCAGTCAACATTGGCCAGAGATGGGCAACTTGAGCCAATCCAGAAGCCAAGCTCCTGTGAGACACACCATGAACTGTTGTTGTTGATGATAATGATATTTATATTGACTATATTTGTCCTTGCTTGTCCATGCAAATAAACACTAAAAATGGAAGGAGCTAAAAGTAATTAATGGTTTCAAAAGTAAAATCAAACAAGCACTTTTATTTTGGCCAACACAAGGCACATGAAGTCCAAATATCTTGTTTTACAAAAGAATTGTATCTTCCAAAATACAGTTCTCCTTGGGGCTGCAACAATAGAGATAACCAGAATTACAAAAACCAGATGAGACCACATATTGGTTCCATGACCAACTGTCTGACATGGTGTAAAGCAACTTCTTATATTCCTAGAGCTAAGGAAGAAAGTATGTCTCAGTACTTGTCAAAGTGAAGAAACTGGTAACTGGAGCTGCATCCAGAGAGCACATAATATCCTTGTTGCAATAAATCCACTAGTTGACAGTCTTAGGACAACTCATCTGTAACTTATGATCTATAAAGTCATACAGAGCCCAGGTCCAAGTTATCTGAAGGACAATACCACTCTGTATGAGACATCCCATGTTTTGAGATCTCCCGGGAAGGCTCTTATCTTTGTCCTACCACCTGCACATTTGGTGGGAACATGGGAGAACATGGTTCTTCCTGTGCTCTGAAAAGGTGGACACCCTTTATACTGCCATGCTATAGGCAGGTATGTTCCAACAAATCCTTGAGTGCTGACTACTCAGGGTGGAAGGATCTGTCATAACATGCCATATTATGTATGTATTTTCTAATGGTCATATGTTATCCGCTTTTAATTTTATTGATAGTTTAGCTTTTTTGGGAAGGGGGGATGTATTCAGCTGTATGTATGCATTGTTACTTTTGTAAGCTGCCTCAGATCCCAGACTGGGAAAAAGTCTGGGCCACAACAACAACAATTAGAGATGGAATTATCCATCTTGGGTAAACAGCTGTGAAATATTTAGTCCCCCAACAAAAGAAAACAGAAAGGAGGCAGCTAGCTTGTAGCTGCGATATGACCCTATCAGAAGTGTATGAAAGAGAGAGTTCACTGTGGATTCATATCCCTATGCTTTTCTTTTCCCTTGATGGATTTCAGATGTCTTTGAACAGGTGTGCATATCAACTTCAACTCCCACCTGGAAGCATAAGTGTCACAAATTAAGATTAAAATTAAGATTAAAACCTTTTTATTCAGGCAGGTTTTTAAAGAATAAAGTTTTTAAGATCAAGTCAGGGGGTGCAGTAGTTTTGACTTTAAATATGCTTTTAATCAGTTTTATGGATTTTAACTGCTTGTGGAGAGACAAAGCAGGGTATAAATAAACATAAACAAAATATTTACCCTAGTTGTTCAGTGTCAGTTACTGCAATACCCAGCATTGAACTCAAGATGGTCTTTCTAGACAGCTGTTCTCATCTGGTTTTCATGCAAATCAAAGCACATTTCTCCTGAGAGCTAATATCCCAAACTCAAAGAACTAAAAGGATCACAGCCCCATTTCCCTTCTCTGTTGATTACAAAATGTACAGAATAATACTTTAGCCTGATCCTTTTGAGCATTTAAAAATATATTACTGTTGATTCTTAAGTATGGTCCATGAGTAAAATACTACAACCCATTATAATTATGGGAATTTGCTATAGAAAGATTTTTATTCTCAGTATCTCCAGGACTAACCTGGAATGTGTGTATGCATGTATCTTTTCTGCAGTGACTAAAGCTGTTTGTGAAGTTTGTAAAATGTGGCCCTTTGACAGGAAAAGAGGGATGTAGCTGCTTGCAAACCAAATGGTGTCAGAATAACAGTCTGAAAGATGGACCAATGGGACATTTGGGAGTACGTAAATAGGCTGTACCCATTCTATTGAGGTGAGCACGCAAAAATTACACAAGTCAGTGAGAAGCAAGTGTGTCTCCCAGCTTTAAGGAGAAACACATTTCAAGCTTTCATATTACATTTCAAAACAACTGGCATTGAGCCAAGGTGAGATATTAATCCAAATATTTTACTACAATCAAAGGTCAATCCATTATTATCCAAACTTTTCAATAAAAGGATGCTGCTCTGCCAACTTGAGGAGGAAGGGGTAATACTACAATTTATCAACCCGAAGACTTAAGTGCATACCAACCACATTCCTAGAAATGATTTTTTTTCTCTATTTGCACATATTTGTCTCTGCTTTGGCTCTTGAAGCTCCAGCAAGACTTTTTGAGCCCTGGCATCAATCCAAGCTGCAGATGGTTTGAAATGCAGCCTGAAATCAGTGTGCTGTTGATGAAATACTCCTTACACCTGACCCCTACTTCACACCAGGCACAAAATATGAGCTGAACACTACCAGTCTAAAGAGCTTTGTCAGGCATCTTGGTATCTGCAACTCTTTCCTCAAGGCATTCAATACGGCCAGATGGTCAAAAGTGGGGAAATGCAGCAAAGTAAATAAGCACTTGATTAGTCAGAGAGAAAGGAAGAAAGGAGATGGTCTTGTGGTGGTTATTTGTTCAAAAATGATAATAATTTAAAAGGAGGAATTTTTGATTTCATAGAAGTCCACTAAATCACGTCAATTTAAGACCTGTATTTGTTTAAAAGGCATTTTTCTCCCCAAACCAAAAAAGACCTTTCAATATTCCATAGAGTATACATAGTTTAGCTCTTCTCATATAAAATCACATTTACTCCATCTGATTTTGTAGATATGCAAATGAGTCTATACACATCCATGTATATACATACAAAAACATACCCTTCCAGGAATGAGCAATTGTTCACCTTATCTTTTGAGGTCACAAAACTACTTTTCTCTTAGTTCCCAAAATGTATCATTTCAATATTAAATTGACTGCTTCATATATTTATGTGCAAACATTTTAGAAGCTACTGATTACCACCTCAACACTGCTGCACTGTTTATACTTTCTTTTCAAAGCTGAAAGTTGACAGCCAACAAAAGACAATAAAATACAAGACTTAGGGCTACATTAAAAATCTGGCAAAAGCAAATGACAGGTTAGAACAGAAAATTCCATACTGCTCAATCACCTATGAATCTACAATTAAAGTGGCATATTTCTTCAAACAATCCCACAATTGAAATACCATATCTAATATCTGTTTGTGGAGACCTATGATCTGTAACACACATTGATTAGGAATGCCCTCAAAAATAGTAACTCCTAAGTTTTAAAGGTCAGAATGGATCCTACCCTAATAACCTGCTTTGACAAAATAATTTCCAACATTTAAGTGTTAAATCCTTTGGTCTTATCCAACCAAATAAAATATTTCTTTCTTTTTGTTTTAGCAATGATATGAACAAGAGTTCAACAAAGATAGAGAATTCTTCACTTCCATTAATTATGAGAACAATAAAAAAGACCCACAGGAAAAATATTTGTATTTTTCGTATTGGGTTCACATCATGCAATAAATCACCCTCTTCCTGTGTGTCTAGTGGGCATCCCTTTTGGAATATGGTTTTGCAGTCTAAAGCCATACATTCCACCTTACAATGACAACAAAATATATTTACTGATTTCTGATTCACAACATGCCTGGGACACCTAGTCCTATTATGAAGGCTTGGCCACAAAATTAACAAATTAAATCAAGTAAAGTCAGACAGTGCCACGCTAGAATGTTTTCATTGCCTTGTTAAAAATACACAGAAAACAGAGGGCTGGTTTTCAAAATACATGCTCTTTTCATCCGTTTTCTCAAATGGTAAGTTTTAAAACATTTTTATATTCTGAGTGCTCAGTTCAAACAACATGCATTTCGTATTCAACAGCAGATCTATGATGTCTAGGTGATCCATCATATAACAATGGGATAAATATATAAAAGGAGCCTGACATTGTTTTTTTTTAGCAAATGCTGAAGTTCCATCTGAAGAGTTAGCTATACTTTTTAAAAAAATAGCTTAAATATATTAGAGGTGTATAGAAAAAAGAGCAATATAGAGAAAATATTAAAGATATGTTGTATTATGAGTGTTTTATGTGTTGCACATATCACCTGTAATAAGTCAATGTAATTTCTAATAACTAAATTGCCATTAAATTATCTGTTTATAAAATGGGAGTTAATATCACTGCTCTATTTCATTGAACTCATTGTGATATGAATGTGATGTTCCTAGAATGTCATTAGATAATATATTATTGTGGAGGTTTGTAACATAAATAAGTGACATTAATTAGTTACCCAAAATGTGAATCGGACAGAAATGATGATGCCAACTATTTCATTTTGAGCCCCAAAAGCAACTGGACAGCTTTAAGGTAACAAAATCCAGATGTTGCCTATATACACTGTTTTACACTCTTCAGCAACAGAATGCAAAATTGGGCATTCTGTAGAAGTGTATCTTCTACAAAACATGAAGATTTTTCTTCACATACGTATATGTCTGTGCGAGAGAGAAAACATTCACATAAATGAAGTAAGAAAAACTTAGGGCTCTCTGTATGCATATCTACATTATAGCATTAAACAGCATATAGCAATGCATGTGTGAATGTACTTGTCTAATCCAAATCCGGCAGGAAAATAAATAAAATCTAATTTCTACAAATTATATTTCTAAAACTAATAATCAGAAAAGTCCTGTTTGTGTTAAAGCATACAAAGCCTCCCTCAACCTTTGAAACTGCAATTTTAGTAACATTATTTTGGAAAAACCACCACTCAGATATGTAGTAAGAGAAACTGAGAAGATGTCCCCATGCAAGACACTATTGATATTTTTCACTCATTCACAAAAATAGATTTTCCCAAAAGCATATTTTCCTAAGTAGAGGCAAAGAGTTCTAAATAGCAAGACGAGCTTCATTTAAACCCCATGAGTAAAAATCGAGAAATGGCCAATGTGTCTCATCTGGTACTTCAGGCTATTGTTCTCTCTTATAAAAAAAATCCCCATGAATTGCTTTATGTCCTTGGCTTGCCAGGTTTTGAGGAATGCCATGTGTCTTAACCTTCTTCCTCCAAATAGTTAAAAGCTATATAAGCAATATAGCAGCCAAGCTAGCTACAGGCTGCTCCTGCTGAAGCAGCAGCAATACGTACTAAATGGCCACAGAGGTAAAATGCGATTTGAATCGACCTTGAGAAGAAGAAGGGGGAAATGTGAAAACAATTGTTCAAAAAGCTTAAAGGCTTTGATGTAGCACAAAGAAATCTTGCACAGCATAGTATACCAAACAAATTAATGCTACCCATAATATAAATGAAAGGAGAATCATCGCACAGAGAAGTGCTTGTGTCCTCTGGATTTGAGTATCATGCCTAGGTTACTGTTTTCCACTGCTAGTTCATTTATGTCATGGAAGAGCAGCTAATACATACAAAATGAAAAGTAATTCCCTAAGCAAAGGAAGTCAACTTAGTTGCAGAGAACAGTGTCAATCACGCCACACCCAAAATTAAAAGTACCATTCCGTTGTGGCCCCATCACAATGATAGATCTCAAGTGACTTATCAGACATAGGAGTAGAAGAGTTCACCCTCCTCCCCTATCCCACGTATGCTAAAAGTCAATATTCTGAAATAAAATTGTATAATAGTTTCACAGATGTGTTTCTGTGTGGTACAATATATAACAACCATTTTGGCAGGACGGGACAACAAAGCTTGGTTTTGAGAAAGTTCCTCAGTAGTGTTAAGTGGAAGAAAAGAAGAGCAGCTGTTTAGGAAAAGGAATCGCAAAGCACGATTTAATTCATTGTGGTGCATTACACTTCATTCTTAGTAGCAGATAAAGGCCTGATTTGCTATTTAAACATACACATTCACACTGTACAATACAATGCAAAAAAGAAGCCCTGCTTCTCCTTCCCTGTCCCCAAAGTAGTGAACACCTTTTTTTTCCAGAGTGTTTGAGTGCAACAGTGTGCAATCCCAATAGAGAACAATTTTTCAAAGTGCCTTGGCGGGTCAGCCTTAAACTCCATGGCTTTCCATGAGGTCATCTCCTTGACCTCCTTTGACCCTGGCTGGCTCTCACATATGTGTCACATTAAAGTTGGGGAGTGCCCACTGGGTCCCTCTGCAAAAGGGTTTACACACACACACACACACACACACACACACACGTCGCCTCTTGTCTGAAATGCCACAGACCCCATCACCTCCAAACTCCCTTCATCTGCCAGCCAGCCGCATGGCGACACTGTCCAGACAGATCGCCATCCTGGAGCACAATGTGGGCACCACTGCTTCGTTTTAATTAAAGCAACACACACACACACATTTATATGTGTGTGTGTTGCCATTTATTCGTTCAGTTGCTTCCGACTCTTCGTAACCTCATGGACCAGCCCATATATGTGTGTGTTTGTGCTTTATGTGTAGACACATATACACACATGCCATCTGAATCCCTCCCCCACCTTGAAGGGAGGGGGGGAGGAAAGCATGGCCAAATACAATTGCCACCCACCCTGCTTTGAATCCAGAAAACACAAGACAAGACCCATTCTGACCTTGCCCATTTCCATTCCCCCCTCCCTTCCCTCTTTGGCGAGGAGTTACACTCCTTGGTGAGGGAGGATTCAAAGAAGAGAAAGAGACACAGAGAGAAAGCTGGGCTATAATTGACGCCAGTCAAGCTATCCATCATCCCCTAAGTGCCTAATGCTCTGCTATTGACCCTGCTGGACAGCCCCGCTTCCGCCTTAGTACCTACCTTGGTTTGGAGATAATGAGGGTAGTAATAAGTGTACTGGGGGTACATTGGTTGCTGTTCCAAGCGTTTGCCCATGTAGCTGGAATCCGGAGCGCCGGTGCGGGGAAACTCGTTGACAGGGAGGAGTAACAGAAGCAGCAGCAGCAATGTTGCCCCCGGGCCTGCCTGCCTTCCTCCTTCCTTCCCTTCCCTTCCACCGAAACCAGGGCTCCTCCTGACAGTCCTGATGTGGAGAGAGAGAGAGAAAGAGAGTCCCCACTCTTTCCCCGACTACTATTACTTCTTCGCCTCCTTCTCCCAGTTCCACGAAATTAATGATTTCTCATATATATGACAATAATAACGCTGTGTTGGGGCTGTTGAAATCTTGAGGTGTGCTTCTTTTCTCCTCCTCGGCGGGATTTCCCCCCTCCCTCGCGCCTCGGTGAAGAAGGGAGGGGGGCGTCCTGTTGGAGGAAGGAGCAGGAAGGCAGGCGTGGAGAAGAGAGGAGATGGGGGGGGGGGCTCACTCCGGAATCGCCGCCGCTCTTCCCTCAGAGCCCCTCAGCCAAAGCAATGGGGGGAAGAGGAGGAGGAGGGAATGGGGAAGAGAACCAAACCGAAACGGGGAAGAAATTAAAAGGGGGTGAAGGGGGGGAAAGGGGAGGAAAGGCGCGTCTGGGCGGGCGCGGGGCTACTCCCGGCGCGGCATGGTGTCGGCAGGGCTCGCCTCGCCTTTCATTCAAACCCCCTCCTCCTCCTCCTCTTGTGGGTGGACCTAACCCTGGCAGAGAGAGGAGACTGTGCGTGTGTGTGTGAGAGAGAAAAAAAAGCCTCTCCCTCGAGGAGACGACGCAGTCCGGGAAGCTGCAGTGTTCCCTCAGAGAAGAAAAGGACGGGGAAGCCAACGCGGGAGGAGGGCTGGGCTGCCTCCTCGCCTGCCTCCCCGCCTGGCTGGCTGGCTGGTTTCCCCGGCCCCTCAGCCAAGGAAAGCCAAGGCGGGCTCAGGGCGACGCTCCCGAACGCGGGGCAAGGCGAGCGAGGGAGAGAGAGAAAGAAAGAGAGAGGAGGCGTCGCTGTTGCCAGTGCCTTTCTCAGCCTCCTCCTCCTGCCTTCCTTCCAGAGACTCCTCAAAGTTGCCCAGCCAAGAGGCACACACAAAAGAGAGGGGCCAAGGAAGCGAGCTGGGCAAAACAATACCCCAAACCCTTTCGCGCCTTTTTCATGTCCTTATGGGCATGGGAACGGCGCGAGGACGCTTTGTGCTCACCAAAGGCGCGAGGACACTTTGGGCTCACCAGGAGGGCGGGGGAACCAGCCTCCCTCCCTACGTGTGAGGTGTGTGTGCGTCTTCACCCACACATGACACCGCCTTCTCTTCGCGGTTTTTGTCTGTGTGTGTGTGTGTTCCCCCCCTCAAAGAACTGCTTTCTCCTCATAAGTCTGCCTTTTTGGGTTCTGGGGCACGACTTCGGACTTTCCCGCGAGGAAATGGAAAGTTCTGGCAGCCTCTCCGAAAGGCGTCCTTGGGAAGCACAGAGTTCCTGCGACAGAACCCAAAGCGGCAGACGCGCCGAGCCCTCGCTTCTGCTGCTGCTTCCTCCTCTTCTTTTTCTTCATTTATTTATTTACCCCTTTTCTGCCCCGCCTTTCTCTACCCTGCAGGAACTCAAGGCGGCTTACATATGGCAGCTATTACAGTAGAGTCTCACTCATTCAACATTCGCTTATCCAATGTTCTGGATTATCCAACACAGTCTGCCTTTTAGTAGTCAGTGTTTATGTAGTCAAAGTTTTCAATACATCGTGATATTTTGGTACTAAATTCATAAATACAGTAATTACTACATACCATGTTTGCCCGAAAATAAGACAGTGTCTTATATTAACTTTTGCTCCCAAAGATGCACTAGGTTTTATTTTCAGGTAATGTCTTATTTTTCCATGAAGAAGAATTCACATTTATTGTTGAACAAAAAATGAACATTTATTATATACTGTACAGTAGTTGACATCACAAACCTGCATAATCAGAGAAACTGTGAATCCTATCAAGAATTTTCTTGTTACTACCATTATTTTCATATACAACAATATATGGTACATACATTTACCGATCCTGCATGCTCTGGTGTTCTGTTTGACAGGCATGCTTCTAAACAAAAACTTTGCTAGGTCTTAGGAGGCCTTATATTTAGCAATTCAGCAAAACCTCTACTAGGTTTTATTTTCAGGGGATGTCTTATTTTCGGGGAAACAGGGTAGCATTACTGCGTATTGAACTACTTTTTCTGTCAAATTTGCTGTAAAAACATGATGTTTTGGTGCTTAATTTGTAAAATCATTACCTACTTTGATGTTTAATAGGCTTTTCCTTAATCCATGCTTATTATCCAACATATTTGCTTATCCAATGTTCTGCCGGCCTGTTTATGTTGGATAAGTGAGACTCTACTGTAGATGCCTTAAATTGGAATCCTGTGGTGGCGCAGCCTATTAAAGTGCTGAGCTGCTGAACTTGCAGACTGATAGGTTGCAGGTTCGAATCCAGGAAACGGAGTGAGCGCCCACTGTTAGCCCCAGCTTCTGCCAACCTAGCAGTTCGAAAACATGCAACTATGAGTAGGTAGGCAATGGTGCTCCATGCCGTCATGCCAGCCACATGGCCTTGGAGGTGTCTATGGACAACACTGACTCTTCAGCTTAGAAATGGAGATGAGCACAACTCCCACAGTCGGACACGACTGGACTGAATGTCAGGGGAAAACCTTTAGATGCCTTAAAACATATACAAACAGCAGACTAAAAAACTGAATTAAAATTAGTACATAGTAAGCATTTAAAAACATTACATTCAATATTAAAATCATGCCATCCAAATCATAATCAACATCATCTTCTTTTAAATAGGCTACTTCACCCACCGGATGAGAGACTCCCTCCTGGGCATACAGAAGAGTGGGCGACTTGGAAGGCACTGAACAGACTGCGCTTTCACACCACGAGATGCAGAGCCAGGCTTAAGAAATGAGGCTGCAAAGTGGAGTCCACGACATGCGAGTGTGGAGAAGAGCAAACCACAGACCACCTACTGCAATGTAGTCTGAGCCCCGCCACATGCACAGTGGAGGGCCTTCTTACAGCAACACCAGAGGCACTCCAAGTGGCCAGCCATGGGTCAAAGAACATTTCGTATAATGCCAAGTTGTTTGTATGTTTGTTTTTAACTTTGTGTTTTCAAATACATTACAATTTGTACTCTCAGTTTGCTTCTGACATGATAAATAAATATCCACGAAGGCATCCTAGAAAGTCAGCCATGAACAGCATATTATTGGACAACACAGAAATGCTGGACCACTCTAACAACCACTATGCCAGACTATTGAAAGCCACTGAAATCCACAAGCATGTGGCCAATTTCAACATGGAGGAAACCATGAAAATGAACAAAATCTGGCTACCAGTATTTTTTTAAAAAAACAAAAAAAACAAAAACTATGAAATCAGGACAGTAAATAAAGAACAACACTCAGAAAACGAGAATTTCAGACATGAAACAATCAGGGCCAGCTAACACCTCCTAACAAATGATTACCCCAGGCAGGAAGCAGCCAGACCTTGAAGCTGAAAGGCCATTGAGTGCTAATCAAGGTAGCCAACTGAAATATTCACGCCTGCCTCAAACCGACAAGAGTTCTTTCTCCCACCCTGAACATTCCACAGATCTATAAACCCCACTTGACTAGTTTCCAACAGACCTCATTACCTCTGAGGATGCCTGCCATAGATGCAAGTGAAACATCAAGAAAGAATGCTTCTGGAACATGGCCATACAGCCCGGAAAACTCACAACAACTCAGTCATGAATCTCAGGCCTGGCATAGCCTCCCCCAATCTAGTGCCTTTCCGAGGATGTTGCTTGGGCACCATCAAGTCCCATTCATGAGGGTTCTCTCAAAGGAGTTCCTTGCCAGGATTTGTTCAAAAGGGGTTAGAACAGGCATGGGCAAACTTAGGCCCTCCAGGTGTTTTGAACTTCAGCTCCTGCAATTCCTAACAGCAGGCTGTTAGGAATTGTGGTAGTTAAATTCCAAAACACCTGGAGGGCCGAAGTTTGCCCATGCCTGGGTTGGAATGAGAGAGACTTGTCCAACAATAATAAATAAATATTTATATCCTGCATTTCTCCCACAAAGGGACCCAAAATGCCTTCCAACATATTAAATACAGTACAAAACAACAGCAATTAAAACACATTTATAAACATAAAACAATAAACAAATACTCATTTTAAAAACAACTTCACTCCAGTCGATAAAAATTAACCTTCCTGACACTTCCGTCTAGGTTTCTTCACTGAAGGCTTTCCTAAACAGAAAGGTTTTCATCTGCTTTTTGAAGGAAGAAAGAGAGGATGCTGTTTTAATTTCCTTGGGGAGGGTATTCCAAAAGCTCGGGGCAGCCACCGAGGAAGTCCTCTCTTTTGTCGCCACCAACCACATTTGGAAGGGTGGTGGAAGCAAGAGTAGGGCCTCCCCTGATGATTTTAGGGATCGGGCAAGTTGGTATGAGGAGATGTGGTTGGACAAGTAAGTTAGACCTGAACTGTTTAGTTCTTTAAAGGTCAAAACCACCACCTTGAATCGGGCTCGGAAACAAATATATTACACAGATTAAAAACACAAAAATAGAGAACTACCTGTATATATTTCAGCCAGCATCACATGGAAGGACAGTGGAGTAGACAGACAATTTGAGACTGGAGATTATGGGCTAATTGACAGTGCTGGTACTTATGGTCTTATGGGATGTATGTGGCAATGTGTCTGCACAGTAATGTGTATAACCCAACTGTGGCAGGTTTAATTCCAATACTGTGTGATGGATCCCTACCCCTTCAGACCATATACAACCAATAATAAGGACCACAGTCCTCTCTTGTTGTTCCACAGAAACTGTTATTCGTATCAGCTGAAAGAAACACAATTCAAAAGTTACGATTCTTTTGATCCTGGAGGCTGCATATCACCACCATCAGTCATGACCACTACTCTTGTATCATTACAGCAGTGCTGGCACTCCAATATCAGTGGGAGGACACATTTGCTCTGGGTTGTAGTCAAGGAGCTATCCAAGGTTCTGAACCTCATCCCAGGCTTTGCACCCAGGATGCTTTTCTAAACATTCTGGCTAAAACTTGGGCTTTGGAATCTCCCCTTAATCAATTCAAAATACTATCCATCCTGTGAAACAGTATATGACATATGAGGATTAGATGCACTGAAAACTCACTTCCACCTTTGATTTCTGAAGTTGGAAGCAGGTCGCAGTCCGTGTCCACGCAAAATTGCTACCTGTCACAGGATGTCCATTCTGTCCAAGTTGTTGCAAAGATAAAATACAAAGGCAACACATTGAGCTAAATGCAATGAAAGCAGAATGTAAGATGTATCCAACAACTACATTCTTTTAAACCCCCACCAGTTTTTTAATATTACATCTCTGATCAATGAGAAAGCTGTAATATATGTATGACTGGTGTGTATACAGATTCCTTTACTGTGCTGCTCTATTAACAG
Organism: Anolis carolinensis; assembly: GCF_035594765.1. NCBI lineage: Eukaryota > Metazoa > Chordata > Lepidosauria > Squamata > Anolidae > Anolis > Anolis carolinensis. Next base: position 73,539,713 of record NC_085846.1, read on the forward strand.
ATCTGTCTCCACCCTTGGTCACAAAGAATTCTTTACAAAACAAAAAAGGAGACAATACTTCCATGCTTCCTTTTGTTTTTATTTAAGTCGCACGCAATGCCCCAGTGGGATTGTTGTCAGCTGCTATATTATCAAGCAAATTGTTTTGGGATGGGGGATCTCTTTTTCTTTTTTTAAGGGGACACTTTTCAAGGCTGGGTAAGGGCTAAAATTAGACCTGCCAGCTGTGTTTTGGTTTGTGGGCACATGCCTGCGCGTGACACAGGCAGGCAAGCATCACACTCTGCTTCACATTGTCAGTCAGCTGTTACAGTATTGACTTAAGCAAGGGTTCTTTATATCCCCATAGCACATCCTATTCCAAGAAGCAGAGAGACAGACTAACTATATGATAGTCAGGTGTGACTTACAGATGGCATTCACATATTTTTCTCTAAGTATTATTACATAAAACTTCTCCCTGTTCCTTGCTATCATTTCACTAAGCTTGAACATAGGCACATAGACATTGGCAAGTATCTATTAATGATCCATGCAAGCATAAGTTGCACTGCACATGCAGAGAGATGGAGGAGGGCATAATAATCATATCCAGGTAATAGTGACATAAGTATAGTTGTGGTACCATTACACACATGGTACCACATCAAATTACAAAGAGTAGGATGTGAATGCACATTGCCTCTATGTGTTGCCTTTGTGCATAACCTGACAGCCATCAACATAAAACACTGAGCATTATACATTGTGCAACAGTGGTATTCAGTATAAAGGCTGAGTCACATAATTCTGCCAGTGAAGTATTGTAGGATCTTGGCCAGTGGGGAAGTTCCATTCCCCATGGTCCAATCAAGGAAGTGCCTCTTCCTAATGTTGCATGATGAGATCTCCTTTTTCTCAGACCCCAGACCACTGGGGCAAGGAGAGAGCCTTGGCATGTAATTATGGAATATCATGCCCATTGTCGAGGGACTAGTATCAAAACTCTGGGAACTAAAACCAAGAGAGATGCTTCTTAAAGAAGGTAAAGAACTCAATTTGTTCTGCTATTTGCAACTTAAATAGAGATTAAACCAAGATAAAATATAACAAGCCAGAGAGACAGGAGAAAATGAATTATACTTAAAACTGTGTGAGGATGTTCAAGTAATATAAAAAGTGTATAAAGGCCTTTTAAAATTAGAGACAGAAGAAGTGCTAGTAAAGGATTATATAAGAATAGTTCAAACTTTGGGATATAACTGGACTAAAGATACAAATTTTTCACTGGATAGTAACTTAAAAGAATATATCTATCTATATCTATATCTATATAGGGACATGTACTGTTTTTCTGAACTGCTATCAAGTCAACTTGGACTTATGACAACCCCTGGAATGAGAGCCCCTGTAGTATAGTCCTGCTTAAGTCTTGCATATGGAATGTGGTCTTTTTCGTATCCTGTTACCTTTTAGCTTAACAAGCATTATTGTATTTTCTAGTGAGTCATGCCTTCTTAGGGATAATATATGTAGTCTTAGTATAGTCATCTTAGCTTCTAGGGAGAGATCAAGCTCGGTGCCATTCATTTGTCTTTTTAGCAGTCTATGGTATCTATAGAACTCTTCTTCAGCACCACATTTCACTGAGTTGAGTTTCTTCCTATTAACTATCTTAGCTGCCGAGCTTTCACAATCATACATAAAAAATGGAAAATATGATGGACAATCAAACTTTAGCATTCAATGATAGATCTTTACATTTCATGGTCTTGTCTAGTTCCTTCATAGATGTCCTTTCACATTCTAGTCTTCAGATTTTTTATTCCAGTCGCCATTCTGAGTAATCACATTGGAAGGGTACATTGGAAGAAATAGTTTCCAAAGGACGTGGGGCACCCACCAAGGCATTGCTTCCCTCACGCTCCATTTCTATTCCCAAGCCTTGGGCTGAGTTTTATTTCTGCAATCACAAAGTCAGACATTGATTTGATTCAATAGAGGGTCCACAGCAATTTATAGTTTCCAAAGGACGTGGGCACTCCTGCCAAGGCATTGCTTCCCTCACGCTCCATTTCTATTCCCAAGCCTTGGGCTGAGTTTTATTTCTGCAATCACAAAGTCAGACATTGATTTGATTCAATAGAGGGTCCACAGCAATTTATAGTTTCCAAAGGACAGTGGCACTCCTGCCAAGGCATTGCTTGGTGTGTGCTGCATTTCTAATCCAAAGTCCTCAGCCAGAGTTTCATTTTTGCAATCACAAGGTCAGCCAGTGGCACCATTGATCAAAAGGTTCAAAGGCAATTTATAGTTTCCAAAGGACAGTGGCACTCCTGCCAAGGCATTGCTTGGCGTGTGCTGCATTTCTAATCCAAAGTCTACACAAGTAGAAGAGGGACTTTTACAGTGATAAGAACCCAATTGAACAGGAAATAAGACTTTCAAACCAGGAACAGGTTTCTTCAAATATTGAAAAATAGTGTATTATAAAAAGTTATGAAAATTTGCCAAAAATCATTGGAGACAGGAAACATTCTGCAATTTGTTGAGCAAAGAGTGTGGAATGTGTTCTCCCACTGTACCAAATTTGATGAGAATAGCTCAAGAAATGAGGACGGGAGACCCCCAGAAAAGTCCCCCCCCCCCGGTTTCCTGTTTTTTGGCAATTGCGCATGCGCGTCCACCATTTTAGAAACATTTTAGAAACATTACGAATTTTCGGAAATATCCGAAAATTTTGGGTGAAACATTAAGAAATAATTTCTATATCGAAGAGCCGGCACCCCCTACTTTAGAAACGAGAATTGAAACATTTTTTCCATCGATCGGACAAGCCTAGTAGGAATCTCAGTGATATTATTTAGTTAGATCTGTAATGCTAGAATAATATTTTTCTCCTCTTTGAATTTTAAAAAATAATTTATTGTAGTTTGATCCAAGGGGTCAGAATCTCATTGTATGTCACATAGTCAGTATTTATTAGTTTAGTTTCTTAGTGTGGCGCATTAGTCTTAGTGTAGTTTATGGTTAGATTAGTTTTAATTGTGTATGCGTGCATTTTCTTTCTCTCTCTCCGTTTTCATGTTTTCTTTTTAATCTCTTCTGTTTTTGAATATTAAGTACTTTTTATATTTACTTGTATTCTTGTAGACTTTTTTATTTAAAATGTAGCGCAAAGTATAATAAATGGGGGGCTAACACCAAAAGTGCAGTTATTTTGATTAGATTTGATTGGTTTAATTGATTGGTTTTCCTTATTCAGTTGTCAGATGGCTTTCTCCGTTCTTAAGATAATACATTTTTTTAGATTTTTAGTTAAAATTATCTAAAATTATGGAAATTATCTTAATTACAGTTGTACATGAGCCTGTAAGAATGGACAACTTTTGCAAAAGATTGCTTAATTAAAAAGTTGTACAGTTTCCCTTACAATTAATTTCTTAGTAAAAAGCAAGGCCCTCTACTCCAGAAGTAGACAATTTTTTTCAGCAACTCCCTTGATCACTAGCCAATATTGCTAATAGTGAGGGGCACTGTAGTCTACACAATTTGGCGTACCACAATTTCTTCATCTCTGATCTAATATAGGATGAATTTTCCTTATCAGAAATGCTTGGGACCATACTATTTTACATGCTTTGCCTCTCTTTTTTCCTCTCTCATCACTTTGCTCTTCCAAGCTGCCAAACAATTCCATTCTTCTTTCCAATCCTCTGTTAAACTCAAGATTGTACCAACTTTTATGGACATTAAGTTTCTTAGCAAAAAGAGATTCCTCACTTAAAATGGAGTACATCTCCCTGCCATTAGCCTCCTTTGCTGAAACAGCAACAGTCCAAGCAGCCAGCCATCTGGATTTTTAAAAATGATTTCCCCTGGACTTTAAAACAAATGACCTGATCCCTCCTAACCAGAATGGGCTTCTGCTTGCTTTACAGTTCAGTTCTTAACATGTCTACTTCAGTCCAACAGGATGTGCACACAGGTGTGTGTATACGGGATTGCAGCTTTAGAGTATTGAAAATCAGATTCTTAAAATAAATAACATTTGTGTTCTTTTTATTAGTCTTAACCATGGTTTTATAGCACACTAGAGTCACATTTTCCAGCTTTTTCTCACAGCTGTAAGTTTCAGAAACACAGAGAGTGATCCTCCTTAATGTTCTCAAGCAACAAAAACAATTCGTTTCAAAAGGACTTTAACCACACAAACGTTCTTATTTTTTAAGACATCATACCAAAGCCAAATACTATTGGCAAGTTAAGAAGGGAGTTGTTGTTGCTGCTGTTGTTACTGTTGTTGTTGTTCATTTCAGCTTGCCTTTACTACCTGTACTATTACAGCTCCCAATCAAATCAAAAGAAGTACAAGACAAAATTTAATTCTACATTCAATAATAATAATAATAATAATAATAATAATAATAATAATAATTTTTGTTTATATCCTGCTTTTCTCCCAAAAAGGGGATCCAAAGTGGCTTTCAATATATTAAACATAGTATAAAATCAACAGCAATTAAACACACATATAACACATGAGGCATCAATAAAATACAACATAAATAAACATTTAAAAAATCATATGCATTATTATTATTAACTGTTATTACAAATGGAACCTGTTACTAGCTTAATTTAGGGAAGTTGTACTCAACCTGTGGGTTCCCAGATGTTTTGGCCTTCAACTCCCAGAAATCCTAACAGCTGGTAAACTGGCTGGGATTTCTGGGTACGCCAAAATCCTTGGGGACCCACAGGTGGAGAACCACTGATTTTGAGCCTCATTTAGCTAGCCATGCCCGCTCTCAAGATACTCCATCTCATTCTCTCTTCTTGCCTACTTCATTTTTTCTCAGTTCTTTCCATCTCCACTAATCATATTCATTTCCCATAAGATTGATTTGAGTCCCTCATCCTTGCTATATCCTAGTTGAGCATGCGATGTGCATATTGGCCACCTGGTTATTTCATTTATTATTATATTTATAGCCAAAGCTTAAATGCAAATAAGAAAACACCTAATAAAATCAGTGGGAGGGGGATGTGAAAGTATTTTAACCAAATTAAAAGTCACAGCAAGAGAGAGAGCTACAATGTAAGAGCAGTAAAATGTTGTTCTTAAATATATGGGGAGACCTGCTTGGAGACTGTTGTCAACTTAGAACATTCCCCTATCTTTATCATATGATACTTTGAGCATTGTTATTTTTGGGGACCATCAGCAATCAAACTAAAAAGTATGGTTATCATAATCTGTAACTGGTTTAACTCCAAGTTAGCCATTCTGAATTTGAGTTGGTGCAGGACTCAAATTACTTCTGTGTCCTCCTATACAACATTTCAGTGACAGATTCTGAAGAATGTCAGCTTGCAGTGGTTTTGCTCATACATTTAACCATATCATGTGCTCATATGCTGTGATTTCAGCAGCCTCTTCTTTAAAAGCAGTACAAGAAGACAAAGAGAACTCAATTAAAGACTGTGCTTCTTAACCCAAGGCTGTGGGGCAACTTATTGCTGCCGATTTCAGTTCTGCTTCATAGGCAGTAAAGTATATGGCACAAGATAAAGTCCTGTTTGGCTTCTATTTCCTATTGTATTTTACCAATACAATAAATAATAACATAACATCACAGAAAAATTAGTTACTTTGTTGGTATGAAAATCTACCTTTTGTGAAAAGTTTTTTAGAGGAATTTGCCAGCCATGCCAACTTTGGCATGAATAACAAATAGTCCAAGTGATTGATGTTTCCCACAGGGTTTCCTTTAAGAGACCATTCAAAGTATTCTGTTGCCAGGGTTGTGGCCAAGTCCACATGGCCTTCTACACAGGAAAGAGATTAAAAGCTCCCAAATTCTGATTAACACTAACTGTAACAGGCCTCCAAGCAACTGCCCTCTGATCCCAAAAATGAACCACTGCAAAGCTTGACAGAAACATAATCTACAACAAATCTTATGCATCCTCAGGAAAACATTGCTGGTCCATATTTGTATACTTGAGAATGGTAGTAACATAAGATTAACTAATGGCTGTTGTAATCAAGACTTGCTACTACTCATGATTACTATTATTAAGAGAAAAGATTTCAACAAACTCAATGGTAATGTGTGAGAAATTGGCTCATTTGAAGATCTTGGTTTTTGTTTTAGTGAAGTTACCATTTTTTTTCCTGAATCAAACATGGCCCCTGACACAATTTGTAGATCCAAAATACATAATATTCCTGGACTTTCAATGCATTCTAAGAAAAGAAAAATGTGCTTGACAACATGTACATTGAAAAATGCAGGCTAAAAAACTTCCTGCTATGTAGCAAAAGCCCCTCTGGACAAATCTTGCCACAAAATTATGATATAGTCACCATAAGTTGGAAATGACATGAAAGCACACAGCAACAACCAAGTCCTAAAATCTGCACAAACACATTAGTCAATGTGAGTCTGTGTGCATTACTGCATCCATTAAAATGCACACAAAATATATAGATTTTGTTCATTGCATGGAACTGTAACTGATGGAGGACTTACATATAAATCAGTGCTTAATGTTAAACTTTCAATTTCTGTCTTCCAAGAACACAGAATATTGTTTATAGTATTAGCATATGGTCTATACTATTGTCAAGGTCATACTTTCTATGTGAATTTTGTTAGACTTCCTAACTACAAAACTGAGTTTGATTACAAAACATGTTATGCATTCTGTACTTCCCACAGAAGTCATTTCAGTCCCTTGGTGAATTGACAAATGGAATCAAAATGAGAACAAACGTGACTTAAAGAAAATGTTTAGATGGAGAGAAGGAAAGAAAGGAAAGGATTTTAGCCTTCTGTGTGTGTGTGTGTACACGCACACATGCATGCGTGAAAATAAACTATTTAAAAAGCACATTCAGATAACAGAAGCCGCTCAAAGGCCACTGGGGCTAGGAAATATAGAATTACCATTTATAAAATATAGACATCAAAAAGATCATGTGTGACTCAGGAGCATGCTGCTTAAATAAAAATCCTTTCATTTTCTGGCCTGTGCATCTGAATAACAGAATCAAATTGTGCGCTCAAATAGATGTTGCCTGCCGAGTGTTAAGTGTAAATACTTCACCAAAGAAAAGCCAAGCTGTTTAGTCTCAGTAAGCAACAGCTGGCTAACTTAAGAACTTTCTTTTCTTTTTGGATGGTTACGCTCAGCTCAAGAGTACTGCCACTTGGGAGCAGCTCAGGAAGCAAAAGGAAGTAAGTGAGTGGAATTCCAATGCACCTGAAAGGAAACAAAACACAATGCTGCCTGTGAAGAGAACATCCATCATACATTCACCAACACAAGAAATGATATGCCAGTGTTTTACTGAGCCATGATCCCCTAAGTATGTAGTTCACTGAAAATGTCAGGCTCGTGGGTCAGGACCAGCAAGTCACACAACTTAAATTGTCAGAGTTACAATCGTTCTGTGCATCTGCACACTGGGTATACAGACATAGGGATGTTGAGGGAAGAGCATTGTTCCCTTTCCTATATAAGCCAAACCTCCTGAATATAATGTCCAAATTAATAAGCCAAAAACACATAACACAGCAATAACAACAGCAGCAGCAACGGCAATATTCTGGATTTCTCTCAATAATGAGACCCAAGGTAGCTAAGAACATATTTAAAAATGATACCAATTAAAACCATACAAAAGCTTCAATAAAAGTATAAATATATGTAATTCATAAGATTGCCACAAGTCAACAAGTGACTTGAAGGAACATACATATAAACATTTTTTTAAAAATGATTACATTTAAAACATTTAAAAAATTAACATTAATTAAAAGACAACATAGAAAAACCCTTAAACAGTATTTCATAGCATTAAAAGACTACTCCAGTCAGTTTCTAACACTGATAGCATAAAATGCCTTAACTTACTGATGGAAGGAAAATGCAGATAGGACCATATTGACCTTTCTAGGGAAGGAGTTCAAAAGTCTGGAAGTAGTCACCAAGAAGACCTTCTCATTTGTTGTCACCAAAGAAGCCTGGGAATGTGGTAGGACACAGAGATGAGCCTCTCCAGACAATTCTAGAGTTCTAATGAACTCACAATGGGAGATGTGGTCTGTCAAATAGCCTGTACCTAAGTTAGATAGGATTTTATAGGTAATCATCACCTATTAAATAAAATCAGTTGAAGGAACTAGAGGATTCTAATCAACCCTGCCATTTTTCAAAACAGATATGGCCTTTTGTATGTGGGGTATGTGGAAAGGAGAGAATGAGGATACTGTCTCCTGGTAGCAATTCCCCTCCATGACATCTTCTTTGGGCCCCAAATTTATGTCACTGCAGTAACTTAAAATTCTAGTTCAGTTTTACCAATACAGTTTCAACCACCAATGAAAGGAAGCAGGCAAGGCTACAAGAGGAATGCAAACACAACCAATATAAGAATTTTAGGTATGAAGGATTTTCAGTGTCTCACTCTCTGCAATGCTATAAACATGGGAAGTACAAGTAATGTCCTGGTAGACATCTTTGCATATTTCCCTCTCCAAGATGACATTTTGTGTGCTCATTAGTGAGACATCTGTGTTGCTTGCATACCTTATGGTACCTCAGAAGATCACCAATAGAACAGAGGTAATCACTAATGTCACATCATTACTTGATCTACCTAACCCATCACTGCACATAGATAAGTTGGAGTAGGTTCTGCAAGGATGATAACAGATATGGAGAATAAAGCATATGTGGGAGATTGAAGGAGCTGGGCTTGTTCAACTTGGTGAAGAAAAGACTGAGGGGTGGCATTATGGTATTCTTTAAATCACTCAAGAGCTATCAGAGAGAAGAGGGGACAGGTTTGTTCCTGTCACCCCAGAGAGTAGAACCAGGTCTAATGTTTTGATGTTATGAGAAAGCACATTTCGATTGAACATTAGAAGGAGCTTCTTGACAGTAAGGGCAGTTCAGCAATGGAACTGATTACCCGGAGAGGTGGTGGAATGCCCTTCTACCGTGTTTCCACGAAAATAAGACCTCCCCAAAGAATAAGACCTAGCATGGGTTTGGGGGGATTGCCAAATATAAGGCCTCCCCTGAAAGTAAGACCTAGCAACTAAGGCTGCAGCAGAGTTCCATTGGGAAGCATGGCTGCAGGGCAGAAGCAGCACTCATACATACACCGGAGGCAGGGAGGGAAAGTGCTTGCTTTCTGTGCCTCCCTCCCTGCCTGCCTTGCCTTGCCTGTCCCCCAGCCGAGGCTTGAAAAACCTTCCGTGGCTGCTGCCTGCGCTGCCGTTTCTTCCTTCCTTCCGTCTCCCTCCTGGCCATGCTGCCTTCGCCCCCAAGGCTTCTGATTGGCTCCTGGAGCCCGGGCAAGGGAGGGTGGGAGGGAAGGAAGAGGGCTTTCCACTCCTCCCCAAAGCTTCGCTCCTTAAAGGTACAGGACGCATTGGGATTCTCCTCTCATCCTTATTCCTATCCTATGCCATGAAACTGATTATTTTATACTATTATTCTATTACCATATTATTATCATCATATTCTGTTACTATTATTATATCCCATTATTATATTATCCTAATAATATATTTTAAATCATTATATTATATTTTTCTATTATTATCATTATATCATTATATTATTATTCTATTATTATTCTATTATATTTTCATATTATTATATTATTATTCTGTTATTATTAAATTCCATTTTATATTACCCTATTAATATATTTTATATCATTATATTCTATACTATTATTCTATTATATTATCATATTATTATTTTATTATTATTAGCATATTCTGTTATTATTATTATATTCCATTTTATATTATCCTATTAATATATTTTATATCATTCTATTCCATTCTATTATTCTATTATATTATCCTATTATTATTATATTATTATGCTATTCTGTTATTATATCCCATTATTATATTATCCTATTAATACCATATTATTATCATATTCTGTTATTATTATATCCTATATTATATTATCTCATTAATATATTGTATATCATTATATTATTATTATATTATCATATTATTATTACAGTATATTATATTATTCATCATTCATGACTACATTGAAACTAGAATAGAGAGAAATCAGCGTGGAAACCTTGTGAAACTTAAATTGCAAGAGGTACCATAGATTGTTGTACATGGAAATAATGGTAGTAACAAGAAATTCTTGATAGGATTCACAGTTTGTCTGGTTATGCTGGTTTGTGATGACAACTACTTTACAGTATATAATAAATGTTCATTTTGTTGTTCAACAATAAATGTGAGCTCTTCTTAATGGAAAAATAAGACATCCCCTGAAAATAAGACCTAGTGCATCTTTGGGAGCAAAAATTAATATAAGACCCTGTCTTATTTTCGGGGAAACAGGGTATGGACAGCTTAAAAAAAAAAGGCAAGACAGCTACCTGTTGGTGATGTTTTAGGTGGAGATCCTGCATAGAGTAGAGAGTTGGACTTCATAAGACGTCAGTATGGTAGATCTGCCTCATGTTTCATTTGTTAATGAAAAGTGAATTAGGAAAGTGCTAGAACTTGCTTGAATATTTCAAGGAGTTGTTGACCAACTCATGAAAAAAATAGAATGAATAAATATGACTTGCATCAAAAAAAGGAGAAAAAATTACTTTAGTTGAACTTTAACTTTTATTTTACATTTATGTATACTTGCTTAGAAACAGACTTCTTAAAGTAAGGGAATTTATAGCTGAAGTTGATATGATGGTTGCCTCCTATTTGATTATAGGAGTTATAGAAATCAGACACTAGAAAAAACACAATCTCTGCCTATTATGACTGTAGCCATTTACTTCACACATCTATGAAAACACTGTCAGTTCCTGCCCACCTGAATCAAGAAAGCATTTTAAACAAGCCAACCCTCCTCATCTTTAAAAGCAGGGATTCATTATTCCAGAAGCATTAAGCAGCATCAAAATAACATTAAAAGGAATGTCTAAAAAATCTAAGGCACAAAAGAGAAAGAAAACCCCTCTCTTGTTTAGCATCAGAAAGATTTCAGCCATACAGAAATATAAAGGTATATGATGTACTCTATAACAATAATCTTGATCTCACATTTTCAAAACCATCTCTCTGCCTTTTCCCCTCTCTCTATTTAGAGGTGTTTTCTAAAGAATCCATAGTGATATCTGACAGCTTGTTTACAATGGGCTACAAGAAGAATTCTAATCTTATTTCTAATCTTGTCAATGTATTCAGTTTAAAGTCTTTGAAATCTAGATGTACCAAATACATTACAGGGGCCTGCACATTCATTTAAGAGCCTATTCCATGAATTAATTTGACCAAAATCCCAGCAGCATATGATAGGAGGAAGGTTTCTAACAGTCACCAAGAAAAATGAGCCGTGTCCTAAAAACTGCCAACTAGGTACAAGTCTCCTGCATTGCAGAAAATTTAATATGGACTTAAATTAATACTGAAATGTGGTGCTTTCTTATATGACAACAAATTTCAAACTTTCAAACTTTATTGTTGTCATGCTGTGCTTTCAAGTCATTTGTTCTGGTCTTTTGTAGATTTGTTCAGAGGAGGTTTTCCACTGCCTTCTTCTAAGGCCAAGAGAATGTGGCTTACTCAAGTGAGTTTCAATGGCTGAGCAGGGGTTCAAATCCTGATCCTGTGATTAATGTTGTTCTTTCTTTCTTCTGTATGCTTTTAAACACATTTGCCCGATGAATAAACTGGTAGAGTTCTAAAAGATTTGATTATATATTTTCAAAATTTTGGTTGCCTCAGTAAAGGTATCACTGTTTTGTGGAGTTTGGATGTTATTGTATTAGTGTACAGCCAACATATCGGATAAGTATTTTGATTTTTTTTAATATGATGGATTATTAAAGTAAAAATAAAATTGTGTTGTCAAAGGCTTTCATGGTCGGAATCACCAGGTTGTTGTGAGTTTTTCGGACTGTATGGCCATGTTCCAGAAGCAGAATGCTAATCTGGGTGATTAATTACAACATTCACACTGGTCTCCAACAGACAAGAGTTCTGTCTCCCACCCTGGACCTTCCACAGACATATAAACCTCCCTTGCTTAGTTTCCAATATACCTCACAACCTCTCAAGATGCCTGCCGTAGATGTTGGTGAAGAGAATGCTTCTGGAACATGACCATACAGCCCATTTCTTCACAAGACTGTCTTTAGAAAAGAAATGCCTCTGTGAAGAAGGTAGGCTTTTTGAGAGTGTTTAGAGTTGTATTTTTTATGTTACATTTTAAATCTCTAATGATAATAAACTTTTTTTTAACTTGAATCTGACTGCATATTCCACTCAATCCAAGGATATTTATATTTTATCTTCATAATTATCATGCCCAAGAGAATTTAATGAGAAAACAGTCTAAAATTACCTCTTAAAGAAGTCAACATGTATTATTATCATCATCATCATCATCATCATCATCATCATCATAATTATTACTAGCTTGGGTACCCAACGATGCCCGGGTTATTTGAAAAGGTCATTATTTTTTGATGTTAGGCAATATCAGTTAGGTATTTTGTAACACTATTTATTAGGGAAAAGTCAGTTTTTGCTTTTGTTTTTTTTAATGAATGCTCCCATTAGAAGATGCATAAGGATGTGGGTGAACTACAATTCCCAAAATCATGGGTCAATACTTCCCAAACCCTGCCAGTATTCAAAGTAGGCCATGTTGGGTCTGTGTGCCAAGTTTGGTCCAGATCCATGTCTGGTAAACATACTGCAAATCCCATTGTCTGTGGTCCATCCTCCCCCAAACCTCATCAGGGTGTAAATTTGGGTCCAGGTCCATCATTGGTGGGGGTAGCAGTGGTATATGGAAAAGGGTGAAGGTACTGAAAATCCCATAATCTGTGGTCCATCCTGCCCCAAACCACTCCAGGGCATAAAATGAGTCATTGGGGGGAAATTTGTGTCGAGTTTGGTCCAAGTACATCATTCATGGGGGTTGCAGTGGTCTGTGGAAGTCAGAGCCGAAGCAGATGAAAGTACTGCCGATCCCATCATCCGTGGTCCACCCCCCCCCCCAAACTGCACCAGGGTATAATTTGGATCAGGGGGAGTCTATGTGCCAAGTTTGATTCAAATCTGTCGTTCAAGGGGGTCGCAGTGGTCTCTGGAAATCGGAGCCCCAGCCAGAAAAATACATCACCGCAT